>NC_134689.1:13687123-14287123 GCF_050947455.1 Rhinoderma darwinii | reverse complement strand
TTGAACCTATTTAAAAAAATTTTTTTATAATTTTAAGATTAAATAATTATTACAGAATTCTATTTCTTGGAAAGTCAATTTGTTAAATCCTATCAAAAAATGTTGTAGCCGTTACCTGGGCATCACTTCCGCCTATATTCAGTATCTTGTACCGTACTGGACACATCAGCTCCACCACCTTGTCATAGTTTCCACTGTCGAACTCTACAAGGGCCTGGCTTAGCGGGAGGCCCAGGTCTCTGATCAGGGAATGCTGGTAGTTTTCCCCTGGACATCTGAGAATATAAAATATACCATGAATCAATTACAACTGATGTCTGATAATCAAACATTAATACGGACTTTAGACCCCGATGACCATTTTAATAATTTTCTACCCTTCCCTGCCCCTTGTTTAGTGCGGAAATTCAACACAAAATCATATTACAATACATAGTGTGATGAACTTGGACCTCCACAGTTTCTCTATTTGAAGGGGCTCACGGTTCTATATAGCACCCAAGTCACGTAGCGGACCCGCGTGTCCTCCTGCTATTACCCCTTCCGCCAGTCTTCCTTCTACCATCACTAACCGGAGGCCTGGAAACCTGAGATTAATGTGCACCGACTACCTGGTGGGTCTAGTCCTACTTATTGATATCAGACGACAAGACTTGACCTCTCATTGGGCCTTTATCGAGACCCAATCAACTGATGACATCATACGAGGGCACCCCTTTAAGCCCAGCATCCTCCATGAGTCTCACGGCCCCTCATAATGCCTCCATTGAACCTCCACTTGTGAGCCGTGAGACTATAAGATGGACTCCATTACTAGGACTTTGTGGCCTCTTCACTCAACAAGGGGAACCCCATGAGCTCGCTTGTGATACCAATGCAGTGAAAAACAGGTGGTTGGTGAATTGCACCCTCATTCTTAGGATTGGTGGAGATATGGGTTATCGGACCCCCTCAAATCGCACATTGAAGTTGGATCCATGAGTCAACCGTCTTCTTGAGATGATGCTTATTAAAGACACCATGCTCTATAGAACAACTCATACGTCACCGGCCATAGTAGATGGGTCCAGACCAGAAGAGATAAGTCAGTCACTTTTTTTGTCAAATATGTTCCTTACTTAGAAAGTTCCTTCAAAGACTTGAGCAGCCGAGTTGTCATCTCACGATTCTTGGAGCCCAAGGAAGACATTAAGAAGTGAAGGTCGTTGAAGATCAGGATGTGATCGTCGGTACGTTTCTTGGTAACTTGGACAAGTTTATCCCATCGTTTTCCAACGTCCACTCCTAGAAGGGCACAGGAATGATGGAAATTATGTGCTAAATTTAAGGGACTTGAGGCATAACTACGGAGACTCTCACGATCATGGCAACATGGGTGCCCACATGACGGGTCGGTCTCCATTAAAGTCTATTGGAGATATGGAAACCACGGTTGGTTCAGTATCTCCTATTCACTTTAATGTGAATGCTAAATTAGGGACTGGGATCCCCCGTTTCGGGATCAGTGGAATCCTATTGGTTGAACTCACTGGTCTACTATTTAGAGGAAAATCCCCTTTATCTTTATAATACCCCTTGGGGTAGATTTGTCTACAGCCAGCTAACGTAATCCTCCTACCTGTTCCAGTCTATAGTCTTGTCCAAAGAAAGCAAAATAAGTGAGTGACATAGTTTAGTAAAGATAGAGCCGTTATTTTGTCAGGGCAATGGCTGAAATGTGACAACGGCTTTTCTAAACCAGAAAAGTGCTCAGAGCAGTTGTCAGTTCCCTTCCCCCACTCGTCTTGGCCGCTCATAGGAAGAATATCACTCAGCAGGGGGCGACAATGAGCACAAACAAGATTGTAGGAAGAATTTGTGCTCGATCCTGAGGTCTGATGGTCGTGATCCGCACCTTCCATCTGAAGCCGATGCAGCAAAGAGGAATTGTCTACGACATCCAGCATACTTTCACTGGCAAAACATTTGGGTGCGATCTGTGGGAGAGGAGATGGATTATTGGATTTGCTCATTTGCACAGATCATCGCTTTAATTCACACGGGGCAAATATTGCGTTCGCTGCCCTAGTCCTGTATCTAAATACCCTGGCCAAGGCAGAGTGGCTTGTTGGTGCCCCCACTGGCACATGACCCTTCGTTTCCCAGATCCATAATACTGTAGAAGGACTTGGCACCCCCATCTATTAGCCAGAGCAGATCCAATGCATAGGGTGACTCTCGCTCTGGTCACCCATTAATACTACATTACCCCTGATAGGTCGCTGCTACCAGCGATCAGTTCACCATTGGGCAATCTGCACAGAAAATAAGGGGTCTTCCATCTAAGACCACCTCCATTCCCTAGGCAGAGACACACGGTACTTACATATTCATCGTACAGGGTCAGTGCGGCTTCATATTCCCCCTGAGACAATTCAGATATTGTATTAAATCATGGTATAAATGATTCTTCATATTAAATACTAGACAGACAGTGCTGTGGAAGTCTAAATTATACCTGTAACTTTTATGCAATCTTTTGTTCTCTGTTATCAGCCACGTCAAGCTGACCAATTAAAAGGACGATTACTCAGCGGCTGACAATGGGTGTGGTTTTATTGGGTGGGTATATCTAAATATAATTGCAAGTAATACCCCTAAATGATACCTCCATATGCAACATAGTAGCTTCATTAGTAGATCTGAAAGAGTTAACGGTAACGTCCATGTTGGTTATGGGTCAATATCGAATATCCCTGGAGTTCTAGGGTAGTTAAGGGGTTAACATTCAATATTCCTTGCGGTTTAGGATCGTGAAGCGGCTGATGGTATGAAATCTGGTGGTCTATGGCAGATGAGTTAAAGTGCACCCATAACTATATTTAATTTAGTTTAAGTGCGCCAAAGTTACACAATATATCTCTGTAGGGTTTAGGGCTCTGTGTGTAGACTCCCTTTATACAGCCAAAAAGTTACATAATAAAATTCTGTCTTCCAGCAGCCACCACTAGAGGGAGCTCACTGCATACAATTGCTTCAATTGAACTGAATGCTATCTGCATAATTGCATATCCCCTTGTGGTGGCTACAGGCTATTTAATTAACATCCTGGCCAATGGCTATCCAGTTAGGAAAGTAAAGTTTCAGAAAATTGTCCCACCTTTTCGATGAAATATAAGGCCCAGTGCCAGTAGACATGACAGGCAATCATGTCAGCGCCCTGCAAGGAACCACAAGCAAATCACTTTTACTGCAAAATCTTAGAATTCATTATACAACAACCAAGTAGACAAAATACTGTAAATCAAGCACTCTCCCAAATCACAATCCCCAAATCTGTAAGGCAACTGACTGCAGCAGGAGCCCTTCCCCACTGCTCGGTCTGCAGTAGGAGGACAGGCAGGAGAAGCCCCACCCCTTATTGAAGCCCTGCCCCTCAACAACCTGAAAATGAAAGGGATCAAAAGAAAATTAACCCCTGTGTTCTCTGCACGATTCCAAAAAGGCAGTTTGATTTAGAAGCTGCAGAACATCCTGCAGACTGACAAACTGTGTTCCTCTGACGGTCCGGCCACGAGAACTTTTACAGACGTGTATAAACCACTCCGATGATGAACCAGCAGATGACTACAATGTGACCTTACCTTCCAGTTGTTCTCAGTTTGTTTCATGAAGGACAAACCGCCCTCTAGATCGGCCTTCATCTCGTACACGTGAGCAACGGTGTGCACAGACCAACAGTCCGTCGGGTCTACAGCCAGAGCCTGGACATTAAAAGGGAAAGGAGAGAAATATTATGTAACTTAAAAAGGGGATACAATAGGATGTTGGAGGGATATTAGTCACTGACATGCGCCGCCCCTCTCCATTGAAGTAATTCGGAGATATGGAAACAGCCAAGTGGGGTCTGTTACTCAGTTTCGCCCTTTTGTGTCCTCGTCAGGACATAGTAGGCATCTGGTTCCTTATGTGAGGTTCTGTGGGTACAGCCTCAGTAGAAAACGGATTCAAATTAGGACTGTAGAGACTTCAAACAATGCTTGAGAGTCCGTACCCACAACATCTCATAGATAACCAGATCCCTGCTCTCTGCTGATGAGGCCCAAAAACCCAGAAACAGACCTGTCAAGAGATAAGAGTTGGGCAAAACTGATATACTGTGTTATACCTAGTGCAGGGCCTGAGGGGGCGGGGCATGACAAAGGGATTCACAGAACACCCGAGAGAATCCCTGTCAGGCTCCGCCCCCCAGGCCCTACACTAGGCATAACACAGTATCAGTTTTGCCCGGAGTATTACTTTAATTTACACCCAAGTTGCTCCTTCTAGAGTTAGAAAATAGGAATGACAATGGCAGGTCACCCCACCCCCTCATGCTGAACATGATTCTTGATTTTGGGAAGACAAAACACCCAAATTAAGGGAACTTTACCTCGTTGGCCACCTTCAGGGCTTGATCATAAAAGTTTGTTTCAAGTAGACCAAATGAGTACATGCCTTTCACATAGCTACGAGAGAGAACGGGAAAATTCTTTTAATCCAGCATCTGATAGTCCAGAAACTACACGATAAACTGGAATTTTACAAGTACAGATGACGGAGAAGAGATGACCGGTTATTGAGGTTTAAAGTGATAGAAGCACATTTTATATTAGCGCCAAACAAAGCCAAGATGATAAAGGGGACATTGATTCCCCGAGCGAAGTGTTTTTTTCATCATAATTATGGGTGGTTAACAACAAATATCTTCTGTAACATTAAGGAAGCTCGAAATATCGTACTAACGGGTCTTGTAGGACAAGTTTATTTGAAATGTAATGTCACGATACTCTCAAATAAGAAAGATCACCAGGACTCCCGGCAACGAAAGTCTCCACTGGCAGCCGCCACTAGGGGGAGCTAGCTGCATATGTATTTATATTGCACACATTGGGGCATATTTATTATTAGACATCTTAAAAAGTAGACCAGGCGGGCAGAAGATGCGCCAAATTTATCAAACGGTATGATAAATTTGGCACATCTTGCTGGACACTTTTTCTTGAGCCACCTCTAGTTTGGCTTATTTTAGACCAAATATTTGGTGCCATTTAAAGAGGATCTGTCACCAGATTTTGCAACCCCTATCTCCTATTGCAGCAGATCGGCGCTGCAATGTAGATTACAGTAACGTTTTTATTTTAAAAAAACGAGCATTTTTGGCCAAGTTATGACCATTTTTGTAGTTATGCAAATGAGGCTTGCAAAAGTACAACTGGGCGTGTTTAAAAGTAAAAGTCCAACTGGGCGTGTATTATGTGCGTACATCGGGGCGTGTTTACTACTTTTACTAGCTGGGCGTTCTGATGAGAAGTATCATCCACTTCTCTTCAGAACGCCCAGCTTCTGGCAGTGCAGACACAGCCGTGTTCTCCAGAGATCACGCTGTGACGTCACTCACAGGTCCTGCATCGTGTCGGACGAGCGAGGACACATCGGCACCAGAGGCTACAGATGATTCTGCAGCAGCATCGGCGTTTGCAGGTAAGTCGATGTAGCTACTTACCTGCAAACGCTGATGCTGCTGCAGAATCATCTGTAGCCTCTGGTGCCGATGTGTCCTCGCTCGTCTGACACGATGCAGGACCTGTGAGTGACGTCACAGCGTGATCTGGCAGAAGCTGGGCGTTGTGGAGAGAAGTGGATGATACTTCTCGTCAGAACGCCCAGAGCTAGTAAAAGTAGTAAACACGCCCCGATGTACGCACATAATACACGCCCACTTGGACTTTTACTTTTAAACACGCCCACTTGGACTTTTGCAAGCCTCATTTGCATAAATACAAAAATGGTCATAACTTGGCCAAAAATGCTTGTTTTTTTAAAAATAAAAACGTTACTGTAATCTACATTGCAGCGCCGATCTGCTGCAATAGCAGATAGGGGTTGCAAAATCTGGTGACAGAGCCTCTTTAAGTGCATTTTAAGGCACGGGGTCAATCTGATGGAGCGATTATAGGAGACACTTATGTTCACATCTGAGGCTGAAAATTAGATTTATGCTGCGGATGTGCCAAAGGATCAGAACGCGGATTAGTCCCATTGTAATTTAAAGGGGCTAATCCGCGTCTTTTCTGTGCGGAATCCGTGCAAATAATAAACATGTTGTGGATTTTAAAATCTGCAACGTTCTGCTGCATGTGAATGAGGTTAAATACCCCCCCCCCCCCATCACTTGCATTGGATCCAGAACGTGCTAACTTGGCCTCATGAACACGACCGTGCTTTTGCGTCCTCAATTTATCCACATTTTCGCGTATAAATTGTGGACCCATTCATTTCTATGGCCCCATGCACACGACTGTGGTTTTCACGGATCCGTGTGTGTGGGGGCGCAAAAACTCGGGACAAGTTATGTTACGTCTGGATTTGTGGCTTGACTGAGCTGGTGACTAATTTTTTTGTTGCGGATCTGTGAATCCTGATGGCACACGGATGCACAACAAACGTTTTTTTTGCGGGCAAATGGACCGCATCGGATCAGTAGTTTTGCGGACCGCGGTTAATGAATGGGGCCGTTCAGACGGTCAGTGAATTTCACGCAGCGTGCGTCCGCTGCGTAAAACGCACGATATGTCCTATATTTGGCCGTGTTTTGCGCAACACGCACCCATTGAAGTCAATGGGTGCGTGCGAATCACGCGCGGCACACGGAAGCACTTCCGGGTGCCGCGCGTGATTCGCGCAACAGTAGTAAAATAAATGAATGAAAACAGAAAAGCACCACGTGCCTTTCTGTTTGTAAACATAAAAACAGAGTGTCATAATGATGGCGGCTGCGCGAAAATCACTCAGCCGCGCACCATATGATGATGACATACGGACCTTTTGCACGCACAAAACGCGTTTTTTTGCGCGCGCAAAACGGACACGTCCGTGTGAATAAGGCCTTAAAAGTAGGCGAGTACGTGTTATGCTGACAGACCTACTCAGAGGAGTACGCGGAGTCCAATATGGAAGAACGCGGGAGACGGAATCTCTCATCTGGGTTTGTTGTCCAAGGTAAAAATAGGAATCATGGGCGAGTTTTAAAGCCAGCAAGTCTAAGGGGTGATCCTGTAAGATCTGCTCCCACATGTCCAATGTCTTTGGAAAGTTTCTACACATAAGACATAAAAAAGAAAAAACAGAATGGAATATTTTTAAAACCACAAATACAAATCTACATAAAGATGTATAGAAGCGCCCCCTTGCTTTACAGTGAACCTCATCTCTCCTGATATATCTGTTTTGGTAAATACTTATGTTCCCCATGAAATAACAACCATTTACTTAGAACTTTGCATTGTGCTATCCCTCCATTGTTCCTCCTGGAAATGCATGAATAAATCGAGAACTGGATGTTACCTTTCTCCTTGTCAATTGGGACTGCTCACTGACATAGTCAGCACTGATTGGACAGTTTCAGACTGTAGGGACACACCCTATTCACGAAAGGTAACATCCAATTTTATATATATATATATATATATATATATATATATATATATATATATATACACACACACACACTCTTCCAGGAGGAATATCAGGAGGGGTCTTGGGCCATTTCCCAGTTATACAGAAAAATTACATGGCTCCAGGTATAGGTAGGTCTTGGTGACAGGGTCACAATGAGCCCCCTGTTTACCCCACCCTTGTCTTGAAAAGCATAGGGTATGTTTACCCGCCATATACCCCTAAGCCAAGAGGTCCCTGCATCTGCCCAGGTTAGTTTGGTGCTGACGCCATCCTGGCAGCGCCTGCTGTAAAAACGACATCTTACACCATGTGAGAGCAGAATGTGCGCTCTACAGACGCTGAATCAGCAGGGACTGCTGGGAGAGATATGATCAGACTCCGGGAGAAGCTAACGGAATTCTGAATGCAGCTTTAGTTGTGAATGGAGAATATGAAGAAGCAGCAGAAAATAAAATGAATGATAAAGTGGTGTTACCCTTTGGCAAAAGTCTCAAGTGCAGCAACGTGTATCCGTTCTCGTTCGGTCAGGGGCTGAGTCTTCGCTAAATCTGACATCACTTTCAATTCCTTCTCAAACTCCTTATCGATGAATGGTGAACGACCGGTGCCGATCAGCTCCAAACCATTACAAATCACATGTCCCATTACTAAAAAAGAAATGATAATAAATCAATGACTGAAATACGACTCTTAGGCCGGATTCACACGAGCATGTTCGGTCCGTATTTCGGCCGCATTTCCAAGGACCGAACACAGTGCAGGGAGCCGGGCTCCTAGAATCATAGTTATGTACGATGCTAGGAGTCCCTGCCTCTCCGTGGAACTACTGTCCCGTACTGAAAACATGATTACAGTACGGGACAGTTGTCCTGCAGCGAGGCAGGGACTCCTAGCGTCGTATATAACTATGATGCTAGGAGCCCGGCTCCCTGCAGTGCGTTCTGTCCGGGAAATACTGCCGACATATGGACCGTATATCACCGACCAAACACACTCATTTGTGGGAGGCCTTAGAGCAGATATTACAGTGACGTCACCCAGCTTTCCCAGATTCCTGAGCAGCAGGGATACTCCACTTCTATATCACTGCATAACAAGGGGTGTTCCGGTTTAATGTAAATAAAATTGAATGATTGTATAATGAAAAGTTTTGCACTTTGTGTTTCAATTCCTTAAATTTTTCAAATACGTCTGCTTGCTGTCATTGAATGAAAATGATTCTAGTTTATATCCAGAGGCTGAAAACCTGTACAGACCCAGAGGCGTAACTTGAAGCTCCTGGGCGCTAATATAAAATCGGTTAAAGGCCCCCCCCCCCCACTATGACGCCTCGTTTACAGTACTGATCTCCTCATACCGGACAATGGGAACTTTTGAGCTTAGGGTCCCGGTGCGACCGCAACCTCTGTATCGCCTGCACAGACCTAATACTTCTCATAGCTGAGTTTTTGCTAAAATTGTATCCAGTCTAAACGATCTCCTGCACCCCAGGCTGATATATTTTACCTGCCCTGATACATTGTAGCAAACAATCAGGACAGGAGAGGGATTTGCACTGCTGAGATGTTTAACTCACTGTCTAGACTGAATTATAGCAAACTCAGCTGTGAGAAGAATTAAATCTGTACCTGTTCAGCATCTGGATGTAAACTAGAATGTTGCCATTCATTGACAACAAGCAGAGTTCTCGAAAAGGGTGAGAGATTGAAACATAAAGTATTTGAGAAATCTGCATACATTTTTATTATACAAAAGATTAAGCTTTATTAATGTGGTTATGTGAAAGTTATATTAACGATATGACCAGAAAATAATTATTATTTCTGAAGGTGAATGGAAATGTGAAACTGGAAAACCCCTTTAAATCTACATTACAAATTTGGTAACTTTGCACCACTTTTGAGTTATTTTATTCATCCATTCATATTCATAGCCGATTTGGGAGTTCTGCTGGTTGCTCTTGGAAACAGACAACAGTTTAGCTCCACCTGCTGTCAGTCATGTGACTGAACAGCTGAGCTCTATATACCTGTCCTTTCAGCTCCCACAATGCTCTGCTCTCCTGTAACAGGAGATGAGCAGAATTGCTATATTATCTTTAGACCTGAATGGAGAAGAAAAAGTATTTACAGTCATGTTGATTAGAATTGTTAGAACTTGTGGTTTAAAAGTGGAGCGTTCCTTTAAATAACATTATATCGTGTGTTCTATGATTATATATCGGTTCCTACCAAAATTTGGATCTGCGTCTTTCATTTTCTTCAGACATCCTTCAATTCCTCCCATTGTTTTGTCATTTGTCCATGTAACATACTACATATAAAAAAAATATATAAAAATACGGTCGTTACCCATAGCAACGAGACAATATTTTTCTAGTGCCGGTTTCGAAAGCGGAATAAGTGCTACCCAAAAAAAAAAAACGTGTCCTCCGTCCTATAGGACTAATGATTCCGCTGGAGCCGGCTGCGTGAATGCTCCGAATAAACACAATAAACCTACAGTCTGTCTTATCTGTGTGTACTTTGCCGGTGATTGCAATTTATTGTTCCCTGTTATCAGCCATTCTAAGCCAGAAAGTAACAGGGAATGCAGAACAATCCCTGCCCCCATCATCAGTCCTGTATCCGCATCAAAACGTAAAATCTGCACCTAAACGCATCAAATAACACAATATTAAGCGCAGATTTTACCTGCGTTTATCAGACAGGACTTAAAGGGGTTGTCCAGGATTAGAAAAAAAAAAATCTTCCACAAAACAGCGCCACCCTTGTGCATGGGTTGTGTGTGGCATTGCAGCTCAGCCCCATCCATTTCAGTGGAACTGAGCTGCAATACCAGACACAACCCATGAATAGGTGTGGCGCTGTTTTTTTTTTAGAAGTAGCCATTTTTTTTATTTCTAATTCTGGACAACCCCTTTAAAGCTTAGTTTCGGTGTTGCGTCATAATACTGATAACGGTCTGGGCCCCAGGGAAGTAAAGGTCATGGGGGGCCCCTTTTCACTCATGATTTTTTCTTTAATGTATTGTTCAATGGCTGCCGCATGATGTGACGTAAGTATGGACACAACGTCAGTGTAGAAAGGTCATGTAACTATAGTTCAATAGTTGATAGTTCAGGCAGAAAAGCCTACAGTGAACTCCATATTGCCGAGTCTCCTTACTCGTATTAGAACGTGATAATTCACACCAAATTGAGATTTTGCGGTCCCAGAAATACACCAAATAGGAGTCATAGCTGTGTATTTATGATACAGAGCTCCAAATCCCCTGCTATCTGTCACACAGCCATAGAGGTAAGTAATACAATTCTGTCTTCCTATAGTGGCCACTAGGGGGAGCTCACTGCACATGCATTTATATATATATCCTGAACCCAGTACTAGTTGTATAAATCCATGAGCTCCCCCTAGTGGCGACTGCAGGCAGCTAGGAATGTGGTAGTTACGATCTCGCCCTAGTGTGAACACAGCCTAGCTTTGTTTTTGGAAGGGCTTTCTTGATCGGAGGACGAGATACGACACTAAATATACGGCTTGTCCAAATAGAGCGTGATATGTTCCTGAGCATGGGCCCCAAGAGTGACATGGGATGTAGGCCTGGCCGCCTGGGGCCCTATGAGAAGGATCCAGACCATGTGACTATACGCGTTTCCACATGGAGACAAACTCATGATACAGCAAACAGTACAAAATACATTTTCAGAAAATTGATTAAAATACAATTTTAAAAACGATAGGTGCACTATTAACTCCCAGCATGCCTCAGGATAGGGCGGGGGGTACCGCAGTAGATGCAGCTGCACCCGGTAACTAGTGCCTGAGGGGACCTGAAGGCCCCTTACCACATAAGAAGACCCCAGTATTATAAATGGCACATTATAGGTGAGGGCCCCTGTTAAATATTTTGCACTGGGGCCCAGGAGCTTCAGTTTACACCCCTAGGATAGAGGCAAGATGGTCATAGCCTAGGAAGAGCTTTCTCCTGTGCTCGTTATCGCCCCCTGCTGGGTAATGTACTTTGTATAGGCTATTAATTGTCAATTCTGGGAATACCCCTTTATCTACCCATATCCCGATCACGAGAACAGAACCCCCTGTTCTGCCTCACTGCTCGACCGTAGCGAGGAGGACATTGATTGGAGCTGCGGTCGAGCACTCGCACTGCTGCTCCATTCAAAGCACTCGTCTGTTTCCGTGATTCCTATACGCTTTGAATGGAGCCGCAGCTCGAATCAATGTCCTCCTCGATGCAGTCGAGCAGTGAGGCGGAAGAGGGGGTTCGGGACCCCCGTTCTTGTGATGTGTGTAGATGATAAATCTAAGAAAACCCCTTTAGGGTACGAACACACGGCGTGTAAACACTGCGGATTTTCCGCAACTGCAGCGTATTACAGTAGCAGCAATGTGGGTGGGATTTCAACAAATCTCGTCCCCACTGCGGAAAAATGCAGCCGAAAAAAAAAAAACGCACTTAAATTGACCTGCGGTGCGGTTTCTCCAGCTTCAACATGTCAATTAATGCTGCGAAATCACAACTCTTCAGTTGCGGGTTTTCCCATTGAATTCAATGGGGAGCTTAAACCCGCAACAAAGTGGAGTGTGTTGCGATTCCGCCGCAAAAATCGCAAGTAAGAAAAAAATATATAAAGTTATAGTTACCAAGAGTTCCCTGCTTCTTCTCCAGTCCGGCCTCCTGGGATGACGTTTCATCCCATGTGACCACGCCAATCACAGGCTGCAGCGGTCACATGGCTTGCAATGTCATCCCAGGATTGCGTGCAGAGAAGAGGGAGGGGGGTAAGTATGAAAGTTTTGTCTTTTTTACTTTTCCGGCGCTGCTTTACGTTGGAAAAACGCACCGCAACATGGTGCGATTTTTCAGACGGCATTCCCTGCTGTGTTCAGGGGGGATACGCTGCGCCTCCGCCCAGAACACGCCGTGTGTGTTCGTACCCCAAAGCAACAAAAAAAATAAATAAATTACTAAACAACTGGTTATTTCACTGCAATATATGATTACAGATGAAGTTCCTGACCCGGACGATTTAGGCCTTATTCACACGACAGTGAAAAAAAATGTCCATTTAAAACTGATCAACTGTCAGTTTTTCATGGCCATTTTGCATCAATGTGTCTCTAAATTTTCATCCATTTCAAGTCCGTCTGTCCGTTTTTAATGGCCGTTTGACATCCATTTTGCATCAGTTTTTCATGGCCGTTAAAAAAACCGATGAATTTCATTGGTCAGGCTTTTTTTGTCCCTACCCCCTGAAAACAACCAAAGGAAGGTCACATGTTCACCTAGACACTATTTACAGCCTCCCTGTATATGATGCCACACGCCCCCTGTATATGATGCCACACGCCCCCTGTATATGATGCCACACGCCCCCTGTATATGATGCCACACGCCCCCTGTATATGATGCCACACGCCCCCTGTATATGATGCCACACGCCCCCTGTAGATGATGCCACACGCCCCCTGTAGATGATGCCACACGCCCCCTGTAGATGATGCCACACGCCCCCTGTATATGATGCCACACGCCCCCTGTGGATGATGCCACACGCCTCCCTGTAGATGATGCCACACGCCTCCCTGTAGATGATGCCACACGCCTCCCTGTAGATGATGCCACACGCCTCCCTGTAGATCGTGCCACACCAGCCTCCCTGTAGATCGTGCCACACCAGCCTCCCTGTAGATCGTGCCACACCAGTCTCCCTGTAGATCGTGCCACACCAGTCTCCCTGTAGATCGTGCCACACCAGCCTCCCTGTAGATCGTGCCACACCAGCCTCCCTGTAGATCGTGCCACACCAGCCTCCCTGTAGATCGTGCCACACCAGCCTCCCTGTAGATCGTGCCACACCAGCCTCCCTGTAGATCGTGCCACACCAGCCTCCCTGTAGATGCCACACCAGCCTCCCTGTAGATGCCACACCAGCCTCCCTGTAGATACCACACCAGCCTCCCTGTAGATACCACACCAGCCTCCCTGTAGATGCCACACCAGCCTCCTTGTAGATGCCACACCAGCCTCCCTGTAGATGCCACACCAGCCTCCCTGTAGATCATGCAACATACTCACGAGAGCAGCACCGTCTCTCCTCTTCTTCACTTGTGGTCACTCGTCTGCACGGGATCTGGCAAGGCAGCGTGACGGGGCGATGACGTCATCGATGCGCCTTCAAACCCCAGTGACCACAGACGAGTGACCACACCTGAAGAAGCGCCGCAAACGTGAGTATGCCAACGATAGCCAGCAAGGGAACTAGTAGTTCCCTTGCCAATCCCCATGTAACAGATCCGTTTTTAACGGTTGTTAGGGTATGTGCACACGAGGGCGTCCGTTACGGCTGAAATTACGGGGATGTTTCAGCCTGAAAACATCCCCGTAATTTCAGCCGTAATGGCATGTGCAGGCGCTTGAACGCCGCGTCAATTACGGCCGTAATTAGCGCTGCTATTCATTGGAGTCAATGAATAACGGCCCCAATTACGGCCAAAGAAGTGACAGGTCACTTCTTCTACGCGGGCGTCTATTTACGCGCCGTCATTTGACAGCGGCGCGTAAATTACACCTCGTGTGAACAGACAAACGTCTGCCCATTGCTTTCAATGGGCAGATGTTTGTCAGCGCTATTGAGGCGCTATTTTCAGACGTAATTCGGGGCAAAAACGCCCGAATTACGTCCGTAAATAGGCCGTGTGAACATACCCTTACATGTATTGACAGCCGTTAAAAACGGATCCATTGACTCCTATGGGGGCCGTCAGGCCGTTAAAACGGCCAAAAATACGACATGTCCTATTTTTAAAAAAACGGCCGTGTGAATGCACCCATAGAATATCATTGTTCTGAAAACGGCCATGTGAAAGCCGTTAAAAGGACGGCCATCACATGGCCGTTTTTCACTGTCGTGTGAAAGAGGCCTTAGTGTCTTTTGGAGATTCAGGACTTTGGCGGTTATTGAACGGGGGTTCATAGTGACGTTCGGCCGGGGGGCACCAGTTTTTGCCGGGGTTCTTGCCTGGATTTCAGTCACATGTGACATTAATATAATCAGAGGCCCAGGATCACGTGTTACCTGATATAACGTGGCGTCAAACAGTTTACAGGCTTCATTGCTGGTAGTGGAGAGAGTCATCCCCGCATCCTGCCAGGCCTGTGAGGTGATAAACATACAAGTCTTACATCCAATTATATCCGACTCTATCCCAACCTCCCGCAATGTCCGGGAGACCCCCGGGCTACCTGCACGGTACGTGTGCGCACACACTGGGGTGAATTTGTCGACTTTCTACACCAGAAAATGGACACAATGGGCTCAAATGTTCAAATTTGCATTAATAATTGCGACTTTTGTAAATTTTTCGACGCACTCGTCACTTTTGGAAAAAATGGTGCCGTACCAGTGTGATCCAACAAATTATATATTTATAACTGGCGGAAATTCTACGCCAGCTCAATGCTCAGGTAGTGGCCCGTGCCGCACCCCAAAACAGACCCCCATCCCCCAAAGAGATGCCTCCCCTTCCCCATCAGACAATTAAAAAAAAAAATGTATATTCACCTCTCCTCTTCTCCCCTCAGCGTGCGGCGGAAAACAGGCAGCGTCAGGACATTGTATGGGACGCACCACCGATGACCTTGAGTGCTGCGTCACATATAAGGCCCCGAAGCTGCTCGGCGTCAGGACCATGTATGAGTGCGGCATGCTGAGGGCACCTGGTGGGGAGAGGTGAAGGGGAGCAGTAAGGGGAGGATATATATTTTTTATTGTATGAGGAAGGGGAATTGTGTGATTCGGAGGAGCGGAGGTAATCCGTTTCGGGTCCTGGCACGGGTCTCCACCTTGGTTCCGGAAATTGATGACGCACGGTCCTTATGTCACAATTGTGGCTGACAGTTAGCGAAAAGATGCAACACATTTATTAAGAGATTAATAAATGCATCGCGTCTTACTTCAAGGAATTGTTTATTAACAATCAATTAATAATAAATCCCCCCCAGTGTCTGAGCGAGTGGCAGCTACTGTGACAACGGTCCCTGCTGCCGTCACCGAACCGCCAATGGGGTCATGACCGTCTCAGGTGGGAAGAGGCGGCACTGTGGCGGTCACGATTATGTAATGAAGGGCGTTAAGATGGGGGGCGTGACCTATATAAGGGACAGAACATGGAGTAACTTTGCATATACAGGGCATTGCGGGAGCTCATATGATGGAGCTAAGCTGTTAGGTCACATGTCTGACAGCAGGGTGGAGCTAAACTGATGTCTGTTTCCAACAGCAACCAGCAGAGTTTAAAGAACTTCTGAAACTGAAGCAGTCCCAATATTCAGCGAATATCATCAAGGTAGGTGAGGGCGGCCGCACGTTTCTCCTGCAGCGGAATTGGCAATCCTGTAAAAACGTGATCACACCAAGTCCGCTAGACCGGGAGCCTTTCATCTTGCGGATTTCCAGTCTGGGTAATGGGGCGAGAGGACACCCTAGGGTGTCGCAAGATTATATGCAGAGGAGCATGGCACTTGACTGTTAGCAAAAGGTGAACTTTGCCCCCTTCCAACGTGGTCATTATATTATATACAATGATAATTCCACGCAGGGAAGGAAGCAGTTCAATTTCTTGCCCTAAAAAGTGCAGCCTATATAGTAAGGGGCACAGAGGTGCCAGGCGGGTATGGACTTACCTTACAGTCCTTCAGACCTACAGGTGCCATGCTGATAAATACTTGCAGGTAGTCTGGTAGTGTGCACTGAATGCAGCTGGAGATAATCTGTTTGTGCTTCACTAAAGCCCTCCCCCACAGTAGGAGGAGATCTGATACAGGAAGAGTCAGGAGCGCAGCAGTGGGGTAGGAAGCAAAGCAAATAACGCATCTCCATGTAATGTGATCTATGCGATACCTTAACGAGTTATGTATTTTTATTTTGTATGCACTGATGTAGCAGAGCTGAACTTGTTGCATCGTTTGTTTCAGGGATAACTCGCTCTGATAAGATGATGCAGTAGTTTTAGCTGCAGTCCTCGGTAAAGACATTGATAGCGCACCCTGACTTCACAAGGATTTACGCCAAATAGCAAATTGAGCTCTGCTACATCTACATGTCCTTGGTAGTCAAACACATGTACGTTATTGCTGTGAGTGAGAATGGGACGCTTTGTCAGTATATGTTTACAATCTACTGACATATCTCTGAGATTATTAAAGGGCTTGTCCACCTAGGATCACCTCCATTCATGAGGCAGCTCCCCCGGATGTCAGCTGGCAGCTACTGGAATATAAACAGGGGTACCTGGCCCTCTATTTGTGGCAGAGTTGGCCATGAGTGCGTGCGCACACTCTCTATTGAAGTCTATGAGATGTGGGGAAAGTGAGCACGCTCGCTCAGCTATTTCCCATAGGCCTCAATAGAGCACGCCCCATCTCTAAAAAAAAAAACCCTATAAGGCCCCATTCACACGAACGTGAATAACGTCCGTGTGCTGCGCATTGGAAATCTCTGATTTCAATGGGGCTGTTCACACATGCGTGAGTTTTCACTGCATGTCCTACATTGCTGAGTTTTTCACACACCTAAGTGCCCATTGAAGTCCATGGGTTCGTGAAAATGCCGTGGGCGTCCTCTATAAATTACAGCTGACATTTCATACAAACGGCCGGGATCCGAGAGAACGCTGATCCCGGATGTTTAACCACTTAGATGCCGCAGTCCATAGTTCCAGTGAGCGGCCTGATGAAGGAATGGTGTATTGATTGTGTGGTATGTTGGGGGCTCTGTATGTGCAGTGCCTGCTACTATATAGTTACCCATTCATATGTACTATGCCCTTTCTGTGCCCAGTATAACTTACAATGCCCGGTTGTTAGTTTCGAATGACATGTACTCCGCGCTCCATCCATAGCGATCCCGCGGTAAATACTTTATATTACACACCACTAAACATTACTACACACTCTGTTTTGTTATAATTTGTTTGCACAGATCTATTTTATTTCCACGTATAGATGGACCTTGATGACTCCCAGAATCCCACGGGATTGTTTGAATGTCAGCTCTGCAAGTTATCCGTCCCGTATACTTACTTTGGCCAGAAACCACCAAATACACAATCCATTATGTAAGTAAAAGTGAATAACAAGGTGGTAAAAGAAGTTCTACAGTGTTTGTGATTCTACTTTTGTGAGCTGGAAACCATCAACAAGCAGGCTAACTGCTGCTGTTCACAGATCTTATTATAGCTTTATGTTCATTCTAATTTATGGATTGTGTGAATTCCCCGGACAGCCCGGTTCATCACCATGAATGCCCTACGCTTATGAATACACAACCAGATCTAGTTTGATGACTTGTCAATGCTATATAGTTGAATTGATCATGTATTATGAGCTGGGCTGCACCAGGACACCATTGTGTATTTAATGGGGACTAACAATTAGGGTATGTTCACGTGGAGGAATTTTGCGGTGTATTCCGCCACAAAATTCCACCTCCCATTAATTTCAATGGGAGTCGGACGCTTCTTTTTCCCGCTGATTATTTTAGCTAGCGGGAAAAGAAGCGTCATGCTCGATCTTCGCCCGAACCTCCCATTAATGTCGATAGGAGGGAGAGATCCGCTTCTGGACCCGTCATGCAAAATCTGCCGTGTAAACTAGTCCTAAGAATAACAGATACAGCAACTTGCTGATGGTTTCCTTCCCTGTTTTTTGTGGTTTTTTGGCACAAATAAAATTGGAAAACTTATTATGGAAACGTTCATCCTTTCCGTCATAGGAACCGAACCGATGAACGGAAAATATGGCTTCAGTTTGCATTTCCGTTGATTTTAATGGTAATGCTTCAGTTTGTGTTTTTCCGTTCCGTGAAGTTTGTTTTTTACAGAAACAATAGCGCAGTCGACGGTACTTTGGTTTCCGTGGAAAAAACTGAAACTTTACGGAACAACACAAACTGAAGCATTATCATTTAAATCAATCAACAAACTGAAGCGATAGTTTGTTCGGGTTTCCGTTCATCGGTTCCTGACAGGTTGAACGCAACCGATAAACAGTCTACAGAGCCAATGTTACACAAATGTGGTATTTCCAGTTAATCAAATAACCGGGTTTTAAAGAATCTGTAAAGGGACATTCAGCGCGGACTGTTCTCTGTCAAACGGACGCTAAAATGCAGCCACATTACGACCATCTAAACGAGGCCTTATTGAGAGCTACAAAGATAATCTCTCTCTGGAGGACCCAGCATGTCCATGCATTACACGGAACATCCCATTGATTGGACTGTGTAATGCTGCATTCCTCCTGTGGTGGCGCTGCAGACAGAGAAATGTAACACTTAGGCCTTATTCACACGAACGTGTTTTACGCGTGAAAATCACGCGCGTCGCACGGACCTATGTTAGTCAATGGGCCGTTCAGACAGTCCGTGATGTTCACGCAGCGTATGTCCGCCGCGTAAAACTCACGAAATGTCCTATACTTGACCGTTTTTCGCGCAGCACACGGAAGCACCTCCATGTGTCGCGCAACAGTAGATAAAGAAAAAAATAAAAGCACTTCATTTTCTAAACTTCAAAACCGCGTGTCACAAGCATGGCATATGCGTGAAAATCACGCAGCCAACACTGATGACACACGCAAGTGCAACGCGCGCAAAACGCACACGCTCGTGTGAATATTCCTTAAAGTGCAGCTAAACATTTGACAAACTTCTGACATGTCAGAAGTTTGGATTGGTCGGGGTCCGAGCACGGAGACCCCCGCCAATCGCTAGAATGAAGCAGTTGAAGGTATCGTGTGAGCGCTCAGCCGCTTCGTGTCTGTTTGGCTTTTTCCGGAAAGCCGATGTATCGGAGGACGGGCTCATAGACTTTCTATCGAGTCCATACACCGATACACTTATTTCCGTAAAAAGTCTAAACAGACACGAAGCGGCTGAGCCCTCACACGTGCGCTTCAGCTGCTTCGTTCTAGCGATTGGTGGGGGTCTCAGTGGTCGGAACCCCACCAATCAAAACGTCTGACGTCAGAAGTTTATCTAACATTTAGCTGCAATTTAAGCCTTATTCACATGGACGTGTTCGCTCCGTGATAAGGACCGCGTGTCGGATAGATTTCATGGACTGAGCACAGTTCAGGGCGCCGCGCTCCTAGCATCATAGTTGTGTGACGCTGGGCGTCCCTGCCTCCCCGCGGGAATACTGTCCTGTACGGACCAAACATGGCCGTGTGAATAAGGCCTTACCTGCCAGGTTTCCTTACAGATTACAGCGGACTGCTGGGGGGCGCAGCAGCGGGATATCCTGTGATCAGTTTATCAGGGGACCCTTCTAGAAAAAAAGGGATTTAAAGCAGCCAAATCTTTTAGGAGAATAACAGGCAAACCCACTCTCACCGATGTCCCGTTTCCTTACAGCCTCTTGGAGGAATGCTACGTAATGAGGGATCCATTTGCTCCGGACAAAGAAAAGTTCCTGATTCTGGGCTCTCCCTGCAGCCTGTGTAAGCAGGTGGTCTGTGTCGGCACGGTAAATAATCCATGTTATTTATAGCTATACGGAGGGCAAACAAACCACAGGAAATTATCAGAACAAGTAATCCAAGATAATCTGGAGTCGTTCTATATGTGCAGCACATTGAGGCCCGAAAGAGGCACATGGCTGTTTTTTTTTTCCCCCCCCAGTCCATATCGAATCCATATAGTAAGAAAGTAATATTTCCCATTCACCTTATGTGGTTACATCTATATATTTCCAACCAGGCCATATAATAAGAATAGATCCATAAACAGCAGCTTGTTAATGGTTTCCAAGCAAAAACAGAAATGTTTTTCTGCTCATACTGCTAAGGAAAGATGTGATTCACTATTGTCCTTGCAAAGATATACATGGATGTCCAGCCGTTCACTATTCCCGGCGCATACGTTAAACGCCGGCCAAAATAGTGATGTGAATGGGGCCTAACCCCACCTGTCAATATAGCTGTGAGATGAACCTTGTTAAGGCTTCATTTTCCTGTATTAGATTTTTGAGTAATTTTCTCCAAAATGGGATCAATCCTATCAGGGGACTGCGAGGTGAACCCCCTGATAACACTTCCTGTGCTCTTAATTTATCTTCGAGAATCCTAGGGATGGTCCCACGCCGGTCAATCACTTTCTTCTCTTCATTTTTAGGACTGCAGCCTTTTCTACTCAAAGAGGTTCTGTCTCCCCTGTGTCACCAAGAACAAGGACGCTTTTCCTCTAGAGATTCAGCAGGACTTGGATAAGAGGAAGGCCCAGGCTAAGTGATCTCTGGAAAACTCAGACCGAACAAGAGGATCAATACCGCTGTGTACCTTCTACGAGGAAGGTCTAGGAGAAGAGACATCCTACTCTTCTCTACATCAATGGACAATTCTGTAGTATTAGTTACACAAGGAGCTTTATAGGAACATTTCAGACAAGACTGCAGCCCTGCCTTATGCAGAACCAGAGTGGGCGGAGCATGACACAGGGATTCTCTTGGAACCTCTGTCATGCACCGCCCCTTAAAGGGGAAATCCAGCTAAATGTATTCTTAAATCAAAGCAGCAGAGATCTGTCAAGTTTAATTGCCGCTGAATGGAGATAGTCGTTAACCAAAATCTGACACCTTGTGATAGGGCTCCGCTGGTTTGTCAGGAGCTATAGCTGGAGAACCCCTTTAAATGTATGTGAAGGAATAAGGCCTGAGCTGCAAAGCGACATCCATAGACATTTATTGAAAGGTTTGGGTCATTAAGGTATTGGGGGAGGGGAGTGAAGACTGGAGAAAGTTCTGGAGTAATATCCAACTGATACAGTTATTTATTAAAAACCCATCCTGAGAAATTGTCCCTTATCTACAGAGCTCAACGTCTCACTTAGTGAGAGTAATGTCCGTCCTCTTCAGACGGCTGCTCTCACAGGTGCAGCCACTTCACAATGTAGAAGTTCTTCTTTCCGACCTTGATGAGGGACAGTCCGTTGCTGAGGATGTGCTGGCCGACTACGAGGACCTCGTCTGGGTTTGTGACTCTCGTGTGGTTGAAGCTTACTCCCCCGTTGCTCAATATGTCAAAGCTGAAAAGCAAAAGTCAAACATTAAGGACTACGGCCGCCTTTGACATGGAAAAAAATTATGTCGGTGGTTGACAGGAGTTAAAAAAGTTGCAGGCTGCAATCTTCATCTTTTCATTCATTCTCAGACCCCTGAGATTCAGTTTACAACCTGTAAACCAGACCTTTCTCATGTGGATGTATTCTTTCCAGTAACATATGCTGGATGTGAGGGCTATGTGTCCAGGATGCTGCTGTCATCACTAGCTATCATATATTAGCACAGCTTCATCCCTGTACTGTTTTCACCTACTAGAGCCCATGAAGGATCTCTAGTCCCTGATGCTGAGGAGTGTGATTTCCCCCTTCCTTTCCCAGCAGAGTGTCCCTGGATTCCCTGCGGTCTCTCTGTACACTGGGGATGCTTGTGTGATCTCTCCTCTTGCAGACTCTGGGTCCTCTCCTCCGTCTCTGCTGTGTACAACCTCCCACTTCCTCCTGGTATCTCAAACAATGAGAGGAGAGAGTAGAGGACAGGAGCCGTATGCTGTCAGATGTGTTAGAATTTGCAGGACAACCAGCTACGTACAGAAACGTAGTGGTTCAGATCACACTAGACTTAACTGGTGCACAAATAAGGTCCCAACCCAATCGTAATGAACAAAAGTATTCGGCACACTATGTTGTAGTAAGAAAATGTTGATGTTATTTGAAAAATGCAAATGACTTAGTGCGACGTTTTGGTCGTTATGACCTTCATCAGGCACGGAGTCGTTCAGGCAAGGGGTCAATCCTGTAGTTGGCGCCCTGGGTATAGTTGCGGCTAGTAATGGCACTCTTTACTACAGCAGCAAAACAAGAGGACGCTTTTAACGAAGACTATTTAGAAAGTTTCTTAATTTTGCATTTGGGAAGCAAATAAACATTTTAAATTTTTTTTCAAAGGTGTCCTTAGCATTTAAGCTAAACAGTGTTTCCTCCCCTAAAAAATTTTGAGTGGTCTTTTCAGCCCCTATAAAGCCAATAGAAGTTGACACCCACACAGGGGGATTTATTTCCAGCATTTTTTCTGTTAATGTTGATGATTATGGTAACCATTAATGAAAACCCAAAATTTAGTGTCTCAGAAAACGAGAATATTGGGTAAAAGTAGAAGATTGTCACCTCGTTGTGTGACACTCTAATCAGCGAATCAACAAAAAACACCTGCAAAGGTTTCCTAAGCCTCTACAAGGACTGGTCTGTCGCTCAGTGTCCAGAGTCCTGTTCTCAGATGAAAGTAAATTTTGCATTTCATTGGGAAATCTCGGTCCCGGAGTCTGGAGGAAGAGGGGAGAGGCGTCAATCCAAGTGTCTTGTGGTCCAGTGTGAAGTTTCCACAGTCAGTGATGGTTTGGGGGCCGTGTCATCTGATGGTGTTGGTCCATTGTGTTATATCAAGTCCAGAGTCAGCGCAGCGTCTAGCAGGACATTTCTCAGCACTTCATGCTTCCCTCTGCTGACAGCTTTATGGAGATGCGGATTTCATTTTCCAGCAGGACTTGGCACCTGCCCACACTGCCAAACGTGCCAATACCTGTTGTAATAACCCCAGTATCACTGCGCTTGATTGGCCAGAAAACCCACCCGACCTAAACCCCATAGAGAATCTACCGGGTATTGTCAAGAGGAAGATGAGACACCAGACCCAACAATGCAGACGAGCTGAAGGCCGATATCAAAGCAACCTGGGCTTCCATAACACCTCAGCAGTGCCACAGGCTGATCGCCTCCATGCCACGCCGCATTGATAACCCCTCAGCAGTGCCACAGGCTGATCACCTCCATGCCACGCCGCATTGATAACCCCTCAGCAGTGCCACAGGCTGATCACCTCCATGCCACGCTGCATTGATGCAGTAATTCATGCCGAGTCGGAGCCACGGCCAAGTATTGAGGGCAGATACTGGACATACTTTTCAATAGGCCAACATTTCGGTATTAAAAATCACTTAAAATTGGGCTTATATAATATTATAATTTTCTGAAAGACTCCGTTTTCGGTTTTCAGTAACTGTTCCCATAATCAACAGTAAAAGAAAAAATTGCTGGAAA
This sequence comes from Rhinoderma darwinii, assembly GCF_050947455.1. Classification (NCBI taxonomy): domain Eukaryota; kingdom Metazoa; phylum Chordata; class Amphibia; order Anura; family Rhinodermatidae; genus Rhinoderma; species Rhinoderma darwinii. Next base: position 14,263,470 of record NC_134689.1, on the reverse strand, counting down.
CAGATGTGTGTGTGTGTGTGTGTGTGTGTGTGTGTGTGTGTGTGTGATAAATCTATAGAATATGAGTTTTACATTTTGAATTGAATTACTAAAATAAATTAATGATTGATGATATTCTAATTCATTGAGAAGGACTAGTATAATTGTAGGTCCCAGATTTGGGATGTTCTCCACATCTGCTTGGAAGATCCGGGTATACACCATTCGCTCACATGGTGGACCTACTTCATGCTCATCACCCCAGCAATCAAGTTCCCTTCTGGCCTTATAAAACACTGCCAATAGGGGGCATCATTTTGTCTTCTAAATACCTACCCGCGAGCACCATCTGAGATGGCAGACACTTTAAGACAGGCGTCGAGCACCCTAGTGCCAGGTTCCAGAAAAAGTTCAGCAAAAGGGGCTCCCTGAAAGATTTCCTGTAGTTCTTGATCAGACATGGCCGCCAGGGCGTCAATGCTGCTGTGATACAGAGCCTGCGTGCACCTAGTGGAGAAAGACAGATATTACAGCCACACAATGCTGAGCTACATTATGAGGGGTTTTCCCACCATAGGGTAATAGCACATGGCATGAAGGGTATAATACTTCCTTATGGGAACCGGTTTGCATCGAAGATACTGGAGTCACGCTATGTATTCTCCTTTCAATGCCCAGAATCGGGTACGATCCACGAATTACGCTGGCACCTCACCTCTTGGCTGACTCCAGTCCTTCCTTGCCATGGACGAGCTTAGTCACCTCTGCTGCCAGTCTCTTCTGGGGTAACCGTTTCTCTGGCTCCTTGGCATGCTGATCCATGATGTGCCCGATCTCCGGTAGTGGGAGGAAAGTGAAAAGTTTTAGGAACCTGAAGAACAAAAGAAGCAAAAAACACTGAAATTCTACATCTGGGTACATCGATGACGTTCGGTGACACCTACATACTAAGGCTCTGCCCACAACTATTCTATTATATTTTGGGGGGGGGGGGGGGGGGTATAGAAGAGCATAGTACGTTGTGCTATTCTATACAACGGGATCCCGTAAAAAAAAAATTATATGCACGCACGCGCACACACGTTTTTTTTTTTGTTTTTTTTTTACGTGGGAGCCTATGGGTGACGAATGCATATGTCACAGGCCACTGTTAGGGCATCGGTCTCAGCTTACGTGTAACGTATAGCGATAATGTGAAATGAAGGGGCCTATACGCTATGCTTCCCACTATGCACTGCAGCAAAGTATTCGTTGTACAGACAGTAAATCAAAAGAAGGAAGCGGTGAGATGATGTCAAATGACAGATTGAGAGTCGCTCTCTGTTCGGACATCCATGTGCTGTAATAAGGCGCATAGACAGGGGCGATCTTCATGAGACAATCCCTTTAAATCAATCATATGTGCAAAATGAGATGTAAGGAGCGCTCTGCTCTGTAGTAACGGCTCCACCAGCGTTCGCTCTGAGCAATATATTTGCATGCACTTTAGAGGAGTCGAATTTCCCAAAAATTTATTTCGGGGCCAATTCTATTAAATAGGCCCTGAAATTCTATTCGAAAAATAATTTGCCTTGAATCGCAAATTCCCCTGATCGTCCCGTCTGACTCTGATGTCTTCTAGGACTGTATCCAAGAGTCAGACAGGACGATCCAGACACTTGCGATTCCACTTCCGTAGCGACGCGCCCCTGCCGGCCTCCTGAGATTATGTAGTTTTGTCCCATGTGATCAAAAGAGCCAATCACAGGCTGCAGCAGTCAAAACAACGTCATCTCAGGAGGGCAGCAGGAAGACCAGGACAGCACGAGTATGGTATTTTTTTTTTCTAAATCTTCCCTTCTCTCTTTTTATCTCCAATTTGTAAAATTGTAAGCCGTTATTTTGAAGACTTGCGCGCCGCGAACCCCAAAAGTTTTAGATTTCCAAATCCAAAACATGAGGAGAAATTCGGACCCAATGCAATTCATGCCGAATCGGTTCGCTCATCTCTACTTTATGTATAAAGAAAACTTCTGCAACTTTCTAACATACTTTGCTTCTCTGCCTGCTGTCAGTGAATAAGGAACTTTCTTATTCACATGCAGAGGCTGAAAACCAAAAAAAGATTGAATCCTGCTCATAGCTGGAGGTTTGGTACAATTGTATCCTCTCTAGCCCATCTTCTAGACCAGGAATCTGCAACAGCTGTTGAAAAACTACAACTCCCATCATTCCCTGACAGCCTTCGGCTGGAATAACCAAGGCTTTGGCTGTCAGGGAATTCTGGGAGTTGTAGTTTCACAACTGCTGGACCGCCGAAGGTTGCTGACCCTTGTTCTAGACGAAACACCTTAACAGCAGCACAAATCTCTCTCCTGACCTGATCATTTGCTACAATGCATCAGCACAGGTAGTATATCAGTATTGAGTCTTAGGCCCTGTTCACACTGAGTTTTTTTTGGCGCTGTTTATGATGCGGAAACGTTGCAAAAAAAAAAACATCCGAAACCCCTCTTTCTTCCCGCGTTTCTGTCTCTGACCTCCCATTGAAATCAACGGGAGGCAAAGAAAGCGTTTTTCACTGGGTTTTCTGCCCGCAGCCGAAAAACGCAGCGAAAAATGTAGCAAATGGTGAGCAGGCAGGTTAAAATGTGCCTCAAAGTTCCAGATGTGCCTGCAAAAAACTGTGAACAGGGCCTTAGGCTGTTTACCTGACAGAGGATTGTCTAGATTGGATACAATTGTAACAAACCCGCAGCTGTGAATATTTAGGTACATACAGCATCTGGATGTGTCCATTCATTGACAGCAATCAGATCTTAATAAATGGAGAATCGAAACGAGATAATTATACAGTGATAAGCAGCTGATCAGATTAACGTATTTTAGGTAGTAAAGCAATTGTTCAATCTATGAATTTGTGCCCCCCTCCCCCGCACACGTTACCTCTCCACGTTGTGGTCTTGCTGCCGTACAAAGTATTGGTAAAATTCAAATGGCGACGTCCGGCCTCTGTTCAGCCACACGGCGTTCCCAGCGGACTTTCCCAGCTTATCCCCGGAGGTGTTTGTGATAAGCGGCAACATGATCCCGAACACGTCTTCTCCCGTTGTTCTGCGCACAAAACAGACACAAAGTAAATACTGAATAAATGTCTCTATAATAAACATTATAATACCTAAACAGGGGTGAGAAGGTGCGGAGCGGGGTGTACGCAGGGCGACGCAGCACAACACCATCTATTAGACATGGCAACCTCAGGACTGATCCAAATTCTCTCTGGTGGTGCCCCCTAGTGGAGATTTACAGAACTGCCAACGGGGAGGGGTCCTCAAGGTTTGATTGTTGGGGGTCAAGCTGATCAATACAATGAAGGGTTTGGCACAGGCACAGCGCCTTGTACTGCAGCCTATACACATATGGCAGGGAGCTGCGGTACCAGGCACATGAGCACCCCCTGCAGGGAGAAATAGGGATCACAGCTGATTGTTGGAGCTCCAGGACCAGACTCATGGCGATCAGCTCACTATATGGGGAGCGGTGTAGAGAAAGGGGGTACTAGGCAGACAACCCCTTTAGAGATTATTCCAGATTCCATGTGTTGCTGCTCCCAGAGCTGGATTATCCTGTGAACATAGACAACCTGTCCCCTCTCCCGACACGTCTGTTATAGGAAATCCTTGCATTCCCCATGAAACAACAATTCTAGATCTTTTCTCAGAACTCTACATTGTGCCGTTCCTCTGTTATTCCTCTTAGAAATCTCTGAATAAACTGGGTGTTTCCAGTTGAGGGTGTGTCCCTACACAGACTGACACTGTCCAATCAGAGCTGACAGATGGAGACTGTAGGGACACGCCCCTTTGACAAGGAATGGTTGCACCCAATTGTCAGTTTATTCATACATTTCTAGGAGGAATAACAGAGGAATGGCACCACGCAAAGTTCTAAGAAAAGATGCTCCAGAATTGTTATTTCATGGGGAATACAAGGATTTACTACAACAGACGTGTCAGGAGAGGCGACAGCCCTAGTGCCCGCATAACACTGGCATTCACCTTTGAATGAAGTCGTGCCCGGACATGAGGTTGCCCAGTTGGTCGGTGCCACCCAGCTGGATCTTGCAGCCGTGTTTGTGGTTCAGGTAGTAGAAGTCATAGGCCTGGAAGACCTGGTAGGTGAACTCTGCCAGGCTCATGCCCTCGGGGGAGCTCAGGCGGCTCTGGACGCTGTGTCTGCTCAGCATTGTGCCCATCCGGAAGTGTCTGCCCACCGATGCCAGGAACTCCACCGCCGAGCGCTGCCGGTACCAGGCGGCGTTATCCAGCACCGTCACCCGCCCCCCGGGCCGCCCTCCGCTCACCAGCACCTCGTGATTACTAAAGATCCGGTGCAGCGACTCCCGGATCTCCCGCACATTCTCCTCCACCCGCTCCGGGCTCAGCGGTTCCCTCTCTTGGTTACGCCCGCTGGGATCCCCGATCTGAGCAGTGGCCCCTCCGACCACCGCGATGACGTGATGCCCGGCCCTGTGGAAGTGCAGGAGCCCCAGCACGGCCAGAAGATTCCCCACATGCAGCGAATCCGCCGTGGGGTCAAAGCCGCAGTACACGGTCTGAGGACCGGCAGACAGGAGCTCCGGGAGCTGGAGCCTGGCGGTCTCAGCCGGAAACACGTCCTTAAAGAGGCCCCGGCGTGTCCCGGAGACCAACGGCTCGGAGAGACTTGACAGACAGCGGGTGTGAGGCCGGTACAGCCACGAAATTGACCGGAGAGCGTGTATAATGGGCGCCGCCATCTTGTATGAGCGCGGGGGCTGCTGGGATACAAGTCAGATGCTCAAGTAACCTCCTGCTGTTTTAAAACTACAATTCCCAGCATGCCCTGACCGCTTATAACTGGAGTAATAAAACCTTTGGTTGTTAGGGCATGCTGGGATTTGTAGTTTCACAACCGCTTGAGTTCCGCAGATTGGCGCTACGAGTATTAAAGGAACAGTAACATTAAAAAAATCACCAATACTTGTGCTCCTCCTCTTGCATCATTTTTTCAATGTAAACCCCACCTATAAATACAGACCACACCCTCAAAATGACAGCTAAAGTACCTTCACTAACAACGCCATCAGAATGACATTGTAAAGAGCTCACAAACTGACTCACATAAACAATGGCAGCAGTAGCCACTAGGGGGAGCTCACTACACACACATTTATATAGCGTCCATTGAAGTCAATGGCAATAATATAATATAAATTCATATGCAGCAAGCTCCCCCTAGTGGCGACTTCCAGGAGTACTTAGGAGAATATGGTACATACATGGTGGACGTATCCACATATAGGCTGGAGTGGTGAAGTGAATCCTGAAACGCAGCGTGCGTTTATTCATTAACAGAATATGGTGTTGGATAAAAACAATTCCAGGTTTTATTGGAAATGTGTAAAAAAAAAAAGTGATAAATTAAGGCCTCATGCACCCGACCGTAATTTAAATTAGCGGCCCATTAATTTCTATCGGCCATGAACACCTTCCCGTATATTTATGGGTATATGTCCGGACCGTAGAAATGACCCATGAAGAATAAGACATGTCCTATTTTTCCGCATTTACGGACCGTGCTCATATACTTTTTAGGGTATGTTCACACGCAGAGTTTTCAGGCGTAATTCGGGGTGTAAACGTGAACATAGCCTTACTGAGAGGATGGCCCGCAAATGCGGGTGACACTCCGCGGCCCGTTCGTGCCGTATTTACTGACTAAAAATACTGTTCCGTCGCGTGCATGCGGCCTATCCCCTTGCTGCTGCAGACGTTTTTCCTCCCCGTCTTCCAATAGCCATAACTTTTATTTTCTGTCTATACAGCGGTATGAGGGCGTGTTTTTTTGCAGGGACGAGTTGTCGTTTTTATTGTACCACATAATGAGCTGCGAAACTGAAATTTTTTTTGTGGGCTGAAATAGAAATAAAACGGATTCCGTTGCTTTTTGGGTTTCATTTTCAAGGCGTTCACCGTGCGGTAAAAACGACATGTTATCTTTAGGCCAAGTTCACACTAGCGTTAGTATACGTTTACCGTTCTTCCGTTAGAGGAAGAGAGGATCGAAAGATAAAACGGAAAGCAGCGGTTCCGTTAGAATTACCATTAATTTCAATTGTAATTCTTTTGTTTCAGTTGCTTTCCGTTTGTCTCCGTCCGCCAGTTTTCAGTTTTTTTGACAGAAGCAAAAGTGCAGTCTGCGGGTGAATTACAATTATGGCGATACCAAATTGTCACTGGACTGGATCGTTTAAAAAAAAAAAAAAGTTGCGCTGCTATTGCTTGAAAATGACACTTTTTTGCCCCATTCACATGACGTATTTGTTATATGTTTTAGCAAATCTCAGCCACACGCTAAAAAAATACGCAGAAAAGTCGTGCAGAATCCGCAGCATGTCAATATATGCTGCGTATTCTCAGCGGAGATGCTGCGTGTTTGGGCCAGAGACTTTAATAGGCAGCAGAAATTCTGCAAAAAAATACGCTAAGTTGAGTTTTGTCGCGGTTTGTACAGCATTTACGCAGCGGAAACGCTGTAAAAACCGCTGTAAATCCGCAGGTGCACATAAACTCTGCCACAATTAAAGCTTCACACTAAAACTGCTGGAAAAAATCCACAGTGTGGCCAAATATTACATTAACAGGGTTGTCCACTTTCTGAAAACGTATGACCTATCCACCGGATAGGTCATCAGTATATGATTGGTGCGTGTCCAACATCCGGACCCCGCACCGATCCGGCACTCCGGCTTTGGAGCCGGAAGCAGATGCCTCCGGTCAAAGAATAGCGGCCAAGCTGCAGTGTTGCAGCTCTTCTCCTATTCAAGTGAATAGGAGGCGTGCTGCAGTTCCGCCGAACGGCCACTATGCAATGTACGGCGCCATCTGCTTCCGGCTCCAACTACTGCATCCCGTTCCAAACATTCGGTGCACGGAGGCAGCCAGAGTTGCAGATCGGTGCAGAGTCCGGATGTCGGACACGCACCGATCATATATTGATGACCTATCCTGTGGATAGGTCATACGTTTTCAGAAAGTGGACAACCCCTTTAAATCGATAGTAAAATATAAAATGCGCTACATACAACTGCGTTTTGATTTGTGGCATTTTTAAGGCAATTTTGCGTTCAGTGGTGTTTTTTCCCAAACGCAGCATGCTCTGGCTATGGCGTTTTTCCTATAAGCCTCTCCATAGGACTTCGAAAACCGCATCGCCATTCACAGAAAAACCACATGTGTTGTGGCCAAAACACATGTGGTTTTTCTGTGAATGGCGATGCGGTTTTCGTCTGTGTGGTTTTATATAGGTGAAACACACCTATATGCACCCTTAGGCTAAGTTCCCAAAGGTCGGATAAAAATCACGCAGCGTGTCCGACCTGGAACCCGCAGTACATTCAGTACGAAAAATCGCACCACGTTGTGGTGCCGTTTTTCAAACGGTATTTCCGCTGCGGAAGAAAGCGCTCATACTTACCCCCTCCGTCTTCTCTGCGCGTAGTCCGGCCTCCTACGATGACGTTGCAGGCCATGTGACCCTGCAGCCTGTGATTCTGTGATTGGCTGCAGCGGTCACATGGGATGAAACTTCATCCCAAGAGGCCGGACTGCAGGAAGGAGGAGGAGGAGGTCGTTCTGGGTAAGTATGATTTTTTTTTCCGGAGTTGCGATTTTTGAGGTTACGCCTCCAAAACTTGCAACACTTGGCTTTCCGTTGCGGGTTTTGCATGCCCATTGAATTCAATGTGGAAAACCCGCAATGGAAAATCAACCAAAAATTCTGCTGCGTTTACGCTATATGGGAACCCAGCCTAAGACCGGGTTCCCACATAGTTTAAACTCTGCAGAATTTCCGCAACGGAATTGTGTGTGGAAATTCCGCAGCATTTACAGTAGCAGCAAAGTGATTTATAAAATCTCATGCCCACGCGTTGAAAAAAAATGCAGTGAAAACGTTCATAAATTGACTGCGGTGCAGATTTGAAATACGCAGCATGTCTATTTATGCTGCGTTTTCGTTGCTTTTCTGGTTTCCCCCCTTTAATTCAATGGGGGGGGGGGGTAAAACCCACAACAATTCGCAAGCGTTGCGATTTTTTCAACGAAAAAGCTGTCATTCTGCCAGAAACAGTCGCAACACTTGGCTATTTGTTGCAGGTTTTACATTGTTACACCTGGAGTTGGTGTGTGGGGGGGGGGGGGGGCACAGGCACAGAGCATCGCATCGCACAGGAATGTAGTAATACCCACACACTGGCGACATCAATCTGGTCATGGTTTGTAGCTGAGCACAAGCCCCAGGATAGCCTCCCCTCCCTGCCCAGCCCTCCAGTCACTTCCATTGGCGGCTGATAAGTGTGAGGTTCACCACATCCTCTTCCTGTCTCCCATTATCACATGAGGACAAACCTCCCACCTCACTCACACATCCAGGGGGAACATGTCAGCCACCCCCGTCAGGTCTCCCACCCTGCAGAGCCACAAGATGAAGAAAGATGAATCCTTCCTGGGCAAGCTGGGGGGCACCCTGGTCAGGAAGAAGAAAGCTAAAGAAGGTGAGATGGGGGGGTCACCCTATTACATCAGTGCATGTATAATACTAAAGGGATGAGAGGGTCAGACTGTTCTGATGACAGGAGGGAAAGGGTTAAGAAATTGAGCTCATTACGGTGGGGCTGGGCAGGAAGGAGTCAAGGGGGTGACACTGGAGTTTTGTTGAGGGGGCTCCCAGGAATGGGTTCACGGGCTGTCTGATATGTCGCTGTGAACTGACGGGTGTTTTAGGGGTTAATGGTTGCTGCAGAGACCCCCGTGTGCTGATTTTTAGGGCAGGCAGGATAGAGTTAACTGCACAGGCTGCTGTATATGTGATATCAGTGTGAACTTGTAAGAAATCGGCGACAGCGGTGACATCTTACGTTACAAAGCCGGCACTCCCGCCGCTGGAGGTACCAATGTTGCCCATATATATATATATATATATATATATCTCTTCTGCTGTAACTTTTATAACCGTGTTACTCTTACTATTCAGAGATGTAAGGGTCCATTCAGACGTTGCGGTTAGAAACGCAACCGTAACGAAAAATGTACCAAATCAAGGTAAAAATGAATGAGTTCGCAACGTCTGAGTGGTATTGCCGTATATTGCTCAACAGAGCGGCGTTGTATCGTGTACAAGGATAATAAAACGAAATAACCCAAATATAAAGGGTGGAGCGGGGGCAGCGCGACTAGACCTGATGTAGGATTTTAATGCCAGGTGAGGATCATAAAGGGGGGGGGGGGGGGGAAATCTTCTACTTTTTCCTCTTCTCTTTTTTATTTTTTTAATTCACTTCTGGTTGTGGTTTAAAAAGCTGCATAGAAAACCGGCATGTGTGAAAGCAACCGGGGTGTATTCAGACCTGCAGGTTTTGTACAGGTTTTTTTTTTATGCAGTTTTTTTTAAACCAAAACCAGGAGGAGAAGTAGAATCTGAAAAAAATCAGCCGAAAATTTTTTCATAAATTGTCCTGCGCAGCGTTTTTTAAATCCACAGCAATCTATGCTTCAGAATCGCTGGTTTTCTGTTGTGGGTTTTCCTCAATTGAGAGGTAAAACCCGCAAAAAAACAGCAAATGTTGCGATTTTTGCGTGGAAAAGATGCGATTCCGATGCGAAAATCGCAACTCAGAAAAAAAACAACCCTTTTTTTTAAATGAATAAAATTGTTAGTACTTCCTATTCCGGCCTGGACAGAGAACAGAATATCTGATCGCTATCAAAACGGAGAATGGGGTAAGTATAAACTTTTTTTAATTTTTTCACCAGCGGAGATTCCGCCTGGAAAACGTCACCACAATTTGGAGCATTTTTTTTTATTTTTTACGGAATTCCCTACGGCTTTCAGGACGGATACGCTGTGTACTTTTACGCAGCGTATCCGCCCTGTGTGAACACATCCTTATACTTTCTCTTCCTTTATGATCCACACCTGATTTTGTCTTCAAGAATTGCCGGAAAAAAACAACCTGATTTAAACCTGCATGTGTGAATACACCCGTACTGCATATCCACAATCTGTTTGAAAACCCCGCCACCCGCATGCGGCCATTGTTTGCGGACGCTGCTACGTGGGACCGTACCCTTGAGATGGGATCACACATTGCGCTAAATGTGTCTTTTTTTTTTTTTTTAAATAAAAAAAAGCATTTTAACCAATTCATGATTTCATCATGACCAGCTGACTTTTTAATGCGTATGGGGATGTCCCGACTTCCCCGGCAGCAGATGTCGATGGAAAGAAGGATCGGGCATTTCAACACGCTTGCCCGATCCTTTTTTTTTTTTTTTCCTATAGGAGATAAGCAGCTGCTAGAGGAGTCTAGCAGCGCCTTTCTCCCCTCTGAAAACACAACGAATGCTCGGCCAGGAATAGCTGTCGGCCGAGCGCGCGTATTGCCAAAATTTCACAGCTTTAGGCAAGAGACACTATGGGGGGACACACACCCTACATGTCCATTTCCCCACAAAGTCTATGTAGTCTGCTGGGTAGTCCCCCCCGACATTAGATTATTATTGGCCGAAATCGAATGTCTATGGCCATTTTTAGCCTCTTGCAGTCTGAAATGGCTGACAACAGAGAACAGACTGTATTCCTCTGCTCTACACACAGGGCACAGTCTAGTCTGAGATTCCTGTAACTTCTGAGAACTGGAACATGTCACGGCTCAGATCTCGCAGAACGTCGCCCCCCCCCCCCATCTAGATTCCTTTGTTCTGTCCCTTCCTGTCTCATGTGTCATTTTTATCCCCTTCTATTACTATACGAGTGTCCCTGTGCTCCGGAAAGGCCCGCCGCGCTCCATATATTTTAGCCCATTTTATGTTGCTCTGTTTATTTCTAGATTGTCCTTTCCTTGGATGATGACGTAAAAATCAGGAAATGCAGGGTACAGGTGACGTCTGTTTTCAGAATTATTTTTTAATAGGGATCGGAGCTCCAAAACCACTGCTTAACTTCACACAGCCATAGATTTAAATGATACGCTTCTGCCTGCCTACAGGCACCACTAGAGGGAGCTCACTACATGCAAATGTATACAGCACATGGAAGAGACCACATTGCACACAGGTAATGGGGTTGACTTAATTAAAGGGGTATAACCATATTACAGAATATGTAATAAATGTCTGATAGCGTAACTTGAAGCTCCAACCTACTATGGGCCTTTTATAATGCTCGTGTCTTCTGTGGCAGAGGGGCATTTGGGCCCATTTAAAGGGGTTGTCCCAGAATCAACAATTATCACCTATCCACAGGTTATAATTGTCTGATCACTGGGAACCCCACCGATCGCGAGAAACAGGGTCCCGAAACCCCAGATCCTCCTCACTGCACACCTGCACCACGTCCCTTGCTAATAAACAGATCGCAAAGTTTTATCCTGCTGGGACCCCCATCGATCGTCTATAATATGTGGGGAAACTTGGCAGTAAGTCCTCATGCACACGGCTGTGATATACGGACCGCATGTCCCAGACCGAACACAGATCAGGGAGCCGGGCTCCTAGTATCATAGTTGTGTATGACGCAAGGTGTCCTTGCCTCCGCGGGAATACTGTCCCGTACTGAAACATGTTTGTGCATGAGGCTTTAGTGTTCAATTTCCCTGCAGCGCCACCGCAGGGGAAATTAGGCATTACATAGTGTCCATTCGTATCAATGTGTAATGCAGGACAGGCAGGTCCTCCTGAGCGAGAGACGCTCTATGTAACTATTGTGGCAAAGAGAAGAGGATCCTAAACAGGGCACCCGCCTCTATTCGCTACAAATTTCCTATTCAGATATATGAAAATGGGCCTTCTAAACTGGACATACCATTTTAAGGGTATGTTCACATAGAGTATATTAGCGCTGTTTTTGATTCGGAAACCGCGCCAAACGCCCGAAATCGCTTCCCATTGATTTCAATCGGAGGCGTTTTTTTTTCCACGAGCTGTTAAAAAGAAGCTGGAAAATGAAGCGACATGCCCTATCTTCGGCCACTTCCGTCTCTGAGCTCCCATTGACATCAATGGGAGGCAGAGAAAGCCGTTTTCGCAGCGGTTTTTATCCGCTGCGCTCAATGACCACGGCTGAAAAACGCGGCCAACAGTGTGCAGGCAGGTCAAAATATGCCTCAAAATACCTGATGGAATTTTGAGGCCGATATTTCCACCTGCAAAAAAACTGTGTGAACAGGGTCTAAAGCTTTTTTTTCTTCGACTATTGACTTTTATGACATCCCCAATGCCTCCAGAGAAAAGGGGTGCCTGACCCCTGATTTTTTTTTTTTATCCTTTTATCTCTTTTATTAGGACCACAATGCACCAGAGCCACATTACATTTATTTGTTACTTTATGCTCCTAAATGTCAAATTGCGTAAAACACTCCTCGTACGCTTAAAATATATATATTGTGAAATGATGTGGACACACTGAGTTTTGCTATGGGGCCCTATGATTTCTGTGTACGTCCTTGGATTTGTAGGCTTACCCGTTTAAAGGGTCTCAAATATGTTTACTACTTATAGATACTGAAAAAACGGTAAACCCGTGTGTTGTGGTGTGTGACGCTGGGGAGTTATATTGACCTGTGCATGCTTGTATTTGGGCAGCGGCACAGTAAGGGTTACTGCCTGTCAGGGAGTGAGGAATGTGCGTCCTGGGGGCAGGGAGGGGAGATCCTATAAATTGCTGGGTGGATGAGCGGCTGTAACTATATAAAGATTCCTATACACAAAACTATTATCTCACAGATCTGAGCGTTTCATTCAATTAGGCCTCATGCACACGGCCGTATAGCAGATCAGTGATGTCCGGTTCCGTAATAGGGCGCCCTTAGGCTGTTACGGGCCTGTACTGTACCTCAAACTTTATAAGGTGGCTAATAGAGGTTATTTTTTCTCACAGACTTACATGCAGAGTCCTCCAGGAAAATAAAATAGTCTCATGTTCCCTCGCATGCCGTATTGCGGAGGTATTCTCCCCTAGAAGCAATGCCGTGTTGTATGAGGGCACCATATGGCGGCACTTGGTGTCTCTGTAAAACAGAACCATAGAGACCTTGTTCCAGTGTACAGGCTCCATGCACAGGCCTAATACATAAAAATATGTATAGGAGATTATACACACACACATACAGTACTATCAGGAGCTATAATGTTGAGAATCGCCGGGGATTCAAGTCCTGGGAAAGCCCTTGAAGTCACTGTTCATATATGGACTGTGACGTTGGGAGCTTTAAGATGACGGACTCCCGTCGGCAATGCTTTCGCTGGGGATTCCGCTCATGGAGGAGACCCTGTCGTCACTGTCCGTATATGGACAAGGACGTCAGAGGCTTCCCCAGTTCCACAATCTTCGGCCCGAGCATCAGAAGGACTCCGTAGTTGAAAGCTTTTGACATCACTGTCCATGTATGGACAGTGACGTCAGGGGCTTCCACAGGCCCGGACTCCCCAACCTGAGTGCTACCTGATTCTCTTTCTGAGGACTCTGGAAGTCCCCTGAGGTATACGTTTGACGTAGAGTGGCACCAGTCTCGCATAGGCTCCCATGTAATAATAATTTAAAAAAAAAAACATCCCGCGCAGTATAATTTATTTTTTTATTATATCCTTCAGGATGAAATACTGTAGTCTCCTACGTTATTCCATTTACCAAAAAAAAAAGTATAACGACATACCAGCCCGACGGAGGCCAAAAGGAATCTCCTTTGGTCTCCATCGTGCTAATGGAGCCCTATGGACACGTTAAGCGTTTACGTCGGGAGCTTTCTTAACCCTCAGCCCGCCTTCTCAAAAACAGAAAAACATGACCCCTCCATGAGAAGCTGAGATCGGAGATGTTGTTTGCAGGCCGCTCGTTGTGTATAGCTGGTTTTCGTACCTGGAGACCTTTTTATATACGGATGTGTGACTGATCTGAGCAGCTCGTCTTATCACTCCACGTTTGTGTGAGTCTCCGACTTTAGGTGCAGTGTCCCTTTAAAATGATCGGCCATTTTTCCCCTGCTTAGCATGTTCCAGTGAGATGAGCTATCGGCAGGAAGCAGTATGGACACATTATTTGCATTGTCACTTCTGCTGTATAAATACTGGAGAACTTGGTCTTTTCGTACTGTCAAATTCCCCGAATCGCCCACAGGAAAGTAAATATCGTTTTTAAATAAATACTTATTTTTGCGATTAGAAAGCTCTTTAGAACAGAGTTCTCTTCCCTGCTGTCAGATTAAGTGGACTAGTCAATGGGACGCAGCACAGAGTATTTCAGGAGAGGAGTGAGCTGATCTTGTGATCTGTCCCCTCTGATGACTAAAGGGCTGCATGTGATGGGTAGTGCCCTGTGAGGAGCGGTCTGGAAACAAGTGGGAGGTCACAGATGGATAGTGGATGGATAAGATGGTCCCGAGCAGTGCAGAGTATTTCAGGAGAGGAGTGTGCTGATCTTGAAGCAGTGACGTCCTCTCATGATGAAGGCGGTGTTATGATAGAGGGAAATGGAAGCAGGTAGGAGCTAATACATTGATAGTGGAAGAAGCATTGTCTCAGCAGCACAGAGTATTTCGGGAGAACAGTGCTCATCGTATGAAAGGCAGTCTGAGGACAGGGCTGCATGAGATTAGAGCAGTGTTATGATGTGAGGACGGGAATAGGAAAAGAATGAAAGCATTAGAAGCACAGAGTATTTTAGGAGAATTGTAAGCTGATCTTGTGGGAGGCAGTGACCTGTCCAATCATGTGATTTGTTAGTGAGCACAAGGCTGCATGTGACAGAGTCCTGATCTGAGGAGATGAATGGATGCTGTGAGACAGAGGGGAAGAATTAGAATCTCATAGCAGCACAGAGTATTTCAGGAGTATTTACAGAGTTCTGCTATAAAGTTATGTAATGCAGAGAAAAATAATTCCTGTTGCTTATTTTTCATGCCAATCGTTACAGACCTGATTTTCCTAACGCAGACATTTATGGCATCTCCACAGGATAGTCCATAAATGTCTGATAAATGCAGGTCCCATCTTCGACCACCACATTCAGGCGGAGAAAGATTCGAAAGGTCACCGTGTGGCTAAGAGGTGCGGGTTCCACCTTTTGACTGCTGCATTTCGGTGAAGAATGAATGGCAAATCCAGTGGATATGCCATACATTAATTTGGAGTACCCCTTTAAGATGAAGCATTTTTATGGTCCTCTATTTCTGAACATGGGCGCCACCTGCTGTTTATAAGATACATTGCAGGAAGCAGCAGACACCCATTCTTGTGAGATGACTTGGTTGGGCCATCTTACATGAGTAGGGGCGTCATCTGTGAGTCACATTATGTTTCATAAACCTTCTAAGGGCTTGGGGCCCAGTTTCGTGGTTAGTAATGTTCCTACAAAATTTTACCAAATATACCTACACTCATAACGTTGCCATTTTTTGGGGGTGGGGTGAGAGTGGTTACGTCCTTCGCCAACTTGTATAAAATCTTGCCTTTATTCTATTGTGTATTATGATTACGGCGATAGTAAATACGTGTTTTTTTTGTTCCCTTTTCAATAAAACATTTTTTAATGGAAAATGTTTTTTACATATTTTTTTCTTTTTTGTAATTTTTTTCTTTTTTTTTTAAATTTTTCTTTCCAAACTTTATTAAGGTATGTATTTTAATGTACAGGGCCTAATTGAGACTCGGTTATGGCAGCTTTGGGAGACTTCTTAGGCCTTCTTCACACGGGCGTATCAGATTCACGCGCGTGAATCGGGTCTGTGTGTTGCGTTATGCGTCAGTGCTTTGCGAGTGGCATGCGTTATTCACGCACTCGCAAAGCACATCTTGTTTTTTTTAAGTATTATTTTCAATTGAATTGATGCGTAAATCACGTACCGCACACTGATATCTATCCGTGTGCGGTGAGTGGTTTTCACGCACCCATTGACTTCAATGGGCGCGTAAGTGAGTGAGAACGCACCAATATAGGACATGCAGTGAGTTTTACACAGCGGACTCTAGCTGCGTTAAAAATCACGCATGTGTGAGCAGCCCCATTGAAATCAATGCGTCCGTGTGCTGTGCGTTGTTTCGACGCACAGTGCACGGACGTGATTCACGCTCGTGTGAATGAGGCCTTACAGGATCCTGTGATCGCAAATTGGGTGACAAAGGGTTTCGATGGCCGTACACTTGAGATGACATTCGGCCGATTTTGGCCAATTAACTGGAACGATCGTTTTCAAAAGGCTAATGGCGGTTTTCTGTCTGTCCGAAAATGTGATCGGCCAGGTTGGATCATTTGCCGCTTTGCACCAGCCTCGGAGTCCGATTTTTATAAAACCGACCCTCTGATGGGCCAGTTCAGTCTCTATTGTTGCAGATGGGATCATTCTTTCGAATAATCCCATGGATGATTGATTGATCGATCGATCACGAATGATTGCGGCCGATCATTGGCTTGTGTGGCTGGCTTCAGATGTCGTGGTTGCTATTGACCATGACATCTAAGGAGTAAATGCCCAGTATTGCAATTATTAGTTACAGCCGGGTGATGATGCGGGCGCAGCTACAGAGTCCACGCCATAATTGCTCCGTACATGTACCGCACAGTCTGGGAAGAACTCCGCATCTGTGCATACTGGTTTCCAAAAAAACATACGGTCTGGAACAACCAGTTTCTTCTGACTTTTTAAGGGTTAACTACTTTTGCAAGACACTTGTACCAACCTCTAAGTACATGGCAGTCTTCCGGTATATAACTGAGATACAAGAGCTTGTAGCTAGCAGCCTGGGCACAGACCACAGCATCTCCGCACTGCACTAATTATACTGCATAGCAGCTGGCACCGCTCCTGGCACCGCTCCTGGCACCGTTGTCTGCACCTCCAGTGACTCCGTACGTCTTTCCTACTTGTAACCCTCTAGTCCTCCACAGTCCCTGCAGCTCCATAGGACATCGTCCCGTTATTTTTCCTAACTTCCCATCCGGTAACAGTCATTAGACGCCCCCCTGAGCTGGAGACGGCTCCTCTTTTACTGCCAGGGTTTCAGCTGTCCAGACCCCTCCAAACTGACCAGCTCCTGTCAAGGCCTCCTCGTCACCCTGTCAGAAATAACCCGGCTCCAGTCTATTACTCCACGCTTCTTGCTGTCCCTCTTCTTCTACGTTGCTGACCCCAATCTGGGACCAACATGTCCGGGCTGCTGTGCAGGAAACGCAGGAAGGAGGCCGCCGGGGCAGGAGAGAAGGGGGAAAAGACAGGTTTGGAGGGTTCGGTGAATGTTATGCTTGGTTATGATTGGCTGCCGTAGTTTCGGTTGTATTCTGGTATTTCTATTCTTTGCCCTGTGCTTACCGGTTAGGCCCTGTTCACACGGGGGATTTTGCAGGCAGAAAAAAAATCTACCTCAACATTCCTTCAGGGATTTTGAGGCAGACTTTGACCTGCCTGCACTTTCTTGCTGTGTTTTTCGCAGCGTATTTCGCTGCATTTTAGCAAAAAGTGCTCTTTCTGCCTCCCATTGCTTTCAATGGGAGGTCAGAGGCAGAACCGCGGCAACAAATGACATGACACTTTTTTTTTTTTTTTCCGCGTGCGGATAAAAGCTGCTCGGGGGGGGGGAAGAAAAACGCCTCTCATTGAAATCAATAGGAGACGGTTTCTTGGCACTGATTCCGACGTCAAAATCGGCGCCAAAGTACTGAAGTGTGAAACGGGCCGTACGGTTCCATATTACAAACCTATACGCACTCAGTGTCACGCTGTATGATGAAACCGTGAAAAACGCATTAGTAGATGCGGATTTTACTTGCGGAATTACCTGCGGTTTTGATGCAGATTTTCTGCACCAAATTCCGCAATGTGTGCATGTAGCCTTAATGGTGGTGGGGAGGACGGAGCAACCATCTCTCTATCTCTAGGGGACCATGATGGTGACTGACCAGGCAGGACAATACACTGCAGATCCTGGAAATTTATGGAAGGTTTTACAATTCAGTACGGCCTGCTGTAAGCAAGCGGTGTCACTGACGTGATTTTGAGGGTTTCACCCTTTTATTGTACATGTTTGCTGACTGCATTAAACGCACTGGGGGAAATTGATCAAAACTGGTGCAAAGGAAAAATGGAGTAGTTGCTCATAGCAACCAATCAGGTCTATGCTTTCATTTTCAAAGGTTCTCTGAAAATGAAAGGTGGACTCTGATTGGTTTCTATGGGCAACTACTCCACTTTTGTCTTTGCTAAATCTCCCCCTTAGGCCTCATTTATCAAAATAGTCTAACAGTAAAACTGTCCTTGTTGCCCATAGCAACCAATCAGAGTGCTGCTTTCATTTTTCCAGTGCAGTTTAAGAAATAAAAGCTGGGCTATGATTGGTTGCAATAAGCAGCAACAGTTTACGGTTAGACCGTTTCGATAAATGAGGCCCAATTTTGCATTCTGTATACATTTTCCTTTGAGAGGACCACCATCATCAAAGACCATTGTATTTTGTGGCCTTTTGGGTGGTCGTCTCAAAGAGATTTCACTCCGAATACGATTCCCACTGCTTCCCTTCACACAGCCATAGCGTCAAATGATAAGATTCTGGTTGTCTGTAGCCTCCACTAGGGGGAGCTGAGGAGGTTACTGCATACTGTTATTATGGAGTTCACTGGAAGTGTATACATTTGTATGCAGTGAAAAGCCAAAGTGGGCGGGACTTAGTGAGACATTTATTCTAATTTACGCTAGAAATGGCGTAGATATCACTTTCTGGCGCACGGACAGCACATGATGCGATAGTGGTGGGCGATGTGGGTGCGGGGCACTCTGACCTATCTATGCATCTATCCCCTCCATGTGGAGAAGCCTATGTAAACATCTACCATCCCCCTGTAGACACCGTCTCGAAAAGCAGCGCTCGGTGACCCCGGTGTATGTTATATCTGCTACATCTCTGTGTTGCTGGTTAAGGCCTTATGCTCACAACCGTAAAGATTTTTACTGTCCGCAAATATGGATGCACATCCATAGCCGTCCGCAATTGCGGAAGTGCCCATAGACTTCTATGTGCAAATCCATGACGCAGTTGCAGACAAGAATAGGAAATGTTCTCTATTTTAGCGGATCGTTTCTACCGGCGGGACACACCTGTAAATATACGAAAGGGTGTCCGTGGCCTATAGAAATGATTGGATCCATAATTTACCCCGTAATTACGGATGACCACTACGGTTGTGTGCATGGGGCCTAACCCCTCATTGGTGGGATTTACTAAGACTGGCGTTTCTACGACAGTCGTAAACAGAAGCCCTCTGGAGTAAGCGGTGCGGCGTATTTTAAGGGGTGTAAGCCTCTTATTAAATTTGGTGCATCTTGGTCTGTCAGGGGCCACAAACTGAAATCTACTCCAGCTATGAGCTCGCGTAGATTTCCGCTATAATTTACTATCATTTAGGCCAGAAATTGGCGCAAATATATCAGGCCGCTGATTGCCACGTTCTCCTGCGTAGCTGCGTGCACTGTTTTCTTTCTAAAAAAAATCGCCAAAGCAGCTTGAAAAGTCACTAATTTTTGTGCCACGACTTGATACGTTGACGCAACTCGCATAGTAAATCTCCCCCTTAGCGCGCAAATCTGTCATGCTCGTGTGAGTGTAGCCTTAGGCCGTATTCACCCGAGCGTGTTCAGCCATGATATACGGACCATATGTCGGCAGTATTTCCCGGACCGAACGCACCGCAAGGAGCCGGGCTCCTAGCATCATAGTTATCTAGGACGCTAGGAGACCCTGCCTCGCTGCGGGACAACTGTCCCGTACAGTAATCATGTTTTCAGTATGGGACAGTAGTTCCACGGAGAGGCAGGGACTCCTAGCGTCGTACATAACTATGATGCTAGGAGCCCGGCTCCCTGCGGTGCATTCGGTCTGGGAAATGCGGCCGACACGCGGACCGTATATCACGTGGGAGGCCTTAGTGTGTATTCTTCATGGTGGTCTTCTTCGTAATAAAGATTTTTCATTTGTTTGTCCCTGCAGTGAGTGATCTCCAGGATGAAGGCAGAAATGCTATTAACGCCCCAATGTCCCCCAGCACCATTGACATCCACCCGGAGGATACCCTACTCGGTACAGTATAATTACAGTAGACCACTTCTTTATCTAGATTTACCAGATTTTCTGTGACGTGTTCAGTTCCATCATGCCCTATACGCAGATGTGAACTAGGCCTAAGTGATTTAAAGAACCTCTCCTGTCATCACATGTCGTCTGTTGTAGTAAATATTTACATTCCCAATGAAATAACCATTCTGGAGCTTGTTTTCTGGGTTGTACTGTTCCTCTGTTATTCCTCCTGGAAATGTAGTAATAAATTGAGAACTAGGTTTTTCCACTAACTGGCGCTATCCACAGTGATTGGACAGCATTAGTCTTCGCCCCATTGACCAGGGAAATGGTAATACCCAATAGTCAAGTTATTCATACATTTCCAGGAGGAATAACAGAGGAACAGCACAATGCAGAGTTCTAAGGAAAGATGCTCCAGTATCACTAATTCCAAAGAATGGTTGCCATTTTTACCGTATATGTAATTTTTCAACCTATAAAAATATCGTGTTACCGACCGAGGTAAAACTGATATTTAGTTATGGGCATTTTTCTGATGAAATGTGGTGGTTATAGGAGATTAGAAAAAAATTACTGCATTCTACCACAAACAGCACCAACCTTTTCCATAGGCTGTATTTGGTATTGCAGTTCATTTGAAAATTGCAGTACCACACACAGCCTGTGTAAAAGGTTGGCGCTGTTTCTAGAAGAAAGCAGTCCGGCTTCCTTCACACACAGGAACAAAAAAAGGCATAGAAAAAAAGGAAGTTATTTTGGAAAATGGTACGATTTTTTATTTATTTATTTTTATGCCATTTTTTGCATGTTTTTAATACCTGCAGTGTTTTTCACATTGCTAATCATGTGATTCAAAGATCAGTGTATCAGATCAGATCTCTCTTTGTACCTGTGTGGATATCACATTGTCAACATTTGGATTAAAAAAAATCTATTTTCCTACACTGACCGCAAACAGAGTTCTTGAAAACTGTGAGGAAATTATATTAGGAAGTTGCAGAACTTTTCATTGTATGATTACTAAGACCCCCCCCTCCCCTCGCCCTCATAAAGCAACATAACACGCGTGTATATGCAATTTTTATCCAAAACAATATCGAATTTTTTTTAGGGAAAAAGGGACAGGATTCTTATAAACCAAACCACATGACATTTTCATGATTTTAACGGGATATGTGTCATGTGACTTGTTAAGAAATTGTGCAGCTAGTCTGCATTAATTTTTTTTGAGTGGACTTCACCCCCCTCTAGTGGCAAAATTGAGTACTACATGAGACTTCTCCGCTTTCAAAACTGATGACATTCAGGCTGCGGATATAAATATTGGCTTCCTATGCATTTATTTTGCATCATTCACTTTAAAGGGGCTGTCCACTCTTGAACACCATTTTAAAAAAAATCTAAAATTAATTTCTTAATATATCTTTATAGCGGTTGGAGCTCCCTTTTTTTTAATATAATGCTCCAAATCCCCTGCATAGACATGGAAGTAAATAATAACTTTCTGGATGCCTGCAGCCACCGCAAGGCTTATTGCATTCTGCTGATACATTGAACTCAATAATGGCCTAGTATACCGTAAGCGCCCCCTAGTGGTGGTTGAAGACAACCAGAATGTTATCATTTACCTCTACTTTTATGCTCGAGATTTGGAGCTCTGCATCTATTGGACCGCAAACCTACCAAACAGACAATTGTGACTGCAGTTAACCCCCAATGTCCGATTTCACAGGGTGCGTAAGGATCACTTTGGTCAATGGTGGTATTCTTTCCCAATGGATAAATAATCACCGGTGATCACAATGTCCCCTCTGTAATAGACTGGCCAGGAAGGGTTATAGGGGCTGGGGGAGTTATAGGGGAAATTGAACACTTACTGCCAGGGTTCTGATTGCTGGGGGTCCCAGTAGAAGGACACTTTGTGATTTAGCTTATTGTCAAGAAACCAAAGCGGCCTTTAACCCGTTGGTGACCGCCCATTAGTGTTTTTACGGCTGTCACGAATGGGCTTTATTCCGATGCAGTGGTGTTTTTTACAGCGCTGCATCGGAATAAATAAACAAAGCGGGAGCAGTTAAATCTCCCTGTTCTCCGCTACCAGAGGTAGTGGAGGGTTGGAAGCAGACCTGCTTGAATGGGCGAGATCGATATCCTTATCGATCCCGCTTGTTTAACCCCCTCCGATGCGGCGCTCAATAGCGAGCGCTGCATCTGAGTGGTTTTGGAGGGAGGGGCTCCCTCTCACCCCACTGGCACCCTGTTATATGATCGCAGGGTGCCAGTGTCATCCTTGGCAGCCGGGGGCCTAATAAAGGCCCCCAGGTCTGCCTCTAGTTAATGCCTGCTAGGCCATGCCAGAAGCATGGCCTAGCAGATGCCTGTCCGTTTTACATGGACAGACAGTAATACACTGCAATACAGAAGTATTACGGTGGATTATAAAAGCGATCGGAGGATCGCATAGTGAAGTCCTCTGGTGGGACTAGTAAAAAAAGTTTAATAATAATAAATAAAATTCCAAAGTAAAAAAAATGAGAACCTACTTTCTCCCCTTACAAAATGCCTTATTATGAAAAAACAAAAAAAATAGTAAAGTTACACGTATTTGGTATCGCCGCGTCCGTAACGACCCCAACTATAAAGCTATTACATTATTTAACCCGCTCGGTGAACGCCGAAAAAAATAAAAGAAAAAAATGCAATTATTACTTACTGTTTTCTGGGCATCCTGCACATGTGATTAAAAAGTGATCAAAAAATTGCATGTACTCCAACATAGTACCAATAAAAACTACAAGTTGTCCTGAAAAAAAAGCCCTCATACAACTGCATTGCAAGAACAATAAAAAAGTTACGGCTCTTCAAATATGGAGATGCAAAAACAAATAATTTTGAAAAAAGTGTTTTCGCTGTGTAAAAGTAGTAAAACATACAAAATCTATATAAATTTGGTATCGTTGCAATCGGAACAACCCGCTGAATAAAGTTTATTGAGTTATTTATACCACACGGTAAATGGCGTAAATTTAGGATGCAAAAAAAGTGGCGAAATTGCTGTTTTTTTTTGTTTCCTACTCCCCCCCCTCCCCCTCCCCCTCCACCCCCCGAAAAAAAATTAATAAAAGTTAATCAATAAATTCTATGTACCACAAAATGGTGCTATTGAAATTACAACTTGTCGCGCAAAAAACAAGACCTTATACAGCTATGTCGCCGCAAAAATAAAAAAGTTATAGCTCTTGGAATGAGAGAGCCTAGTCATTAAGGGGTTAAAATATGTTTTTACCAATATATTCCATTATGGAACTTGAGGGCTAGAAATAGATCCCAGCATCGGCTTCAAGGTCATTGGAGATCTATGAATATTTTCCGGAGACTTTTTGAGTTCTTCTCCTTCCTGTCGTATCCATGTATATCCTCCTTATCGGAAGAGGCCGCCATGTCTCTGACTGACTCTCTGTCTTATGTACGTACAGAGGAGAATGAAGAACGGACCATGATCGACCCAAACTCCAAAGAAGAACCAAAGTTTAAGGAACTTATAAAGGTGAGAACAATATATGTTTATACTGTGTTGTAGAAGAAGGAAACTCTCTCTAAAATGGTTACCTTATAAGTCCATGTCTTACTCCAGGGGGAGTCTTGGACATGGTACGTGGTAGTTAGGGAGGTCCTGGTACAGATTTTGCATTGGGGCCCAGGAGCTTCAGGTAAAAGGGGATTTCCAGGCCTAATAAATTGATGGCCTATCTTCAGGATAGGCCATCAAAACCCCTTCAAGCCTCTGGTCATTAGGCCCAAAAGGCTGTTACAGGTCACATATGGGTTAATTACAGCCTAATAATTAGAGTCCTCTCTGGACTTTTGATTGGCTGTGTGGGCCCTGGCTCACACTTATGACCATGGGCTAGCTAGTGAGATCATCTTATAGAAAGTCTTCACCTGACTTGGATATTGGCTAACCAGAGGCTCCCATTTATAGACCAATCTGTTTCTGTCTTTTGAACTCATCAGCACAGATCAGGATTAAGATTGGCTATGGAGACGGCCTGGAATACTGAGTCTCCTTATGGAAAATGAGCAGGAAAGTGTGGTTTCTGATTCGCTAATTAGACATCTCCTAAAGATGGCCGTAAGCATTAGACGTATGTTGGCCGATTGTGGCGGGACCGGCCGACCATCTATTGTGTCCCAATTCTCCTCCAAAGGCAGATGGAGGAGAGAAGGGTCGGGCTTATTGAATTTCAACATGACCGATCCTTTTGTTGGTTACTAGATAAGACCTGAGCAGAGCGTGCGTGTGTATGGGGAAGTCGGGAAGAACCGCTAACGAAATGTATGGCCAGCCTAAAACTTCTTTTGGCGTAAGAATTTTGAACTAATTGGAATTGTTCTGAAAAGGAAAACAAGGTGAAGGTGTATAACCAATGTTACATTTTCTGTATAACTTTTTTTTTTTTTTAAATCTTTTTTTTTTTTTTTTTTTTTATTCTTATCGATGTACCCAAATTTGCATGCACCTTCCACAACTTATTTTTGCATCCACAGGTCCTAATAGACTGGATTAATGAGGTTCTCGTGGAGGATCGGATTATAGTGAAGAACCTGGAGGAAGATTTTTATGATGGACAAGTCTTGCAGAAGCTTCTAGGTGACTGAGTGTAGACTGATTTCAATGGAAAGGGACACACACGCACATGCACACGCACTTTCTGTATTGTCAGTGCAGCGGGGTGTGTTTGCTTTACATTTGCTGCAATAAATGGGAGTCAATGGACAGAAATGTGTCAATACACTGATACAGTCTCCAGGAATAGATGGGGAGATAGGACTTTTTAGCTTCGTCCAACGAAGCTTGTAACATTTGAATCTCTACTCGCGGGTCATTTAGGACCTGTCCCCGATCTGACCAGAAACACCCAATAAAGCTTCAAGCACCTCCCATTTTAGAACATGATTTTTTTTTTCCGTTTTGAAACTTGGTCTGTTCTTGCTATGAAAAATTGGATTATCTATTCCTGAAACTTTAATTAATTTCATTGGGTCTTACACCTGGAATTAGTAGTTTGGGATGGAATTATGGCTTTTAATTATGTTTCTCCATTCGTTCTCCATTCTTTTTTTGTATGGGTCCCCTGACTTAAAACTATTCTTCTGGAGATAAGCTGAAATCTTTGGGAAAACCCAGTAGCAAGTGTTTAATTATTCTGCAGCGCCCCCACAGGAGAGACAAAGCATTACAAATGACCATTGAAATCTGTGCTGTCCATGTAATATATGAATGTGCCAGAAAACTTGCAGGGAAGATTAAAATTTGCCAGATCTTCCTGGCAAACTCTTTAGTGGAATAGGGTAGGTGTTATGGTTTTAGCAAATAATGGTTATTCCCTGTGGGGGCGCTGCAGGAGATTTGAGTTGCCTATAGTCTGAAAGTCATGTTAATGTGGGCTGGTAACTGTGATCGTTATGTCATCGGTATGACCGTTTTCTCACTGCATTAAATGGGTTGTATGAGATTAGGAAAAATTGTCTGCTTTGTTCCAGAAACGGCGCCACTCTTGTCCGTTAATGGTTTTACAGCTCAAACCCATTTAAGTGAACTGAGCTGAAATCCTAGGTACAGCCCATAGAGAAGAGTGGCGCTGTTTCTGGAACAAAGCAGACCCCATAACCTTAAAATTATACAGAAATATTGATGGCTTTGCCCTTTATTTGCAGAAAAGCTGGCGAACAGCAAACTGAACGTTGCTGAGGTCACGCAGTCTGAGATTGGGCAGAAACAGAAGCTTCAGACCATCCTGGATGATATACAAGAGTTTCTGAGACCGCAGGGATGGGCGATACGGTGGAACGTTGATTGTAAGCAGATAGGAGTGGCGACGATCATCCTATTACATTATATTACATATTGTATAGTACGATTATAGAAGGGGGAGGGGACAATGGCTGAAATCCTGGGACACAGAGTTTTTTAAAAAATATATTTATCACCGTTTTTTTTATACAAGACCGGATAGAATAAGAGGGGGAGATTGAGTTGTTTTTTTTTTTTTCTACATTTACTGTTCCTTTTTAAAGAATTTTTATGGTCTCTAACTTTTCAACCAACGTTGCATAAATCAATTGTACAAGCAAATATAAGAAACTTTTTGTAATATATCTTATCAGAGAAAATTGTTTCTCTTTCCACTTATCTCCTAAATGTTCACCCATTTTGAATTTACTGCTAAATCCGTCTCTATCAAAAGCAGCTCACTGAAGGATCAGGTAATAGCTGCCCATAGAAGTCTATGGAGAGGGGAGGAGGGAGAAGCGTGCGAGACACATGGACACTGCTGCAGCTTCTAGTAAGAGTTATGTCACGCCAGTGCTGGATTCACAGCTACACTGCTCATTACTGCTATATGATATGTATGTGATTGATACAGATAGAAGAGCAGGATTCTCCTCTTTATGTGTGCAGTGCATAGATGACATGATAGCAGTTAGGCTCCGCCTACTAGCTCAGAGAGAAACGGAGAATTGGAATTAAAGTCTGCAGAGGCGAAAACTGCTAAAAAAAATAAATGCATACAAGTCATATAATGGCCAGAAATGACGGCTTATTCTGAAAAGTCACATGAACGGTTAGGTACACTTTAATTTTAATGTATTATGCACAATAATTTATTCTCTATTTATTTGCCTGCAGCAATTCATGGAAAGAACTTGGTCGCCATTTTGCACCTTCTAGTAGCATTGGCCATGCACTTCCGAGCTCCCATTAGACTTCCTGAGCATGTTTGTGTGCAAGTGGTGGTGGTAAAGGTAAGACGACCGCACATGTCTGCTTCATGATGTAAACAAATGAGTGTCACACGGTGGAGACCGCAGTAGAACCAGAATATAGCCTTTAACCCCTTAAGGACCGGCCCGTTTTGGGCCTTCAGGACTGAGCGTTATGTGTTTGTTTTTTCCATTGCCACATTACAAAAACCATAACTTTTTTTATTTTTTTCCCGTTGGCCTAACTGTATGTTGGCTTATTTCTTTTATTTTTTTTTGCGAAACTAGTTGTAATTTTTATTGGCACGAATTTGGGATACATACATTTGTTGATTTTTAACTTCACAGTATTCGAGCCTTTTCCCAATTACTTGAAGGCTGTAATACTGTGAACCGCTGCTACAAGTGTGTCGGCGATTCACAGTACAAGCAGTGCCAGTAATGAAGGGGAAACGGTGCTCGTACGAGTGCCACGGCCCCTTCAAAACAGCTGATTGGTGGGGGTGTCGGTAGTCTGATCCCCACCGATCCGATATTGGTGGCCTGTTCTAAGAATAGGCCATCAATTTCTTATGACTGGACTACCCCTATATAGCTCTGTATAGCATTAGAATTTCTATGGACAATGCTCTTAAATGACCACTAGATGGCAGCAGAGGCCAACGCTAAAATATCCAAAATACATTTTTCTTTTCAAAGCGGATCCTTAGTCCAATCCCGCGGCAGTCGGCACGATCGATCAATCTTCCAATAATTCCTGCAGTTAAATTGCTTTTTAAAATTGGTTTTCAATTGAAAATGTCTTGTGCTTTTTGGCTCTCAATTGTTTTCTCACTGGTCATCGTCTAGTCACAGATTCATTACTTTCCAAAGTCTGTTCTTGTTGCGTAAGATCTTCCGTTTTTTCTTTATTTACCTTGTTCGTGATTTAGAATTTATTTTATTTTTGGCTCCTTGACCCCGCAGAGCGGCTATTTTCTTAAAAAAAAATAAAAAATCAAGTAACTGGTGACCACTATGTCCCCTCCATGTCACAGTCGGGTTGTCGACTTCCCCACCCAAAAATACCGGCCATGTTAACACGTGTAAAAAGTGGGAACGGCCTCACATGGAGCGTGATTTTTACATGTGGATTTTCAATGCCTTTTTAGTAAAGGCGGCCATACACATTAGATGAATGTCGGTCGCTCCTCCCCCACACATTGTTCTCCGTGAATCGTATCCCATACACACAGTGCTCCATAAAAATAGTACCACACGCTATGCCCCCTGAAAATAGTGCTATAGGCTGTGCCCCATACAAATAGTGCCCCACACATTACCCCCTGTAGATAGTGCCACACTCTATGCCCCCTGTCATTCAAGACCCGTGATCAGACCAGACAGAAAAAAAAAATGTCATGAAATAAAAAGATTATTCACCTTTTAAATTCTCCTGCTGCTCCAGTGCCGATTTTCCGGTGGTCCCCACTGGTCCTCCAGCGCTGATGCCGAGACTTCGTTCATGTGACTGTTGTAGCCAATCATGGGCCTCCATTCACTGTAGCGGTCACATGAATGATTTACTTGGCATCATCGCTGCAGGACTGGCGAGGATCACTGGAATTTCGGCGCTGGAGCGGCAGGGGGATTTAAAAGGTGAGTAATCTCTTTTTTTTTTCACTTTTACCGGCACCAGCTTTTTGAGGTAAAACATAAAAAAAAAAATATAAATTTGGTATTGCCGTAATCTTATTGACCCGCGGAGTAGAATTAACATGTTATTTGTACCACGCTGTGAACACCGTAAAAACAAAATCCCAAAAATTATGAAAAAACTAAAAGTATGCCTTCCCAAGGGTTTAAAGGGGTACATCATCCACTAATATTTATAAAAATATGATAAATGTTAGAACGGCGGGGGTCCGACTACTTGAGCGACCATGACAAGGAAACCTTCCAATGGAGCAGTAGTCAAGCCTGCGCCGTGCCGTTCCATTTAAACTCCATGGGAATGACGGGAACACCTTATGTTTGTGGCTGGAATACCCCTTTAACCCCGTTTGTCTGATCTCATTATGATAACATTATGGTTACTGAATGTCCGGCCTTTGTGTTTCAGAAACGAGAAGGCCTCCTGCAGACGAATCATGTGACCGAAGAACTGACGACCACGACAGAGTGAGCTCCAATGTCCTTTACTGTGCAGCCTCCTAACATGTACCCAGTGCCTATAACTATATCGGCGTCATGAGACTTTCAATAGATTTCTTGATGTGTACGTTAAACGGACATCATTATAGTCTATGAATGATGGATGCCGCGGTTAGGCATCCGCCACAGTCTATGTTTAACGTGTACGTTGGGAGCTTTTCACTGCGTATACGTCGGAGGCAAAAAACGTGATGTGAACATAGCCTAATTCTTTCACAAAGCATCTATATCTATCTATCTATCTATCTATCTATCTATCTATCTATCTATCTATCTATCTACATAGTGTGGTCTTATAGCAGTATTTGCTGAGATTTTCACAAAACTGCGCCATTTTGCAGCAATTACGCAAAAGTGGCAAAAACCACCATATGGCCGCACCATGTAAATCGATCCTATTGTTCTAGTCGCAGACTTTGTGTTTCCATTTTATTTAGGGTTCTTTAAGGCCCTTTTATACGGGCCAATTATCGGGAAACGATCTTTCATATGAGGGCTGTGTAAACAGGGCAGCGATTGGCCGATGTACGAGTAAACGCTCATTCATCGGCTGATCGTATCGTTTATGCAGCATGAAATATTATCGTTTTCGGCAGCACCTCTCCCTATGTAAACAACGACGCGCTGCCGCCATGATAGAAATGTATGGGGATGAGCGATCGGAGTAATGAGCGCTCGTCCCCATCCATAGATGCTTGCGAAAAGAGCAAACGATCGCAGATCAACAACCTGTCACGTTGATCGTCGCTCGTTTACACAGACCCTTACACTCTCCATTACAATCCGGCGCCTACCAGGTCCTATTATGCCGGATTAAAGGAATTGTACTGAATTTATTCTAGGGAAAATTGATATTTAACTGTTCCACTGCTGGTACAGGGTAGTCTGACTATCTCTCTTCCTCTCATCGGCTTCGTCTTTTACATACAACAAATAATGTGGGATTTGCCGTGACTGACAACCTGAAAATTATGGCCCCGAAATGAGACAGCGGAACCACCGAGACGTGACTAAAATATAATTGCTTTTTAACTCCTCTCCAGCGTGCCGAGGCTCGGTAATAATGAGCGGCTGATCGTGAGGTGGCTCATGACATCCACAGGTTGCTGCTTCTGTTATAGAGACCGTGCTGTATGCCCAAAGCATTTAACTCGCAGAGACGAGGCCGACGTTCTGATAGTAATGGGGTTCGGTCACAATGAAAAGAGCAATTTTTTTTTTTGTGTTGGTTACCCCCTGTGGGACCCCCCAGGCCAACGGCAGATACAAAGAGCGGAGAATAACGCGACACGGTTGTATGGAAAAAATGTATACAATTTAAAAAACGGAAAAATGCTCTATAATAAACACCATATATTAATTTTAAAAAATATACAGTATATACATTTTAAATTAATGACCAAAAAATGACAAAATATTTTGACATAATTATAATTTTTTGAAATATTTTCCTAAAGCGTAACTAAACTTTTGACATTTCATAGTGACGTGTCAGAAGTTTTGATCGGTGGGGGTCCGAGCGCTGAGAACCCCACTGATCGCTAAAACGAAGCGGCAGAAGCACTCGGGTGAGATCTCTGCTGCTTCGTTTCTGCTCGGCTTTCCGCGGAGCGGTGTATGGATTAATAAACTTTCTATAGAGCCCGAATACCGCTCGGAGGAAAGATTATCAGTAACCCGCACAGCGCTCACACGAGCCCTTCTTCTTTGGGGGTCTTGAGTGCTTGGACCCCCACCGATCAAAACTTCATGTCACCATGAAATGTCAAGTTTTTTTTTTTTTTTTTAAGTTTAGTTACACTTTTTAATATTTTTTTTTTTCTAATTTGTATTCAATTATTTAAAAGGTATATACTGTATATTTTTATACTACAAGGACACTCTATTGGCGTACGCCGTGTGAATGGGACTCTATGGAGACGTTCGGCATATGCGGCGGGAGCTTTCTTTGTAGCTGCGCCGCACGTCTGGTGGATCCACTCACTCCTCGCTAGTAATACTAATGGTGGAAATATTATTAGACATAGACCGGCAGATACAAGAATTATTATAATATATATATATTTTTTTCTCCCTGAATCTTTCCATATAGGATGATGATGGGAAAATTTGGTAAGTAAGAACTTCATGTTTTTAACTTTGTCTTGTTTGTCTGCACACTACTACATGTGAAACTACAACTCCCAGCATGCCCTGATGGTTATAAGCTGTCTATACACCTTCGCTTGCTGTCGGTCTGACTCTCGGCTGAGCATGCGTGTGTATTAAATGAGGAGAGGGGAATAAACCGCTGCCAGATACATTTGGACAGCTGCTTTATCTCGCGTGAGAACGAAGGATCGGCCATATTGAATGCCAGCCCGTCTCTCCCCCGACATCTGCCGTCTGAGAAGAGCCGGTACACCTCCATCCACATTAGCTGGTTGGCCGGTCCTGCCAAATCGTCAGGTTACGCTGATATTCACATGCTTATAGTGGAAGAAGCAGGGACCCGCAGCATCGTTACATAGTTGAAAAAAAGACCTATGTCAATCAAGTTCAACCAGCAGCAGCACAGACTATTTAAGGATATCCCACAAGATTAGAACACCCATATGTTGATGTTGCATGTGAAGAATGAAACAAAGGAAAGTGGAAGCAGTGCAGAGCATTTCAGGAGAGGAGTTTTACTGATTTTGTAAGAGGCAGAGTGACCTGTTGACTTATGTGATTGCAAAGGAGGATGGGGGGGCTGCTTATGATGCACAATAGTTCTAGGTTGTGAGTGGAATGTAGACCAGAGGGAAGCTTTAGACTGGAACAGGGTTCCGCAGCAGCACAGAGTGTTTGAGGAGATAAGTATGTCAATATTTTAGGAAGACGTGACCTGCCCACTCATGTCGTTATCTTATTGAAGACAGGGCTGAGCCTGAGTGAAGACAGAAATGTAAATAGGAGTAATAGACGGAGGAGCAGATCACGTCAACCACCAAAGTAAAAAATGTATGGACTGTGGTTGTGATGGGTCCAACATTAGGTGCTGATTGCTTTTATAATAAATCTTCATAGGGGTCGGAGCCTTATACTTGCTGCGTAGGACAAGATCTAAATGCAGCTCCACTAGAGGGAGCTTACTGCATACGATTTATACAGGACGTTGCGCAGTAATAAAACCGTATGCAGGCAGGCTCCCCCTAGTGGTGGCTGCAGGAAGGCAAAATGTAGTAATTTAACTGTCTGTACAGGGGATTTGGAGCGCAGTCTTAGGAAAACAAAGATTCAAACCCCCGATAAGGATACGTTCTCTTTATCCTTTAACTTTACATACCGCTGCTTACATCATACAGTGTGAGATTCTAGTAGAAATGCAGTTTATATGGAGATAAATACTGACTATCCTTCTTTTCTCTTCTCAGAGCGTGACGCGTTTGACACTCTCTTCGACCATGCTCCGGATAAGCTGAGCGTTGTGAAGAAGGTTTGTGCTTTGTCCTCTGACGTTTAATACTTTGTAGCCTGTGACGTTATAATGACCGGACCCGTGACGTCTTCCCTTAATTTACAGTCACTGATCACGTTTGTTAATAAACATCTGAACAAACTGAACCTGGAGGTCACAGAACTGGATACGCAGGTGATGTGTGCCGTACTTCTATGTGGTCCATGGGTGGGGGAGGGGCGCAAAGCTAAACTGTCCCACCCCCCCCAAACTCTGATTCAAAGTCCATTTCTAACTTCTAGGGCTTTTCCCGCTTCAGACGTTTATGACATATCTGCATAAAATAGGACAGAATTGTACAGCCATTGGCTGGCACGTTGCCTCCAATACAGGCATTTTAACCCCTTTAGATGCCGCTGTCAATAGCGACACAATATCTAAGGCCTCATGCACATGACTGTCATTTTTATGTGCAATTACGGATCCGTAATTCCGGATAAAAATACCGATCCATTCATTTTTATGGGCCACAGACACCTTCTCGTATATTTACGAGTGTGTGTGTCCGGGCCGTAGAAATGACCCGCGAAAAATAGGACGTCCTATTTTTTATTTTATTTTTTGCATTTACGGACCGTGCTCCTGTACTTTATAATGTGAGCACGGCCCATAAATGACAGTCCGTGACCCGTCCTTGCCGTATTTACTGATCGTAAATACTTCAAGGACATGTGCACGAGGCCGAAGGAGTTTGACAGAGGAAGGGGCCTGTCAAAGCCCCCAGGTCTGACAGTCACCTGTCTATTAGGCCATGCCAGAGGCAGATAAAAATTACAACTCGGCCCGCAAAAATCAAGCCCTCATACAGCTTTGTCGACGAGAATATAAAAAGTTAGAACTCTTGGAATGTGTTGACGGAAAAAAAACAAAACACTTGGTTCTTAAGGGGTTAAGCTGGCCATGGTCATGGGATTTTTGTTGTCAATAACCTCCTGTCCATGGTGACCCCTGACAGCTGGTTTGGATGGGTGAGATCCCATTGCTTCCTCTGAGATAAGCAGTGGCAAATGAGTCTGGGTGACGCTTATTCTGCCCCGCACCATAAAAATGATATACCCCTTCAGCTGACCCAAATGGGACTGTTTATGGTGGAGTTGGGGGAAGATCTATTTAGACCATTTCCCTATATCGCATTAACCCTCTGGTGTAACCGCATGCAAACAATGTTTGTAATTACAGCTCAGCCCCATTCACTTGAACTGCAATACCAGACACAGCCCTTGGAAAAGAGGGGCGCTGTTTCTGGATAAAAAGTAGCTTCCCATTGTAAAGATTCATTATAGAATATTTTCTGCAAGCACCTAAATATTTGGACGGCCGCCTAGCAACAGGCTATATTGTCAATGGGTACCATTGGATCTTCATGCTGTGGAAAGCCATGGGTGTCATCTGGTAGAGAAGAGGAGGGCTGGTGCTGCAGAAGAATAGATTTTTGTATTGAGGTTTCTCAAGGGTTTCATGTAATTTTGTCTCCAGTTTGCAGATGGTGTCTACCTAGTCCTCCTTATGGGACTACTGGAAGACTATTTTGTGCCACTACACAACTTCTTCTTGACGCCAGAAGATTTTGATCAGAAGGTAAGCAAGTATAAAGAAGTAACTCTGTATTACCTGATTTGTTAGCTACAGCAGCCCTGTATCACACTCCAGATGCAAAGGATCTGCCAGACACAGCTTCTGTGTCGACGCCCATTGGTCATCAGTCTGCACCTGCTCCTAGGTCTGATAAAGTGACTCGATCTGCTACCACTCAGGCTGGTAGGCTGAGGAGTGGAAGAACCTATCACAGCCTGGTCAGACGGTTCTAGCTCCCGCCCTCGGTCTATGTATACCTTCATTTGCTTCTTGTCTTTGCCTGTGATTCTCTCTTTTTTCCTGGCTCTGCTGTTCCAGC
Organism: Rhinoderma darwinii; assembly: GCF_050947455.1. Taxonomy (NCBI): domain Eukaryota; kingdom Metazoa; phylum Chordata; class Amphibia; order Anura; family Rhinodermatidae; genus Rhinoderma; species Rhinoderma darwinii. Next base: position 14,229,023 of record NC_134689.1, on the reverse strand, counting down.
TATTACTTATGACCTCCGCTTCATTTTGACCCTGGCTTTACTGACTACGCTCCTGCTCTGCGTTTGGTACCTCGTACACTCCTGGTTTCACTCGGCTCGTTCACTACTCTTGTTGCTCACGGTGTTGTCGTGGGCAACTGCCCCATTTCCCTTAGCTTCTGTGTACCCTTGTCTGTTGTTCTCTCATGCACATATTCAGCGTAGGGACCGTCGCCCAGTTGTACGCCGTCGCCTAGGATGGGCCGTGCAAGTAGGCAGAGACTGAGTGGTGGGTAGATTAGGGCTCACCTGTCTGTCTCCTTACCCCGTCATTACACCAGAGCTGCATTCACAATTCTGCTAGATGTTTTTAGAAACCGTCAGCAACCTTGCCAACAAACACATTTCTAACAGCTCAGCTGAGCTCCTGTAATACAGTAGATGAATAAGTTTTAACTTACTGTACAGTGCCTGGTGTAACAACTATTAGTGCCATGCGTCACGGTTGACCCCCTTCCCTCACTTTGGTCATTTTAGGAGGGACATATATTGGTGTTTAAATATAGACGGCGAAGTATAGAAATACCAGAAGAGAGTTTCTGCACATAGTGTGACGGGACAATATTTTTATATAAAGGGTGAAATTTAAAGGGGTTGTCCGGTTTGAGCAAATTAATGTTATTTCTTGTATAATTAAAAGTTATACCATTTTCCAATCTTCTTTCTGTATTTAATTCCGCACGGTTTTCAAGATCTCTGCTTGTTATTCAGTACGAACGTTCGTGGTTTGCTTCCCGTGGATACAATTCGGTTTTGGTCATGTGATGGACACACAGGTGCATGGCTCGTTACAGGGTCTTTATTTCTATACTTCCTGGTGGTCTAGCGTTCGCAGTTAACACCCAGTATCTCTGGTGGTCGAAGGTAATGAAGTGGTTAATATTAATATCCATTATCTACAGTGGTATAGGCTACTTATGGGTTAAAATCTAGACCTCCAGGGATAATACCAAATATTATATACTATTCATGATAGTTTGGGATGGTGAAGGGGCTAATGGGGGTCGTCTATGACGTCCATATGCCCTAATTAAAGGTAAATTTAAGGTGGATTCTAGCGATATTGCTCATAATTACCTATAAAACATTCTGGACCAAAAGGCCAATTTCCTTGACTTCGTATTTGCACATCTTTTGGAAACACTTCTAAAAAATGTAAAACAAATTATATATGTAAATGAAATATTTTCCCGTAACCGCTGCTTTATGCTTCCGAATCTGCAACAAACTTTCATAAATCACAGGGTGACATTTTAATTTGTCAATGGTGACATTCAGTGTGTGACTACCTAATCAGAACATCACGTTAAGAGCGAGCGGCGGTATATGAAATGCTGGTTAATGGAAGCTGGCAAGAAAATAACATGTTTATCTTTAATTGAGGTGAACGGCGAAGATTTCTCATCAGCGTCTTCGATTATATTTTATATTGTCTTTGTTCTTATGTTGACTTTTTTGTATTTTTCTTCTTGATAGTTTGCTGCTTTATATTTATAGCGCTTCCCCTTTAAAACACAAAAACAAAAAATAATAATAAAAAAAAAACCAATCACCAGTCAAGTTGTATGTAGCCATTCCTTAGTGTTATTCATATATATAATATGCTGGGTAGCAACGAATATGACCGCCATTATAGCTTGCACAAGAGGTGTAACCGGGCCGCGTTTACCAATAGGCCCAGCATAGTAGGCCTGTGCCTAAAAGGCGTCCCAGCAGGTAGTTACACGGCTGTTCGGGTAACAGCAAGACACCAATAGAGGGACATGGGGAGGACGCTAGATGTTGTGAGAACCGCACCATAATGTTCTGCTTTATTTCATATTTTAAAGCCATACGTGACTTAAATGGAATATCTGCTGTAGACAAACCCTACTAGAAAGAGTCCCTTGACAATAAGCGAATCAAAAAGTGTTCCCCTGCTGTGACCCCCAGCGATCACCTGTAAGAAACCTGGCAGTAAGTGTTTAATTTCCCTGCAGCGCCACCACAGGGAAAATTAAGCATTACACAGTGTTAATACAAAACCATGGGTTGTCTGTGTAATACAGGACAGGCCCTCTAGAGGAGGACGCTATTTGTAACCGCTCTCCAATCTGGTCAAGACCTGAGTATCCTGAACAGAGGACCCCCCTCTATTACCTCAGAATTCCTAAATTGGGTGTAGGAAAATGGGTTTTCTAAACCAGACAACCCCTCTAAGTTGTGTAATACTTGATTGGTGGGATTTAAGGAGACGATCTGTGCACCCTGGGATGTAAATCCACTACCCAGCTTTTCCATAATACCTAGTTTTACATTGATATGGGATCGGCATAGATCACTGCAAAACGAAGTAGGTTTGCTGTTCGAAAAGCTGGGTGACAACCTATGTGGGAGATGTTATGGCAGCCATATTTGTTACCAAGGTCTCCTAGCAACAAATAAAACTGCGAATAGAATGTTTTTACTCTTTTTAAATCACAACATTCCTTTCCAATCTTCGCTGTTCCGAGAAATCACAATTACACTTGTAGGCCACTTTATGTAAAAAAAAAACATCTGTCGTTGCAGGTCCACAATGTCACTTTTGCCTTTGAACTGATGCAGGATGGAGGTCTCAAGAAGCCAAAAGCAAGGCCGGAAGGTATGGACCTCCTTATTACAGTGAAATTCCTTTAATCCAGCATCTATGAGACCTGATGTAGAATCAAATATTCTGGATTATCGGACGCAGAGATGTAGCTTGAAGCTCCTGGTCCCCCCCCCCCCTACCATGCGCCATTTAGAACACTGGTGTCTTCTTATATGGAAGAGTGACCACTGGGCCCCTTCGGGGACCAGCGCCAAGTGCGTCTGCTACCTCACCTAACTCTAGCTACTCCCCTGTGTGGTGACCATCTAGAGGGCAGGGCAGCCCCTTTTTTTTTGTTTTTGGGAATCTTTTGGGTTTGGGGTAACAGACCTCAGTCTCCTAGCATGTCATATTTAGGTGAAGTCCCCCTTTTAAGTACGTGATTCTTGTGCAAAACCGCAGCATTTGTCGAATAAAAACTGTCAACAACGTGGCTGCCCACAGTGATGTCAATGAAAAACTGAGCAGATGCCCATAGCAACCAATCAGATTCCAGCTCTCATTTTTCAGAGGTCCTTGGGGAAATGAAAGCAGTCATTTGATTAGTTGCTATGGGCAACTGCAATACTTTTCCTTTGCTCCAGTTTTGTTAGTTATCTTGTAGTAAAAGGAAAAGGCGCCATACATCCTGGCGTCTGACAAACGGTTTTGATCTTTTTAGTAATTTGCTGAAGATCATTTACAAGGCCAGAATGTAATCCCCCTCCCCCATATGTCTTGGTGGCTGTCATTATTCTGTCCCTCTTGTGGCTTCATGCCTTGGAATAAAATTGCTCTTTAAATTGGGGTTATTATTCAGATTTTGCACGTTGCCCTGAGGTGGCGAGGATTATGAATCGATGTGATAATGGACTTTGCTCTTCACAACAAAGCTTGACAATTCCATTTCCTTTTTCCCTTGAGACGCTACATTTACAACAATCTGATTGGTTCAATCTGTTGTCAGGGTTACCTAAATATTCCCGGTATAGCCTTGACTTTCTCTAAACTTGTCAACAAATCCAGCTTGATTTGTGTGTGTTTTTATATTCATTATATATATTCTGAACCTTTTTTATTAATGGTTTCTGTTTAAAAAAAAAACGTAAAAAAACAAACAAACATATATATATATATATATATATATATATATATATATATGAATTTAATGCCACACACTGCCCTCTGTAGATAATGCCACACACTGCCCTCTGTAGATAATGCCACACACTGCCCTCTGTAGATAATTACACAGTGCCGCTATACAGTGCAACACACAGCCCCCCATGTAGATGGTGCCTCACAGCCCCCCATGTAGATGGTGCCTCACAGCCCCCCATGTAGATGGTGCCTCACAGCCCCCCATGTAGATGGCGCCTCACAGCCCCCCATGTAGATGGCGCCTCACAGCCCCCCATGTAGATGGCGCCTCACAGCCCCCCATGTAGATGGTGCCTCACAGCCCCCCATGTAGATGGTGCCTCACAGCCCCCCATGTAGATGGCGCCTCACAGCCCCCCATGTAGATGGCGCCTCACAGCCCCCCATGTAGATGGCGCCTCACAGCCCCCCATGTAGATGGCGCCTCACAGCCCCCCATGTAGATGGCGCCTCACTGCCCCCCATGTAGATGGCGCCTCACTGCCCCCCATGTAGATGGCGCCTCACTGCCCCCCATGTAGATGGCGCCTCACTGCCCCCCATGTAGATGGCGCCTCACTGCCCCCCATGTAGATGGCGCCTCACTGCCCCCCATGTAGATGGCGCCTCACTGCCCCCCATGTAGACGGCGCCTCACTGCCCCCCATGTAGACGGCGCCTCACTGCCCCCCATGTAGATGGCGCCTCACTGCCCCCCTGAATACAGCAAAATGGCAAAACTCCTCCTCCTCCTCACGTGCACTCTGCGCTGTGGAGGAGAGAGCGAGCGGCAGAAGACACGGCTGTCACTCGGAGTAAATTCAGGTGACGGCCGTGCTTTACACTGCCCCATAGACTTGTATGGGAGCCGAGCGGCCCTAAATAGCACGTTCCATCTTTTGCCGGCACGGTTTACGTCCAAAAAATCATCCGTGCGAATAGCCCCATTTAGGCTCTATTGTTGTGACGACCGTTAAATAAACGGCCACCACACAGCCAATTTATCCCTGTCGTGTGAATAGGGCCTTAGGGAAACATTAAAGTTGCAATAACCTACCGTAAAGAAGTCTACATTGTTACAATATTTTATTTTTATTAAAAAAATTTGTGCAAAATTTTTCTTACTGGTAATTACGTCATTTCATGACCGTTTATAATGCTATCATTTGAGTGGAAAAAGTATATTAGGTTGGTAGTCCACAAATGTCTGCTTAGCGGCCTTAAAGGATTTGTCCTCCTTATATTAAAATATTCGCTCCCCCCCCCCCCAACTGTCCCATTACTCACTGGATTATCCTGTGTAACTGACCTCAAAGGGTGCGGGATTATGCAAAAATGTCCAAAAGTGGACATTTCTGGGAATTTGGGGGGCTGGAATTCATGTCCTGCCAATGGGGCTCCAGAAGTTGGCATTTATAGTATTTCTAGTCTATAGGTTCTCTCCATTTAAACAGACCCATTCCCTTGCTGTAGCTGAGCAGATCTTGGGGACTAAAATGCTTCCTTCAATAATATGTATTTACACCCCCCTGGTCTGCCCTAAAAATGTCTCCGGAGTTCCTATTCCCACAGGTAAGGATATGTGAACTTTTTGCAACTTGGTATCCAAATGACCGTTGTCAACTTTAATATATATTAAAAAAAACGAAATCTAATTATTTTTATTTATTTTTTTTCATTTATTTGCAGACATTGTAAATCTGGATTTGAAGTCCACTATGAGAGTGTTATACAACCTGTTTACAAAGTACAAGAACATTGAATGAGACACCGGCCGGAGAAAAAACACTTGCCTTCTGTGTTTTTTATTTTATTTCTCCTCCCCATGTAAGGCCGTGCATTGGTTCCGGGAGCCTGGACCGCAAAAAAAATAAGACCAGTCATTATACGGCCCGCGGATGTCACTCCACGGCCCTCCGTGCCCTAATCACGGGCCGTGCACATGGCTATGGCCGTGTGCATGAGTCCTTAATGTGTTACCCCTTTGGGTCTGACTTTTTCACCCTGAAATTTGCCTACCCGGATTCCCACCAAATTTAAAGATATGCCATTCTGTAACTATATCGTACACTAATGTTGCGCTTTGATTCTGAGAATTCCCCATTTTGCCCTTCTTGGGAAATCTGAAAACTTTTTTTTTTTTTTGCCCTGGAGTCTAGCCACATTGCTTTAGGGCTTGCTGGGAACTGCAGTCGTCGTCCAGCTCAACTAAACTATGAGAGTAAGAATTAATGGCTGCAAAAACTCCTTACCAATGACCAACATCTCAGGGGGTTTCAAGGCCCTTAAGATCGGTCACTGTTAAGTATCTGCTAAAATTTTGGATTTTTTTTTATGTAAGTAAATGAACTCTACTGAACATTGATGTGTTTTTTGTCAACACTGGTCTGCACCTTATTTCGGTCTGCTTGAATTCTTCACAATTTGGATTACTAAAGAGAATAAAGCAGTCGAGACATTCAGGTTACGTTAATATCCGTGGCCGCTGAATAATTGAACGGCTGTCTTGATATTACTTAGCCGGTGATGAGTCTTCCTGTCCGACATAAATTTCCTTTCCTCCGTCATTTTAAACTTCGTGTCCTCGTTGTGACCGGTGACTACTAAAGCCGGAGGAAAAAAAAAAAAAAATTCAAACTTTTTCTTTTTTATATTCTGCTTTTGGGAATTTTGTACACCATGTTCTAGGTATATATGCAATGTCGGGATCCATAATAAAAAAAATAAAATATAATATATATATACACACACATACAAAAATATGGAAACAAGCATTTAGATATTTCCGGGTCTTTGAGCGGGCTAGACCTCCATACCCCTTTTATTAGGATGTAGGAGGAAGGGAAGTGACACCAAAAATGGTTATCACTACATTAGTCCTGGCTATTACTCCACTGTAGTGCCATCATCCTCCCCTTTCGGGAATATTAACACGCAGAAGATTTGTTGCAAGAATTTCGGAAATTGTCCCATGCATCTGAATGGGAATTGCAGAAATCCACGCACATAATGCAAAAAAATTGTCGTAGAGATTTCCGCATTTGAACATACGCTTATGAGTAATATTTTGACTAATTCCCTATATAAATGACAGCCGTATGGTTTATTTATCTCCAGCATTACTATTTTCTACTATAGGCACTGATGCCACTGGATTGACTAGCCCATTGCGGCATGTTGTAATGTCAGATTTAGGCAACTGTATCCAAGCCAAGCCTTATTGAACAGTGGTGATATACTAAAAAGTAATTGTAAATATTTAGCATTACCTTGTATGGAGAGCAGCACAATTGGTTATGGGAAACAGTCATCAAGCTGGTTGCCCAACACACCAAGAAAAGTTTAGCTGAGCTCCTTTAATGCAGGGGGGCAGTTAGTTTTTCATTCGTCGGATTACTGTACGGTGTACAAACACTAAAGCAAACAATGTGCAGACATTGAGCAGACAAGGAATGCTGGAAGATTTCAGCTCTGAAGCCTTCACAGTTGTGAATGCAGCTCTCAAGTATAATACAGGCTGTAACTCCGAATCAGTACAAGATAACTAATATATTTGCAAAGTGACTCAACTTTTTGTACAGTTAAATCCTCTTTTTGAACTGTAAAATTGTGAGCGGAGGTGGACAGACACTTCAAAGAGCAAAATGTCCACTCCATTCTCATCACGCAAATATATATTTTTGTTTTGGTGGCAAATTTAGCAAAAAAGACTACCAATATGGCTGCACTTTGTCACTTATAGGAAAATGCCAATACACCTGTAATTAAAAGAAAGTTAAGTAATTCCATTTCTGCTTGCAAGGGAGTGATAACTGCCAAGAGAACATGGCACCGTTGCTCACTGCTGTGCCACCATCTAACTTTGCCCCCCTGGCCCGGACCCTCAGCAGCACCACTCCTGCCCATCTGGCCAATGTAGCTGTACCCCTATTTTCTGCCATTATACACTTGCTCTTCCCTCTCTCCCTGCAAGCCACTACAGAAGCCATGACTAATGCTACGGGAAGACTGGCCCGTTAGGCCGTTCTGGGGCGCTCGCCCACATCGGTCTCACCTATAGTCTCTTTGACCTCTGCTTGGTTTTTTTTAATCTTTCCTGGTCTCCACTTATTCCAAGGAAGAAACCGTACCCATCCTTGTGGATAGAAAATTCAATAAGGGAAATGTATCAAATCTACTAGTGCCTATAGCATCCAATCCGATTGCTTCTTTCATCCTCAAAAGGCCCACTGAAAAATGAGAGCTGTATGCTGATTGGTTGCCAGGAGTACCTGCTTTACTTTTCATTTGCACCGGTTTGAATACATTTGCCCCAATGACTTTATCCTAAGCGAGGAGACTGCAAGGACGCCCATCCTCCTCACCGTTACGACCAGCATATTACCACTTAATGGGGTTGTGTAGGATTAGAAACACCTGGCCTACTTCCAAAAACAGTGCCACACGTTTTATAGGTTGTGTGTGGTATTGCAGCTCAGTCCCGTTAGTTTTAATGGTCCTGAGCTGCAGTACTCGATACAACCCATAAACAGGTGTGGCGCTGGTCCTGGAAGAAAGCAGCCATGATTTTTTTTTTATTTTATCCTGTCCAACCCCTTTTTAAATTGGGCTACTGGGGCGGCCATATTGGTTGTCAACCTATTTTCTAGAAATAGCGATTACTAAGAAATGCTCGAATTTACATAAAACTTGAATTTTTCGTATGTCAATGTCTGTAAAGGTTTTTCCTCTAATACTGGGATGGCCTATTTTATTATTAATAGCAGTTTTGCTAATCTATACCAAAGAAACCGGAACTACTATATAGCTATAGTGTATTACTAATGGACCTGTATGCCTGGTGGAAACCCATATGTTAAATGTCGCATCGTGAGGATCCACCTTTATTTCCACTACTGTTTTGCGATTTATGTCACTGTTGGATCTTCTTGCCGATTGTATTTAGCGTCCATGTATTTATTCACTGGAATTTTGATGATAAAGTATAATAAAATACAACGTTCTGGGATAAGAATTGTGTGGTTGCTGTTTTTTTTTACCAGTTATAAGCTAAGGTTAGTAAAGCGACTCTCATTCATATATATATATATATATATATACACACACACTTTTTTTTTTTTTTTTTTTTTAATTTTAACATTCGGCTCGATCGTCAAATTTATAATCCTGATGGAAACCGTCAGCAATCTGCTTTTGCCAGCTCTGTTGTTATCCTGTGTCTTGATTAGGATACTAATGGTGTCCTGTTGTAAACGGACTGTCAATGTGATAGTCTTATCAACGGCTTAATATTCTCATTACGGCACAAGGGAGAGGGGAAGCCCATATTTTTTTTATTCCCCCTCTCCCCTGTGCCTTGATCTGATCCTTTTTTTTAATCTAAAAGAGACGTATGTGATGCGACAGGGGCCTAACATGTGAGTAGCTGATGTAAAGTTTAGATATTCAGGTGGTATGTTATTTGTATAGTAGCCTGCTTGATGACGGGCTCCATGTAGCAAGATTTTTTTTTTCTACACTTCACAGTAAATAAAGGTTACAAAAAAACAAAACATAAAGGTAAGGAAGATCTAAAGCTGCCAGATTTGACATTGACAGATACTCCACCATCAGAGTGACTCCATAAGTAGTCCCAGCACAATGGGAATATACTTCATGTTGACTGTGACCTTCTAGAATAAACTGTAAGAGGTGACATCTTGTAACACTGGCGGTAACCTAAGATTTTTTTTTTCTTTCTTTGGCTCAGCAAAACGGCCACACATCAAGGAGCGCGCTCCGTTTCAAGCATCAGTCCATCTTTGACGTAGTTTGCGGAATAAATAAATTATTTAACACTTCATGAAGCAACCCATACAAGTGATTCATTAGGCCGGATTCACACGAATGTAGCAAACCTCGGATGTAAAAATCTGCAGTTTTTCACATCCGTGCTGCACCCTTGCGGCATGCGTTATCACGGATCCCCTATAGACTAGAGTCCATGGAGAGATGCGTGAAGCGCAAAAAAATAGGACATGTCCTATTCTTTCACGGACCCTTCACACGCTCCGTTGAAACAACGGCTGGACGTATTCAACGCTCGAGTGAAGGAGTCCTTTTACTGTGTGTTTTCCCTGTGTTTTTTTTACAGGTTTTCCGGTTTTCTCTCATACTCTTTAAGGCCAGGATCACACACACAGTTTTGATGCAGTTTTTTGGTTCGTGTTTTGAGCCAAAGACAGAAGTGGATCCAAAAGGGAGGAAAGGTATAAAGAAAAGACCGATGCATTTCCTTAATTTCGTGTGTGTCATGCTGGTCTAATGGAGACTTCTTACCAAGATCATGGTGCCATAAGAAGTGCGACAATCCTAATCGGCTGCATGTTTTAGAGACAACACGGCATCAACACTTGTTCGCGGCCAGTGTTATGTGCCAAGCTCAGGGAAAAGTGTCTGCTGGGTGTCACCCCTTTGGCTTCCCACGCCCGGCTCACTATTATTGACAGGTCTTGTCCTATTTGTGTATAGGGAGAGACCTGTCAATCGAAGTGACCCAGTGGGGAGCGATCAAACAGACACTTCTCCTCGAGCTCGGCATATAACACAATCCGCGACCAGGGTTGCTGCCCGGCCAGTAAAAAACCGGCCCAGCTAGTATTTAGACTGCGAAGCACATATATATTTTTTTTACCGGCAACAGCAATTTTGCATAATACAATGTGTGCATTTCGTGTTGCTTCCTATTTGGAAAGTACCATTGCCTGGCCGCCCAGCCCAAGAAATGTCTGCAGTGTCAGGACTAGGTCAAGTGGCGGATTAGCGCTGGCGATGAAATTGAAGCGGGCAAGGTAGCGGAGACACAGAGACATTTAGCAGCGGACCTGTGCCTTCATGTGCAGCCCCAAGACTTGAAAGCGGAGGTCAGAGGAGGATAATGTCCGAGTTGCAGTAAGCCATTGTCTGTCTAAGGCTCCCAGACCTAAGTGGCAAAAATGCAAAAAAAAATGCATGTGTGACTACACCCTGGCCTGTATTTTTAGGTAGCAACTCTGGTCTCAACACTTTTTTTTTTTTAAAGCGGTGTCTTCTTAAAATGTGGCAGCTGATTATGATCGGCAGACCTGTCCCTGCGTCAAGCTGCTTGCGGTCAGAGCATCATGATCTTGTTGACCGGTTCCCTTTAAAATGGTCTAATTGGCTTCCTAAGACCTTAGTCATTAATGAACACCACAAGACGTGTTCTCATGGCTTCTAACCTAATCTATAAGATGTAGGGTCCCAAGAGTAGACAATCCCTCAGACCAAACTTTTATTACTTCTTGGATGTGCATAATCCCATGTATCACATATAGAACAAAGTCGTAGTACGGTGAAATTCCTTTAAGTCCGGCATCCGGTAACTTTCTCAAAACCAGAATAAAAGAATGAGCAGAGACATCAAATTGGGAAAGTTCTCTGAAGCGACAGCATTTCATATTGCGCTTGTCCTTCGGAAAGTTCTCGATTTCTTACAAGTAGTTTTACTACGACCACTGATAATGCAGAAGAGTTGATAATCCGACACTTATGAGGTCCCATGGATGCCAGATTAAAGGAATTTTACGTTTTTTTTTGTTTTTTTTTTCGACCCTACATTTTTTATATTTGTCAGTCAGATTTGCGCTGGTGACTTCTCATTTACATCTGAAGGGGGAAGTTTTGTGATCTTGCTTCAACCACAATTTGTTTAGCTGTCACTGGAAACGCTTGCAGCACAGGATGAGGAAGTGACGGGGCTGCACCAAGCTTTAATTCAGGTCACACCATTTCACAGATATTGCAGCTACGTACTAACGGAAAAACATCCATTGTCTCCTGACGTGGACGCACCAGCTGCTTAAAAGTCTCGTCCCGTAATTGATGTAGACTTTCCTGACCGGTGAGGTAAGACTTGTACAAAGGTTTAGCCGGGAATAGGCTGAACTATATTCGCTTAATGGGGTCGTCTGGTGTAGAAAACCAATTTTCAAATGCTCTGTTAGGGAACGGGGAGTTAATAGATTGGAGGGTCTTCCATTCAGGACCCTGATCTATTGGCCGGATTGGTGAGCGGCTGCAAAGAAGCATCTCTTGCTCTGGAGGACCCGGCACACAGTGCATTACATGGATAGTTCATTGATTTCAACTTGCACTGTGTAATGCTGCATTTGACCTGTGGGGTTGCTGCAGGGAAATGTTAAACTTGATACCACATTCCCCAGCAGATTATAGCTACTCGGCGGGAGTCCCAGCAGCGGGACACCTTGTGATAAGGTTATCATTGCCAGATCCTTCTATCGCAGACAACCCCTTTAAATTTCTGGATTTGGCCTAGGGTTCTCAACCAATCATTTGACAGCAAACATGGACCTAGGCATGGTTTGTATGGATGGCCCTACATTAACACATCCTAACCAATTCAAAAGACCGTACAGGGTTTTACAACCACTTTGTAGGGGCATTCTGGGATTTTTCTGTTTTTCTATACATTGTCTCTTTTTGTTTGTAAAAAAAAAAAAAAAAGCACATTATAATGTACTTTGGTTAAAAATGGTGCACCATAAACCCTGCAGCCGTATGTTAATAATACAGCTATGGGGGATGTGCTGTCCAGTGTGATGCCAGGCTGACTGGACCTAGACCCTTGATCGCTGTGTCTTCAGCTCTAGTGTTGTATGTGGCCTGATTGTCTCATTAACAATTTAAAGGGGTCGTCTTTAACAAACCTAGTAGGCAATTCTAAGTTAATAGAAGGGGGTCCCCTATTTAGGACCCTCATATAGAAGTCAAAGCAGGGAGTAGTTACTAAGAGTTCCTTTTGCTGTGGAGGACCCCAACTACATTACGTGATCATTTATTTCAATGGGAACTGTGTAATGCCTTATTTCCCCTGTGGTGGTGCTGAAGAGGAATTAAATACTTGGATTCCCCTATAGATTACAGCTGATCACTGGAGGTCACAGCAGCGAGACACGCTGGCATCAGCTTATTGTTGGGGTACACTTTTGATAAAAATCATGCCTTAGAAGTGAAAGATTGGTAAAACGTACCATCTACACGCGATATAAATGTAGCAAGCCTACTATTGTCTCGTAATTTTTACAAAAAAATATTGGCTACATCAGTTTTTTTAGAAATTACCCCCTTTGAATGTGTCTCGGATTGTAGTAAAGATGATTCTAATTGTTTGTACTCTGTTCTCCAACAGACCAAATGGATTCAGTAATACAGTCTGGAGACTCCCAGCAAACGCTATTTGATGCAACAACCTCAGGTAATATTTAAAGGGCACCTGTCACTGTTTTTATGAATCACAATCAATGTTAGTTAATTATTTGTATTCAATTCATCAACTTTCCATACTGTTTTTAGTGAGTTGTTTAGCTGATTGCTTGAAAATTAGGGGGCAAACAAGTCCAGGGGGTGTGCCTATCTGTGGCAAAGTCTATGGGGCGGAGCTTGTATACGTGGTCAGAGAAGGGTTTGAGCGATCCTATTTAATGAAATATGTATCCGAAAAGGGTTGGAGAGTGTAGGAGGCTCTAATGAAAATTAATGAGACACCAGTTTTAAAGGAATATTTGCCATTTTCAGCAGGACATACAATTTGAGTTTCCTATAAAGAAATCCAAAATCCAGAGTGGCTGCTGGGCAACACCAGTTCTCTCCCTGGAGTCGGGCCTGGAAATGAAGGAGTATAACCTCCAACCCTTCTACTAGATGGGAGTGACACCTTCTGATCGCCACAAGAGCATGGAGACCTGTATTGTCCCTCGTGGGCTGTTGTTGGCAGAGCGGGGGGTTGCGTGTAATGTAGGACGGAGCTGAATTGCATAGGGCTTTGTAGGTTAGAGTGAGGATTTTGTATTGGATTTTTTTGGTTGATGAGTAGCCAGAGGAGGGACTGACAGAGGAGTGTGGCATTGCAGGAACGAGAGGAGAGATAGATGAGTCGTACGGCAGAGTTATGGATAGATTAGAGAGGTCTTTGTCTGCTTAATGGCAGGACACAAAGGAGGGTCTTGTTGTAGTCTAGCCGGGGTATTATAAGTGTATGTACTAGCATTTGGTAGTCTTCTGTGTGAGCTATGAAATGTTTTTGAGTTGGAGACAGCCGGAGGTGGTCAGGGTGCAGTTGTGAGCAGTACCATAAGGATCGTCATTGTAGGAAGTTCGACTGGGCCAAAGGGTAAGGGTGCTGGCCTCGGACCGCACAGGCTGTCTCAGCAGACTCCGGGCAGCAACAGGACATTGTATGCGACACCGAACAGAACGTCCAACATCAGGACCTTCTATGGATCGGGGACCTAAAGTGGCAGCCTGTTGTGATTCGGGGCGAGCAATGGAGAAAAGCCAGGGGCAGCTAGTAAAGGCTTTTTTTTGTCTGATCTGGGGTGTTCATGTGGGGGGGGGGGGATGTTGCATTCAACACCTCGCCATGGGGTCCCTCACTCTATAGTTACGCCCTTGAATGTGAGTCAAATGTTACCCTAGGCAATACACCTGACGAGAGCGGGATATTAGGGTATTTTTGGGTGTGGTGCAAAGCCTTTAAAAAAATAAGTAAATGGAGGAACTTCTCTGTCTTAGCGACTATGTACACGTTTACCTCATGAGATAAAACCGCTAATAATAACCAGCACAGCCATAACCAATAATGTTGTCTCATGGCCTGGATGTATAGATTATTATTATAGTGACTTGCCTATATCTACCTTGATCGACGCATATTGGCCACCATGTAAACACCATTATTAAAATGGTACCTGTGTGCAGGCGAAGCGCGAAAGATTCTACAGACCAGCTCGGAGAATGACACAAAGCTTCAGGGACTGAAGACGGTATGTTGTGTATTTTATGTACGTTTATGTATATTACTCTATATTCAGCAATTTCATCAATTTTTACTTGACACTATAGAGCGCTCTGTCAAACAAAGTTCTACGACTAGGAGGCGCAAACTGAAGACAGATTTATAAGTGCTCATTGACCTTTATACTATCTGTATAAGCCTGTATTCAGGTTGCTCCCCCTAGTGGCAGCCTTGTCCTGCAGAAATGTATGTATTTAACCCATTTAAGACCAAGAACTGCATATGTACGTCATAGAGGGAGGAAGGTTGTATGGAGCGGGCTTACTGGCTCCATACGCTGCGGGGGTCAGCTGTATTTTAAAGCTGACACTCTGCTTTAATTGCCCGGGTCAGATATAACTCCGATCCCGGCCATTTAACCACTTAGATGACGCCGAATGCCGTAGGAAAAAAAATTCACAATGCCGGGTATTGCACTTTTTTTGGTCCCCCCAAAAAATAAAATAAAAAGTGATCAATCAATATGTAACCGAAAATGCTACCAATAAAAACTACAGCTTGCTTCACGAAAAACAAGCCCTCACATTGCTCCATTGACGGAAAAATAAAAAGTTCTTAGTCTCAAAATATGTCAATACAGAACAATTTTTTGAAAAAAAAGCTGTTCTTTTGTAAAAGTAGTAAAACATAAAAATAACTATCTCAATTTGGTATTGCTGTAATCTTATTGACCCACAAAATAAAGTTAAACTGTTATTTTTACCAAATGGCGAACAGCGTAAAAACGAAACCCAAAAAATAATGGGGATATTACGGGTTTTTTTTCCATTCCACCCCACAAAATATTTGTTTTTACGTTTCCCAGTACATTATATGGTACATTCATTGGTGCTATTAAAAACCTACAACTCGCCCCAAAAAAAAATAAAAAAAGGCTAGATCAATAGAAAAATAAAAAAGTTATGGCTCTTGGGAGGCTGAGAAGTCACAAGCCATGTGCTAATTTCAGACTCATTTAATCAGTACAAGATGTAGAATTGGGACAATGGAAATTTTAGGAAATGAAATGTAAATGTATTCATAACAATTTGTCCGGAATATAATTAAAAAGTGATCGACCTTTCATGGTCTCACAATGGCCGGGAATGAAAACGCAATATCTTCAATGTGACCTTCTGTCATAGCCAGACGCTTCAAACTTTTTCTCTGGGTGCGGCAAATTGCGTAAATTTTTTGGGATGCGTGACTTGTAAGATAGAGACGCCCCCCAACTGAAGATCGCACTGCCCATTGACTTGTATTGACTTTCTTCCGTTTTCTTATATCCGATTCACACGTTTCTATTCTACTCCTCAGTTTCTTATGGACTGGATCAACAATGAGTTAAAGCAGGAACATATCGTGGTGAAGAGCTTGGATGAGGATCTCTTTGATGGTTTGATTCTTCATCACCTTTTACGTAAGATATTTTTACCCCGTCTCATTGTCTGCCAGCACTCAAGCTGTTGATAGAGATTAAAGGAAGGACTTGGCTGAGATCTCCAGGTTGTTTACCATGTAGAATCCTAAGAACGCTCGCCATGTACGAAATACGCTCTACATTCCGCTTTTCTACATTTGTAGTTTTAACTTTCTATCTGGCGCATGTAAGATGGTATTTTTGAGATTTCACCCCCCCCCCCACTTTTATATAACAGTCACCGACTTATTCTTCAACGCTAGACCCAGGTTGTCCCCCATAGGTTGTCCCAGGTTGTCTCACATGGTGGCCAATTTCATAGGAAGCCTATTAACCCATCAGGATGTTTTTTGGAGCGTGGGATGAAAAGTACCTCAATTGAGACCCTAGATCTCCCAAACAGTTGGGTTCCCAATGGTCGAACCCCCACTGATTGGAAATTGTATAGTATTTAATCTGGATAGGCCATACACGTCTTTGTTTGGTGCACCCCTTTAAAAGCTAATATGATATGCTTGCACCCAACAGACCCATACACAGGAAGGACATTTTATGCATCTATCAATATTAAAAATATTATATGTGGTCATTTCCCGCTAAAAAAAGGCTGCAAACACAATGTGGCAACTCCTCTAATAGCTAAAACAGTGGCCATATTGGTTGTCACTAACATGTATAACTAAGAAATTGTTGAATATAGTTTTTAATAACTTTACGAAGTTGAATGTCTTAAAGGGGATTTCCAGGACTAGAAATAGAGGTGTTTTTTTTTTTTTTTATAAACGGAGCCACTCTTGTCTATAGGCTGTGTCTGGTAAAATGTGGCCCCTAGCTGATATAAAGGGCTACACAGAAAGTCAACTTTCCCCAATTTTTTCAAATTTTTTTTTTTTATACAGAATCTCAAGTAGATGAAGCATATGGGAAATCTGACAATCTACTGTATATATGCTTTACCTTGACAGAAAAAATTGCAAACATCACAATAGAAGTGGAAGAAATCACATTATCCACTGTTAACCAGAGACGGAAGCTGGGAGTGATACTGGAAGCTGTGTCCTCATGTCTGCAGCTGGAGGAAAGCGAGCTAAAATGGGACGTCAACTGTAGGTACCAGTTACTATGGATTTTCAGAGTATTAAACAGGGTCTGTGTCTCAGCGGGTACATTTGTCCTTTAAAAAAATCTTATGTCTTGCCATTGTTTTCATGGTGTTATGTCCCAGGCCACCAGTAATATTGATTTGTATTGAATTGCACATAGGAGGAGAAGTTAGCTACTTCCTCCCTCACTGATATCCGCATTGAGCTGCACTTTGAAGCATTCCTTGTTTTTTTGAATTGCTAAAAAAATGGTTTAAAGGCTCTTATGTATTCTGGCTCAATTAGAATAGTAAATCTGCCCCTGTCCCGGACCCTCCCCTCCGATTAGACGTCCCCCTAGTTCAGTCTTTCCCTAGATCTATATAAAAACTCACTGTTCTTTCGTCATCTCTTATCCACAGGAGGCCCGCCCCCCGATCCCCTCAGGCTGCCACATCAGACCTGGTCTGTCCCGCGGCGTATACAAAGTCTTGACACCAGGCAGCGTTCTGCTTGCATTGTCCTGACGGCGGCACAAACAGCCTGAGGGGATCTGGGGTGGGCCCTATGTGGGCCCCATTCCCCTCTGATTGCAACCCCTGTGAACGTGATTGTTACGCCACTGTATCTACGCCTCGTCACACGAGGGCGAGGGCTAGATTACATTGTTGAACATGTTGGACTTGCGTTGCACAACTTTTTTATTCCCCCCCCCTCCCCCCCAGGAAGTTAGTGGAAACCCTGTGGATGTAGCCCAACTCATTACAGGAATATTTTGTGCATCTCAATGGATTTCTTTCTATGAACAGTACTGAATTTTCATCTCAGGACTCCTTAGATTCCGCCCATCTATCTTCTAAATTTTTGGATTTTTTTGAAAAAAGGAGTTTTAAAGAAGTGCATGTTGTGTCTTAGCAAAGTGCTCCAGTTTTCTTGGGAAATTGCATTGGAAGTTGAGCCGAGAAATGGTTATAATATGTTATTACGGAGGTAGAACTGTTTGTTCTTTCCTTGAATATCGAACGGCTAAAAGCAGTAAATGGACGAGAAGTATCAAATGGAAATTTTTCCGGCCTTGTCACAACGAGATCCTCAATTCTCCATTTACAGAACTAAAAAGCCTCACTGCAGTAATAATATTTAATATGAACTCGCAGTATATTGGATTCCAGCAGATGCCCACGTAAACGCACGTTAATTGCTGGCGCACAAATGGCGAGTCGGCCCCTGCCAGAAAAAATAGTACATTAAAGCGATATCGGAAATAAACAGAGACCAGGAGATGAAATCCTGTATATAGCTTGGGTTTTATAACATACATTGGCAGATGCTCAAGTAAATAACATGCTGACTCCCACCGGGGTCCGACGCTTACACAATTTCTAATTAAAGGGTCTCTAAGGTTTTAGACTTTACTGTTTATTGTATTGAACCCGAAGTGTTAAATATTTTTGCAATTTACTTTATTTAAAAATTCAGTCCCAAACCTGAGAACTTGGAGATCAGCCCTATATGGGCAACCCGTCCTGAAGAAGCACACCTATACAGCTGCCCCTACATAGAATCCCCATACATTGATGTGTACGTTTGCTACGTGTATACAGCTGCCCACATCAATGTACGTAACTCGTCTATAGATGGGCGAAGGGCGTACACGTCTGTTTTAGTAAATACCTGTATTTCCCATGAAATAACAATTCTACAGCATATTTTCTTGGAACTCTGCTTCGTGCCGTTCCTCTGTTATTCCTCCTAGAAATTTCTAAAAGAATTGAAAACTGGGTGCTACCGGTTGGGGGTGTGTCCCTACTAGGGATGCATGATGCATCAAAACTTTGATACTGTTTCGATACCGTTAATTGATGTATTTCGATACTAAGCTGTGTGGCCGCACAGCTCAGCATTGTAACACATGAATGTATGAGAGCGCGGCTGTGGTTGTGTGATAGTCATTGCCCTGCTCCTGAGTCCTGACAAGTGTGCGCAGTCAGCATGAGGTGATGCGACCAGCGCTGCACTAATGAGCGGCGGCACTGAAGACAAAACATGGCGGGCGCACTACAAAACACCCCCATGTTCTGTCTTCAGTGCTGCTGCAGCCGCTCATTAGTGCAGCGCCGGCCGCATCACCTCGAGCTGATCGAGGTCGCACTTGTTGTCAGGATCGGGGCAATGACTGTAGCCCCGCTCTAACGGCAGAGAGGAGAGAAACCTCTCATCTCCTACCATTATTCCCCTGAATGCTGCGATCAAAACGGACTGCAGAATTCAAGGGGTAAATGAGAAGGTGAGATGCCCCTTGAATTGCGTCACAGGGAATCCCTGTGACGCTTCTCTTTGACGCGATTGAGGGACATACCATATATGGGCAGACAGCCCAGGGTCCATTGAAGGACCCCAGGGCTGTCTGACCATATTTCCTGTTGTTAGGGCATACTTGGGTATGTCCTAACAACTTCCTGTGTACTATCAGTATACAGGCTAATGTACTGTAATATAGCTATATATCAGTACATTAAAGTTTAAAAATAAAAAAGTTAAAAAACGAAAGTAATGTTAAATAAAAAAAAAATACACATACACATTTTTTACAATAAACATTAAAATAAGTCTCAATACATAAAATATTCACATATTCGGTATTGGCGCGGCCGTAATAACCCGCACAACATTTTTTTTTGCGTCATTTATGATGTGTACGCTATAAAAAAATAAAATAAAAACGTCTTTCTTTCACATATTAATGTGAGATGCGAGGTGTGATGAATTTAACCTCCATGTGCCTCACATTAATAGTAATTAACCCCATCATGTACCTCACACATTAACCCAATGTTGTCCATTATGACTGAGAAACATGATGGGGTTAATTACTATTAGCGTGAGGCACATTCAAACTTCATCACACCTCGCGCCTCACCTCAGAAAATGGAAGAGCTTATTTTTTTTTATTACTGTTGGCAAAGGATCGAAAATCGAAATGCTACACGAGGTATCAGTAGCGAAGTCCAAATTCTGGTATCGTGACAACCCTAGTCCCTCCACCGACTGACATTGTCCAATCAGTGCTGACAGAGTGAGACTGTGTAGGGACACGCCTCTTTGACAAGGAGAATGGACACACCCAGTTGTCAACTTATTCATGCATTTCTAGGAGGAATAACAGAGGAACGGCACCACGCAGAGTTCTGAGAAAAGATGTTCCAGAATTGTTATTTCATGGGGAATACAAGTATTTACTAAAACAGACGTGTCAGGAGAGGCGACCGTTCTATAGAGCGAGGTTTAGGTTCCTCGTCTTCTTACAGTAATAGGTGCAGACCTATATATAAAAGTTGTAGAGGGAGATGTAGTGAGGACGGCTGGACAGAACATGCTGTGAAATGTCTTCTGTCAAATCCAGACGAGCAGAAATGAACATGTAACTGCGGAAAGACGGATGAAAGATGAATCGAAATCCAGATCAACAGATGGCTCACTTCACCCAGTAATGTGAACGCTGAGCCGTCACGTCACACCGAGCGGAAAAAAGAGCGAGGATATTATACAATGGAACTTCAGATAATTATAGTTTCCCTGACAACCGCGCAGTCTCTACGTCAGGCCCAGAGCGAATTTCAACTCAAAAATATTGTGAAAGAAAGACAAAAATATCATCCATATAGCTAAACAAATGCCGGGACATTATACAAATCACTCCTCCCTCCCTCTCACTCAGAGGCGTAACGTAAAGCTCGAGTCCCAATGCAAAATCGGTAACTGGCCCCCCAACGATCACACGTCATTTAGGGTATGTTCACACAGGGCGGATACGCTGTGTAAATGCATCCGCCCTGAATGCCGCAGGGAATTCCTGCCGAAAAACCGCAATTTCTATACTTACCCGTAGCCACGGCGACGCGTTCCTCTGATGTTCTGCAGCCCGGCCTCCTGGGATGACGTTTCATCCCATGTGACCGCCACAGCCTGTGATTGGCAGCAGTGGCCACATGGGATGAAACGTCATCCCTGGAGGCCGGGCTTGACGCAGAAGCAGAGAGTTCTGGGTAAGTATAATTTTTTTATTTTTTTTTCCTGAGTTGTGATTTTTGCAGCGGAAAAATCGCAACATCTGCTATTTGTAGCGGGTTCTACCTCCCGTTGAATTCAATGGGGAAAACCCACAACAGAAAGTGGCGATTACGCATATACAATTTACATTGTCAAATTTAAAAAAACGCACCGCAGGTCAATTTATGAACGGTTTTTGGCATATTTTTTACACATCCACTCTGCTGCTACTGTATTACACTGGGGATTTTTCGTAATGAAATACGTTGCGGAAAATCAGCAGTATTTACGCTAAGTGTGAACCCGGCCTTCTAGTACCAGTACATTCTGTGTAGTTTAATTTCTTAATATATATTTATAGCGATCTGAGCTTTGTTTTCCTGATACAGAGTTCTAAATACCCTGCATATAGTTAAAAGATAACATGCTACTACCTGCAGCCACCACTAGAGGGAGCTTAAGAGCTTATTGCATACTCTTATACATTGAACTCAATAATAACACCGTATAATGTAAGCTCCCCCTAGTGGTGGCTGCAGGCAGTGGAATGTTATCTTTTAACTCTATGTTGAGGATTTGGAGCTCAGAAAAACAAAGCTCAGACTGCTATACAGATATATTAAGAAATTAATCAGCACGGAGTTGTGGACCTAAAAATTATATAAGGTGGAGAATCACTCTAAGCCGAACAGGTGATCTCTATGGGACAATGGTTGCTAGGCACACAAATCTTAACAACGAAAGACTTGGTTGTCTCTAGCAACCAGCCTGTCTCCGATTGTCCAGGACTTCAGATCAAGGATGAATTGGCAGCACTCATACCACTTACTGCTATATAAAAAACAGCAGTGATAGTGGAAAAACCCTTTAAACTTCCCGTCATATAGAATTTTTTAAATGTCTTGTCCACTATGATAAATACAGTATATAAGCTTCACCACTAGATCATGTACTATGAGACGGTCATCAGAGATGAGACAAGGAAGGGAAGGCAGACAATGACACCATTACTGAATAGATAGCGCTGCTAACACAACCTTACGATACTTTATAGATTTTTCCTTAAATATGACGTATCACCTCTCCTGACGTCTATTTTTTAAGAAAATTGTAATTCCCATTAAATAACTGGAACATATTTTCTTTTAACTCTGCGTTGTGCCGTTCCTCTGTTGTTCCTCCTAGAAATTCATGAATAAATTGACCACTAGGTGTTACCATTCTCTTTGTCGAAGGGGCGTGTCCCTGCACTGTCTCACTCCATCAGCACTGATTGGTCAGTGTCAGTCTGTGTAAGGACACACCCCTAACTAGTAACACCCAATTGTCAATTTATTCAGAAATTTCTAGGAGGAATAACAGAGGAACGGCACAATGTAGAGTTCTAAAAAGAGATGTTCCCCAATTGTTATTTCATGGGGAATACAAGTATTTACTAAAACAGACATTTCATAAGAGGCGACAGGTCTCCTTTAAGATGTGCCTTTCTTTTGCAACAAGACATAGAAATTTTAGACCATGTGATCTACAGATCTTTCTTCCAAACAGTGATCCACAGCAAGGACCTTCTTGCCACACTACATCTGCTTGTTGCCCTCGCCCGTCATTTTCAGCCTGGTCTACATCTTCCTCCCAATGTGTCTGTAGAAGTGATTGTTATGGAGGTAAGATGGATTACTTTACTCCTTTTCTACCATACTAGATCATTTCAACTCCGTACCTACCATAGAGGCAATTACGCTACTGCTACGGGGCCTATAATGAGTGGGGAGTGAATTGATCCTGTTTCTTTCCTTTATATGATCATTGGGTGAATTTATACAATTCCCTTTACCTGCAGCCGCCACTAGGGGGAGCTGATTGCATACAAGTTCATGCAGCTGCCAATGAGTTCAATAAAAGTTTTGTACCTGCAGTTAGCTCCACCTAGTGGTAGCTTCAGTTTTTAACTCTTGTTTTTTAACTTCTCTATTCTAGAATATAAATATATATGCATATGTATGTGCGTGTGTATATATGTATATGTATATATTTGTGTGTGTGTGCATAGATGTGTGTGTGTGTGTGTGTGCATAGATGTATGTATGTGTGTGTGTGCATAGATGTGTGTGTGTGCATGTATGTATGTATGTATATATGTGTGTGCATAGATGTATGTGTATATATATTTATGTGTATGTGTGTGTGCATATGTATGTATGTGTGTATATATGTATATTTATATATGTGTGTGTGTGTGTGTATATATATATATATATATATATATATATATATATATATATATATATATATATATAGTGAGTGGGCCCACGACTTTGGTTGCAGGGATTGTACAGGATTAGAAAAATATAGCTGCTTTCTTCAAGAAATGGTGCCACACCTCTCCATGGGTTGTGTCTGGTATTGCAGCTCAGCATTAATAAAGTAAATACGGTTGGGCTGCATTATCCTACACAAGTTGTGTACAGGTGTGGTAATGTTTTTGGAAGAAAGCAGCCATGTTTTTTTTAAACAGTTGAAACAGTGAGTTGTTTTTTTCCAGAAATAGCGCAGCACAGCGAGCTCACTTTACCGTACTCCCCACCACCTCCTCATTTAGTCGCCGAGAGGGCAATGAAACCAAGAGAAGGTAGGACGGGGGTCAGGGGACTCCGTGCTAGGGAGAGGTGTGATACCCAGAGGTGAGACCCGCATCTATCCGACATTTATGGCATATCCTGTGCATGTGCCATAAATGTCCGAGATGAGAATATCCCTTTAAATTTGTTTAGTTAAAAACATTCAGAACTTGTGTTGTTTAGGAAATTACACCAAGCTTATTTTTCCACGATAGTTAACCAATCCTTTAAAGGTCATGTTTTAGGAAGGATTCTGCGTGTCACTGGCGACAGCGTTTTCTTCCTGTGCCAATTAAATTTGACATTTTCTTTGGCTGAATGGTCTGATGTTTTCTGTCCATTATCATAGCCAACAAAAACCGGGGTGAAGACTGAAAAAGCTATTGAATTTGTAACTAGAAGCAGGTGAGAATATCTATCCTATCTATCTATCCTATCTATCTATCCTATCTATCTATCCTATCTATCTATCTATCTATCCTATCTATCTATCTATCTATCTATCTATCTATCTATCTATCTATCTATCTATCTATCTATCTATCTATCTATCTATCTATCTATCTATCTATCTATCTATCTATCTATCTATCTATCTATCTATGCCATATCTATGCCATATCTATCTATCTATCTATGCCATATCTATGCCATATCTATGCCATATCTATCTATCTATCTATCTATCTATCTATCTATCTATCTATCTATCTATCTATCTATCTATCTATCTATCTATCTATCTATCTATCTATCTATCTATCTATCTATCTATCTATCTATCTATCTATCTATCTATCTATCTATCTATCTATCTCTATCTATCTATCTATCTCTATCTATCTATCTCTATCTATCTATCTATCTATCTCTATCTATCTATCTCTATCTATCTATCGCACTCACATTGCTGCTGGACTGAGAGGAGGACACCCAGGGAGGGACAGGGGGCTAGATTTGTAAGACGTGCACCATAAAGTACTCTCTCCATAAACATAATTTATCACCTATCCATAGAATAGATGATAAATGTTAAATCAGTTGGGGTCTGACCCCTGGTACCCCCAATGATCACAAAAACCAGCGTCCCGGAATCCCCTATGTTCATGGAGCGGTACTGCGCATGCTCAGCCACAGAACTATTCACTTTCTATGGGACTGCCCCACCAGTCAGATAATTTTTTTTATGGGAAAACCCCTTTAAAGGGGTAGTCTAATTTAGAAAAACTATTTTCATACACCCTAATAGAGAATTCTGTGTGTTCAGGATCCTCATTTCTTGGCCAGAGTAGAGAGCGGTTATAAAGAGCGTCTCTCTCGCTCTGGAAGACCCGTCCTGTCCTGTATTACACAGACAAGACATTGATATGAATGCAGACAATGTAATGCTTAATTTCCCCTGTGGTGGCGCTGCAGATAAATTGAATACAAACTGTCAGGTTTCTCCGCAGATTAAAGCTGATCGCTGTGGGACACTTTGTGATTAACCCTTTAATGGTCATACCAGAGTAAGGTGTGGCCTAATTGATAGGCGGAGTCTAAGGGGCCATACAATCTGTTCCCATTAGGCGTAGCTTGTAGCTCCTGGGCCCTAATGCATAATCAGTCATAGGGCCACCCACCTATCATATGCTATTTATAATACTGGTGTCTTATGTGCCAGAGGGGCGTTTGGGCACCCTCAGGCACTGTGCCCTGGTTCAACTCCTACCTCTGCACCCTTTATAGCTGCACCCCTTCTGATGGGATGTACGTCTTTGTACCTTGTTTAGTCATGTGTTAATAAGTAGGATGAGGGGGGCTTTTAAGGTGATTATTAGCCAATCAGAACCACCCACAGCAGAGCAACATTATGCACTCAAGCTACAAAACAGATACATGGAAAAAGAGTAAAAAAATCAGTCAACAGCAACTTGTTGACGGTTTCCACTCTACAACAGGAGAGATACGAAAGATATATATATGACAAAGATGCTACATGTTACTTATGATGACTGTAGAACCAAGGTGATTTTAAGGTTTGAGGTTTCAGCTTCATCTCCTGCCGTTGTTTTCATGATACCTGTATCAGGAGAGCAGAAATAAAATGATGTTTACAGCTTGTGACCTGTTGACTTATATTTTCCACTTGTTTGTTCTTTTCATTAAAACACATTTTGCATTTGAATGCGTTCCCACGGCTCCTTTCAGCGATGAAGACGCAGCTCCCAGTAAGTGATATTATGTTTAATTCATGGCCCCTGCTGCTTCTTCTTACATGCGGCCGGATTGGATAAAGCTAAATGCATTGACCCCGCAGGAAGGAGAAGCGTCTCATTGTGAGATGCTGGACCGGTCCACGGTTGCCTTGGCAACGATGTTGGATGCTAAAAAATGCAGTTTTGGGTGCAGCGGGACGGAGCGGAATAAACAATAATCGACACAGATGTGAGAAATGGCAGAAAAAACATTAAAACTGTCAGACTGCCATGCCTCTATGCCGACTGTTGAAGGCGACAAGAATTTTGAGAAAGGGTACAGAGGAGTGGTAATTTTTTTTAGGTATCAAGTTCGACAAACTTCTATTGCCGTACAGATATAGCAGAGCTGAATGTGTCATTTAAAGGGGTATTCTAGTTTTATGTAAAGTAAGCTTAATCGTTGTATAATGAAGAGTTACACAACTTTCTAATATACTTTGTGTTTCAATTCTTCATTGTTTTCAAAATCTCTGCTTGCTGTCGGTGAATTTGAACATTCTTGTTTAGAACCGGAGACAAAAAAACTTGTACAGCCTTTAATATTTCTCACAACTGGTAATTACTATGTGAGCAGCTCAACAACTTGTGCTCCAGGCTGATACATTTAACCTAAACTGTTACATTGTAACAAACTAACAGGTCCGTAGAGAGATTTGTGCTACAGCAGGTGTGTTTTAGCCAACACAATAGTCAAGACTAACATAGAATACACTGCTATGACTTAGATGAATGTTACTGCAGAGTAGTCATCATGCCAAACTGACATAGGTGTGTGACTCGTTACAATGTGTCAGAGTTCTCACTTAATGAGTAACGGGTTGTGCACCTTTGTCCATTGGACATGATCAGGACAGGTTGGCAGCCTCTGGATGTTAAATATTTCAATTCACTGACAGCAATCAGAGATCTTAAAATGGCGATTAATTGAAACACAGGATATAACGGGAATCTGCAGAGTTTTTTTTTTTAATGATTCTTTATTTCTATAGTTTACTTTTTTGCTTACGTTATCAATACTAGAAATTAGAGGCCTGTTCCCTGCAGCTCCTCTGCTCCTGCGTCCCCCATGACAACACTTTGTTCCTGTGTTCTGGTTGTACAGTGTTACCATGGGGACATTATATGAATCTAAATCACCATTTACAGCAATGTAACAATGGGTAGTAGCAGCTATGTGTGCACGATTATGATGTAGATGCTTATTTGGAGCTATTTAATGTGTCCCTATGACCAGGCTGAACAAGGTCAAAGCACAGACAGGAAGTGTTGTCATGGGGACAGAGGAACAAAGTAACTGTTGGCCAAGGGTCTGACAGTTCTAGCACTGATAATATAGTGATAATAAGGTATTAAAAACTGTTTTTACACTCTGCATGACCCCTCCGGCAGTCCTCCATTATAATTATTATTGCTATTGAATTCTGCAAGATTTCTAAAACACTTTTTTTTTTCTATTCTTTTCTAGAGAAGGATGGATTTGATCAACTTTTTGAAATGAATCCGGAAAAAATAAATGATGTTAAGGAGGTAAAATTATTTCTCACCATTTATTTTCATTGATCAATGTATTAGAATGTAAATTTTGCCATTACATGGCAAAACAAACCAAAATCAGCAGGTTTAATGATCGTAGATCCCACAAAAAAATGACAAAATTTGAGCAATTGACCCATTTGACTTCAGCTTTTAAAGAACATTCCCACTCTTAAACCTCATTATTTGTATCTAAACAGCTCCAAAATACTATTCTGATTGATTTCTCCCTTTGCATCGGCGGTGACATAGAGTGAAATGATAACATTTTGACTTCCTGCAACTACCACTAGAGGGAGCTTACTGTATACAGGTTTATCATTGAGTTCAATATATTAACAGTATGCAGTAAGCTCCCTCTAGAGGTGACTGTAGGTAGACCGAATTTTGTCATTTAACTATGTTTAATCCTAGGAATTTTGAGCTCTATATTAAGAAAATTGTGCTCCAACTGCTATAAAAATATATTAAGAAATGCATCAGAACAGAATGATAAACCTAAAAGTGACATGGTGGAAAAAGGTGGCCATTCACTTAAAGACAGCCACGTCAAAGTGATATTTCAGCATATGGCATTGATGAGCGTCATCGATTGAAGAATGCAGAATATATGTTGGAATAGTCGTAATGATGTCATGTGACTCCCTTTACTTTCAGGCAATACTGAATTTTGTGAATAAAATGTTGGTCAACTTGAGTCTGACAGTGACAGATCTGGACACTCAGGTAAAGTGTAAATGTATTTTATTGATCTTATTTTTTCTGGTTGCAAATCTCATCAAATTTTCTGTAACATTGATGAGAAAATTATATAAATTCAATATTTAAAGGGATATGCCACCTTATTTTTAGACAAATCTGATAAATACAGCATCCTGAGATGTGGAGTGATATGACATGGCGGCTGCCAAGTTGCTTCGTCCTTCTCTGCTGTCAACACAGTGCCAAGTTTATATATGTCAGGCAGTCTGGTTGCTAGGGATAAACTGCCTAACTACCTCATTCATTTATATAGAGTTGTTTTAGGCTGAATCTTGAATTGCTGCAAAACCCAGGGTTAGGGAAATTGGCAGGACATAAAGTGACAGTCCACCTTCTAATATGACTTCATTTTTAGATCCAAAATTCTATGACGATTAGTATCATCATATTCAGTATCTTTATAGGGGTTGTAGTTCTAGTTTTCCTGACATAGAGATCCATATCTGCTGTAAAGCCATATAGTTAAATGGTAAAATTCTGTCCGCCTGCAGCCACCAGTAGAGGGAGCTTTCTGCCTACATATTTAATATTAAAGGGGTTCTCCCATGAAACAACACATCCCTTATCCGTAAGATAGGGGATAAGTGTCTGAATGCTGGGACCCCCACCAATCTCAAGAATTGGGGACCCATGTCACCCGTTTGAATAGAGCAATGGTCGAGCATGTGCATTGCCGCTCCATTAAATTCTATAAGCTCTGGCAGACATAGAGTATATCGCTCGGCTATCTCCATCACTCCCATAGAGTTGAATGAAGTGGCAGGGCAAATGGCCGACTATTGTTCCGCTCAAACAAGGGACATGGGTCCCCTGTTCTTATGAGTGGTAGGGGTCCCAGCATTGAGGCCCCTGTGATCAGAAACCTTTTCCCTATCCTGTGGATAGGGGTTGTTCATAGGAGAACTCCTTTATGTTCATTGGAAGTTGTATATAACTGCAATTTTTAGTCTACAATACACACTGTGTAAATGGTTGCACGATTCTCCATTCATTTGCTTTCTACATCAGATAGTAGTGTCTTGTGGGAGTTCAGCTCTTAAGCCACATGTCTGACAGCAGGGTGGAGCTTAACTGCTGTCTGTTTCCAAGGGCAACCAGCAGAATTTTGAAAACCACTATAAATGTGAATAGAGAAAATTAGCACAAATGCGGCAGTCATTTTAAAGTTACTCAACTGTGACGTTATTAAAATAGAATTACACTTTGTTCTACCGCCACTTGACTTCACTGCCTTTCAATAGACACGTGCTGTTTTAGGGCAGCCTGTGCTTGTCTTCCTATAGACAGAATACATACATTCGGTATGTCCTGATAGGCCCTGTTCACACAGTCTTTTGCAGGCAGAAAAAAATCTGCCGTGCCAAACATAGTATATGCCGCTTATTTTTTCTGCGAGCGTCCAAATGCCTCTACCTTCAATTGAAATGAATGGGGGGTGATTTCGGCAGTTTTTTGGCTCTGATTTCGACGCCGTTTCCGTGTCAAAATCAGCGCCAAAAAAACTCTGTGTTGACTAACCCTTAAAGCGCCACCCAGTTACTTCTGGGAAACACCTCTTTTTATGCAAATCTGCACAAGACCCAACCTCTTTGTGGTCCCATTTGTGGGACAGTCCAGTGAAAGACAGGACTGTTGGGCGGTATGAGAATACAGACTGCTGTAAACAGTTGACTGTATTCTGTTGATGAGTTTATGGGGCAATAGTCCATAACCAGAACATTCCCGCTTCCAATAATAAGTATCGAGGAACTGCTTTTTAGGACCTTCATATTTTTAATGAGCAATATCCAGTCTTTTAAGGGGTTGCCGGCTTTAGAGAAAGGGGTCTTCTTGTTTTTCCGGGAACAGCTCCCCTTTTGACCATGGGCTGTGCAGCTCCGCTCCTTGTATGGGAGTGAGCAGCAATACCAGACACAGCCCATGGACCAGAGTGGCGCTGTTTCTGGAAAAAAGTAGATTCCTTTAGAAGAATCCCGAACAACCCCCAACATTAATTTGTTCTATTTAATCTATCCAGTCCAGGACACATTGTCCAAGTATAAATGAGTGTCTTCAGAGATTCTTTGTGCTGATATCAAACGGTATAATGATTCAGTAAACAATTTTCTTTCTTTAATATATCTAATGCATTAAAATTACCAACAATTTCAATTCAAAGTAAGGCCAAGTCCCTGGCAGATGAAATCTCAGTAAATTACTAATTAATTCAGAGAAGGGAGAAATCCATCAATTATACAACATTTCCTGCAGGACCTTTCAGGAAATATTTGAAGTTCATTGATCAAACTACGTTGTATATAATAAGAAGCTCAAGGGATAAGTGAGTGCAGAATGTTGTATCTTACAAAGTGGAGAATTTCTATATTGTATAATGTGGATGACCAACGTAAATTTATAGTTTTTATTATTAAGCCTGATCAACATTTTAAATGGAGCCCCTATAGACACATTTATTTACAAGAATATAACTACTATAATACTGCTCCTATATACAAGAATATAACTACTATAATACTGCCTCCTATATACAAGAATATAACTACTATAATACTGCCTCCTATATACAAGAATATAACTACTATAATACTGCCCCCTATGTACAAGAATATAACTACTATAATACTGCCCCTATATACAAGAATATAACTACTATAATACTGCCCCCTATATACAGGAATATAACTACTATAATACTGCCCCCTATATACAGGAATATAACTACTATAATACTGCCCCCTATATACAAGAATATAACTACTATAATACTGCCCCCTATATACAGGAATATAACTACTATAATACTGCCCCCTATATACAAGAATATAACTACTATAATACTGCCCCTTTATACAAGAATATAACTACTATAATACTGCTCCTATATACACGAATATAACTACTATAATACTGCCTCCTATATACAATAACTACTATAATACTGTCCCCTATATACAACAATATAACTACTATAATATTGCCTCCTATATACTAGAATATAACTACTATAATATTGCCCCCTATATACAAGAATAGAAGTACTATTATACTGCCCCCTATATACAAGAATATAACTACTATAATACTTCCCCCTATTTACAAGAATATAACTACTATAATACTGCCTCCTATATACAAGGATAGAACTACTATAATACTGCCCCTATATACAAGAATATAGCTACTGTAATACTGCTCCTATATACAAGAATATAACTACTATAATACTGCCCCTATATACAAGAATATAACTACTATAATACTGCTCCTATATACAAGAATATAACTACTATAATACTGCTCCTATATACAAGAATATAACTACTATAATACTGCTCCTATATACAAGAATATAACTACTATAATACTGCCTCCTATATACAAGAATATAACTACTATAATACTGCTCCTATATGCAAGAATATAACTACTATAATACTGCCCCCTATATACAAGAATATAACTACTATAATACTGCCCCCTATATACAAGAATATAACTACTATAATACTGCCCCCTATGTACAAGAATATAACTACTATAATACTGCCCCCTATGTACAATAATATAACTACTATAATACTGCCCCTATATACAAGAATATAACTACTATAATACTGCCCCCTATGTACAATAATATAACTACTATAATACTGCCCCTATATACAAGAATATAACTACTATAATACTGCCCCCTATGTACAAGAATATAACTACTATAATACTGCCCCCTATATACAAGAATATAACTACTATAATACTGCCCCTATATACAAGAATATAACTACTATAATACTGCCTCCTATATACAAGAATATAACTACTATAATACTGCCCCCTATATACAAGAACATAACTACTATAATACTGCCCCTATATACAAGAACATAACTACTATAATACTGCCCGTATATACAAGAATATAACTACTATAATATTGCCTCCTATATACAAGAATATAACTACTATAATACTGCCCCCTATATACAAGAATATAACTACTATAATACTGCCCCCTATGTACAAGAATATAACTACTATAATACTGCCCCCTATATACAAGAATATAACTACTATAATACTGCCCCCTATGTACAAGAATATAACTACTATAATACTGCCCCCTATGTACAAGAATATAACTACTATAATACTGCCCCTATATACAAGAATATAACTACTATAATACTGCCTCCTATATACAAGAATATAACTACTATAATACTGCCCCCTATATACAAGAACATAACTACTATAATACTGCCCCTATATACAAGAACATAACTACTATAATACTGCCCGTATATACAAGAATATAACTACTATAATATTGCCTCCTATATACAAGAATATAACTACTATAATACTGCCCCTATATACAAGAATATAACTACTATAATATTGCCTCCTATATACAAGAATATAACTACTATAATACTGCCCCCTATATACAAGAATATAACTACTATAATACTGCCCCCTATGTACAAGAATATAACTACTATAATACTGCCCCCTATGTACAATAATATAACTACTATAATACTGCCCCTATATACAAGAATATAACTACTATAATACTGCCTCCTATATACAAGAATATAACTACTATAATACTGCTCCTATATACAAGAATATAACTACTATAATACTGCCCCCTATGTACAATAATATAACTACTATAATACTGCCCCCTATATACAAGAATATAACTACTATAATACTGCCCCCTATATACAAGAATATAACTACTATAATACTGCCCCCTATGTACAAGAATATAAGTACTATAAATAATACTGCCCCTATATACAAGAATATAACTACTATAATACTGCCCCCTATATACAAGAATATAACTACTATAATACTGCCCCCTATATACAGGAATATAACTACTATAATACTGCCCCCTATATACAAGAATATAACTACTATAATACTGCCCCTTTATACAAGAATATAACTACTATAATACTGCCCCATTATACAAGAATATAACTACTATAATACTGCCCCATATATACAAGAATATAACTACTATAATACTGCCCCATATATACAAGAATATAACTACTATAATACTGCCCCCTATATACAAGAATATAACTACTATAATACTGCCTCCTATATACAAGAATATAACAACTATAATACTGCCCCCTATATACAAGAATATAACTACTATAATACTGCCCCTATATACAAGAATATAACTACTATAATACTGCTCCTATATACAAGAATATAACTACTATAATACTGCCCCATATATACAAGAATATAACTACTATAATACTGCCCCTATATACAAGAATATAACTACTATAATACTGCCCCTATATACAAGAATATAACTACTATAATACTGCTCCTATATACAAGAATATAACTACTATAATACTGCCCCATATATACAAGAATATAACTACTATAATACTGCCCCTATATACAAGAATATAACTACTATAATACTGCCCCTATATACAAGAATATAACTACTATAATACTGCCCCCTATTTACAGGAATATAACTACTATAATACTGCCCCCTATGTTCAAGAATATAAGTACTATAAATAATAATAAATACTGCCTCCTATATTATCCTTCCTATAGTTTTCTGATGGGGTCATTCTGCTGCTGTTGATTGGACAACTTGAAGGCTTTTTTATAAACCTCTCTACATTCTCCCTGACGCCCGCATCACACGAGAACAAGGTACCATGCTCGTTTTTACTTTAGTTATCTTTATGTATGTAAACTGCTGTCAAAATAAAAAAAACTATTTAATTGCAGGTTTCACATTTTTACATTTATTTAATAGGTTTTTGGAGTTGGGGTTTCACATTAAAGAGGCGTTCTGATGTAAAAAAATAAATAAATTTTTTTTTCTTTCAAATATCTTTTTTTTTATTGATTTTAGACATCATACCGTATTACAATACAAATTCACATTCAGAGCATAGCAAACATGTAAACAGCGTTTAACAGAACTTTCCACATCTTTACCAATACATATCAAAGATAAAGGCCCGTTTCAGTTTGCATAAATATACCGAAAATATAAAACATAGGGCAAAAAAAAAAATCGATTTTCAAATACCCTATTAAGGAATTTTGAGTTAATAGACAGGATCCCCTATTCAAGATCCTCATCTATTATCAGAGGGGAGAACGGCTAAAAGGAATGTGTTTGCTTGATTTCAATGGGCACCATGTAAAGGTTAAAGAAGC
This sequence comes from Rhinoderma darwinii, assembly GCF_050947455.1. NCBI lineage: Eukaryota > Metazoa > Chordata > Amphibia > Anura > Rhinodermatidae > Rhinoderma > Rhinoderma darwinii. The sequence goes on along the minus strand of NC_134689.1, from coordinate 14,194,463 downwards.
ACTCTGGCTTTTTTTGCCTCCTTCCTCATTTGCAAAAGTATTGTAGTGCAATTTAGTCACGTGGATCGGTTTATCTGGAGCTGTATATTACGGGTAGCCGTTCCATTCCGGGCCGCCATTGGGTCACGTGATCCTCAGTCTGACTCTCTGTATCCTACATCATCTACTGTAGCAACCGGAGGTCAAACTATCAAGGTAAGTCTATGACACTCACACCGGAGACTCTCATACTCTTGAATCGAGAGCCCGACTTCTGGTTTCTAAAGCAGACTCTGTAGGATAGAGAGAGTCATACTGTGGATCATGTGACCCCCACGGCGGTCCGGAACGGAACGGCTACCCGTGAAATACAGACCCAGACAAGCCGATACGCGTGACTACATTGCATCACATTATTTTTGAAAACGGGGGTGACTTCCTGGGAGGAGAGAAAAGCTGTCACTTGGAGGGTGCCAGGGCTTGATCACATTTCTAGTTACTATCTGACAGCTGGCTGCTTTAAAAGGGTACTCCGCTTTGGACAATCTCTACTTGTTATAAGGGTCCCTTGACAATCTGCAGATCACAAAGTGTCCGGCTGCTTGGACCCCCAGAGATCAGCTGTAATCTGAGGGTAAACTGGCACTAGGTGTTTAATGTCCCTACAGCGCCACCACAGGGGACATTAAGCATTACACTGTGCCCATTCATATCAATGTGTTGCTTGTTTAATGCTGGACAGGGTAAATGCCATGTCTGTGTAGGGCATATTCAAAATATGCCCATGCTGTGATCACAGCTTTGGGGGTACTTTTGGTTGTATAGGGGTGTAGTGTATGACACAGAAAACACCGCTCAACTTTAAATGTAATCCCATTATGGAACCCAACCCAAGCAGTCATGGAGTTTGAGAAACCCAGATTATTCTCCTTACATAATGCATTAGATAAACATGGCTAATTTTTTTTTTTTTTTTTAAAACAGCGCCACACCTGTCCACAGGTTGTGTGTGGTATTGCAACTGAACCCACATTCACTTGAATGGAGCTGAGCTGCAATACCAAATACAACCCATGGACAGGAGTGGTGCTTTTTCGGAATGAAAGCAGCCATGTTTTTCTATCAGCATGGTAAAAACAGACTGACAAGTTGATGGGTTTTTTGTTAAAATGGGCCCAGAGGGAAAATAGATTGTGAGCTCTGCTGGCAACCGGAACCAATGTGCGTGAATACAAGTCTATTAAGACCATGTGAAAATGTCTAAAAAAAAAAGAATAAAAAAAATGACAGGTCCCTTTAAGGGGCAATTATAGACTCGTCCTTCCTGACCATCTTGATGCGCACCTTGCCATTGAACACATGTCTAGGTAACGCTATACAAATAATCCTTCAGTTGGTTGTCATATGGGAACGACACTTCAGCTTCAAACTGAGACAAACTCTCTGTGCAGCGCCGATGACTTCTTCAGGGAGATTTACATAAATTACATATTTCCACCTGATTGATGAAACATTCATGAGCCTCCGGCGGGGACTGTGATTCTCCTGACTCAAAACCTTCCCGAACAAACATTTTATTTATTCTGTCGCTCAAATCAAAACATTTGTGCAGATCTAAATATTCCACAGCTCCCTCCTGTCTATCAGCGCTGATAGAGGAACTCAAACCTCAAATCAAGCTGTCAGACGCTCATTCCCTGACTGCAAATCATATAATCAGGCAAGGGGGGGAAGGGCGGTAGAACCTCGTTGTCTGGAGGAGTCTACACAATCTTTGGAGAACGGAACAGATTGAGCAACGTGACTGATACCAGTCGGTAATTATAATGATTAGGGCGACTGAAGTGATAACATCTTGGGGATGTGATTGCGACTGGAGTAAGAAATGTTGCCGAGAAAACCATAGGAAATTGTAGTCTGGAGATGACTTATTGACTTCTATGGGAGAGTGTTGCGGGCATGCTCTGTGACCTGTGCAGAGGTCATTGTGCAGGGAGGGGTTGGAGGAGAGCTGTGTCCATCACCTATTGTGAATGGTGGATTCTGTTACCTATTCATAGGTGTTACCTGTCAGTGTAATCCTGCCAGTGATGATAATGAGATGACTGATTAGAAGTGATCTCTACAGAACAGGAAAGATCAGTCTATTATGAATGGTGGATCCTGTGTTATCTGTATAAAGGTGTTACATGTCATTGTAATCTTGCCTGTGATGATAATGAGATGATTGGTGAGAAGTAATTTCTACTGAACAGGAAGGGTCAGTCTATTATGAATGGTGAAACCTCTGCTATCTGTATAAAGGTGTTACCTGTCAGTGTAATTCTGCCTGTGACTATATGAGATAGCTGCTGAGAAGTGATCTCTACAGAACAGGAAGGATCTGTCTTGTGAGGCTCAGTGGCCAGAGTAAAAACTGCATGATGTGAGGATTTTTTTAAATTATAGATGACATTGAAAATGTTTAAAAAAAAGTCACAAAACATTCTTAAAAAATATGTTTAACGTCCAAATTGATTTAAACAATAAGTAATTTTCTAATGACACATTCCCTTGTTAGGAGTTGAATATCTGGTGTCCAGCTGCATACACACCTTTCTCAGACTGATCATGTTCAGCTTCTTCTTCCTGTATTCCACTGATCATAGAGGTGCCCTGATCATGGATTTGGGCTCCAAGCTTTGGTGGTTCCCCATGGGCTGAGGCAGGTGGTGCCCCATTAAGTTTCCACACAGGTCACACCCCTAAGTCTGGCTCTGCATGGGCGGACTAACTACAAATCTACAGATCTATCGCTGATTTATGGATTGGTCCTTGAATATTGGGGCCATGGGTAAACTGCACAAGAAATGTTTGTGTGTCATTTACATATTATATAGTTGTTATATTCTGTATGTGTATTTTCTCCACAGATTCAGAATGTTTCACTTGCCATGGACCTTCTCACGAATGGAGGGATATTAGAAAACGCTGTTAATCCTACAGGTGATGTTCTGATGTGACTTGACTGTGGGTCAGATATTCCCATTAACACCTTAAGGGTAGGAACACACTAGCCGCATACACTGTGTAAAAGTATACAGCGTATCCGCCCAGGTACCTGCAGGGCATTCCGTCCGAAAAAACACAGCACAGGCAAATTGATGAACTTTTTTTGGGCGGATTTTTTCCGCTGTGTATGGATGAGATTTGTTCAGAGGCTCAGTATTGTATTATGCTACGGATTTTCCGCAATGGAATACGTTGCAGAAAATCTGCAGTGTTTACGCCTAGTGTGTTCCTGCCCTCAAGGGGTATTTCCAACTTAGACATTTATGGCACATTCACAGGCTCTGAGACTTGCCTCTATATCAAGAACGGGGGTCACCCAACCCCCCGTGACTCCTGGTGCGGCGACCGTTGTCCACAGATTCCAGGCGGGGACTATTCTACTCTATGGGACTTCCAGAAACAGCCGAGCAGCTCTTTCTCTGCTGACTACTATTAAACAGAATAGAAAGAGCCGCCTGCATTTGTGCGGTCCTCACTCCACTAGTCCCCGCCTGGAATCTGCGGCCTCCACACCAGGCGTAACAGGGGTTGGGTGGGCTGTCCATGTGATGCATGTCCTCAATAGTGAGAGGTGGTCTTTGTAACTGTTCTCTGTTCTGGCTAATAGATGATAGTCCATATTACTACCGTCAAAACCTGTAAACCGTGCCTGTCATCCATATGAACAGGACATTTGCAATGATATGGTCTATTGTCTATCTGTCCGCTTCCAAATTCACGGGAATTTTCTCCGCAATGCTCATTGGCTGCAAGCAGCAAATTGCCAGACAGCGGCCTATATTACTTTTCCAAAATATCCTTTTTAGCTGGATGATAAGCACAGCATACAACTCCCCCAAATTATCGTTGAACCCTTTATGGACATCTTATGAGACTTGTGCTTTAAAGGTGGAGGCTCACTTTAACCTCTTAAGAGAATTGCTAATTTTGGACTTCGGGACACAGCATATTTTTTTCCATCACGTTGCTGTGTGAGGTCTTGTTCTTTGAAGTTCAGAGTTTTTTTAGTACATAAAAATTAGCGTGCAATTTCTACAAAAAAGAAAAAAAAGAAAAAAGCGGGATGCGCAATTTTTTTAATTTTGCCATTGTTGTTCTTTCTGTCATTCAATAAACACCCTGAAATTTGTTTTACATTTGTCTCATTGGTTGGAATGATAAAGGGAATACTTTTTTAGGATTTATAACTTTAAGAACAGTTTTTTAAATTAAAAAATTATTGGTTTGTCCAACATTCACACAGGACAGCCCTGGGGGCCTTTGTTAGGCCCAAGGCTGTTCCTTAAAATGTCAACCCTGGGACTGATGATCAGGCCAAAGAGAGCCCTCCTCGCTTAGGAAGCTGTGATCCCTATTGATCGCGGCACAACTGGGATCAAGGTTTTCTCTGATCGTGCCTGGTATCGCGGGGCGGCAGCTGTCAATCAAAGGCACAACCAGTGTGCCAATGCGACCGCCGCACCGTAAATATCCAACGCTGGGCGTTAGGCCCTGACTTTTAGCGCCGTACATTTCTGGTGCAGGGGATTAAGGGGTTAATGGAACAACCTTAATGGAAAGAAACTAGTAGCTAACAAATAGCTAAGAATCCTATAAAAGATCTCCTCTAACAATATACACATATCCCTCTGAATTATAAAACTCTTTTTTTTTTTTATCCTAATTATTTTTTTTTCTTCTTTCTTTTCTTCCTGTCCCCAGAGATTGTGAATGGAGATTTAAAATCCACCCTACGAGTCTTGTACAGCCTGTTCCTCAAACATAAAAAAAGCTCAAAACCTTCTTGAAGTTGGATTTGGATAAAATCTCGTCACCCGACGCCGCACATGAGATCTTTTTACTTTATTTTTATATATTTTTTTTATATATTTTTTTAAAAATAAAACTCACAGGAGTTGATGATGTTTCCCTTGAAGAGATGGAAAGACGTTTTTATCAGGGTGATGAAGGAGCTGCTGGTTTATCGCTTCCAGTCCCGGAGCCTAAACAGAAAGGAGCAGATACATAAAAATATATTTTGTTGTTAAACCACGTAGGAGCGCAGCTGCGCAGCGAGCAACCTCTCAATATGCTGCATTACCAAGAAAATAAATCTATTCTTCCAACTGTGTAACTTTGCATGTTGTCGTCGGCTGTATATATATTTATATATGTCCAGGGGCAAATGCAGGATTTTTAAAGGGGCGTATTCAAATGCATATTTTTCAAAGTTACTTCCGCTACACTCTCACTACCGTCTGTTTTTTACGCTACCTGTAATGGTCAGCACTTATCCACCAGTCGAGCCCTCTATATTACAAGCTCGAATAAAAAAATGGCTAGGCTAGTGGATATGTGCTGACCACTACTGGCAGCATAAAAATCAGCGTAGGTAGTGCCCCATGAAGATAGTGCCCCACACTGCCCCTTGTAGATAATGCTCGACACTGTCCCCTGTAGGTAGTGCCTCACGCTACCCCCTGTAGATAGTGCCTCAGTGACCCTTGTAGATAGTTAGATAGTGCCAGTGCCCCAGTAGATAGTGCCACAGTGCCCCCAGTAGATAGTGCCCAAGTACCCCAGTAGATGTGCAACCCTGTGCCCCCAGTACATAGTGCCGCATAGTGCTCCCAGTAGATAGTGCTCCCAGTAGATAGTGCTCCCAGTAGATAGTGCTCCCAGTAGATAGTGCTCCCAGTAGATAGTGCTCCCAGTAGATAGTGCTCCCAGTAGATAGTGCTCCCAGTAGATAGTGCTCCCAGTAGATAGTGCTCCCAGTAGATAGTGCTCCCAGTAGATAGTGCTCCCAGTAGATAGTGCTCCCAGTAGATAGTGCTCCCAGTAGATAGTGCCAAAGAGTGCTTCCAGTAGATAGTGCCAAAGAGTGCTCCCAGTAGATAGTGCCAAAGAGTGCTCCCAGTAGATAGTGCCAAAGAGTGCTCCCAGTAGATAGTGCCAAAGAGTGCTCCCAGTAGATAGTGCCAAAGAGTGCTCCCAGTAGATAGTGCCAAAGAGTGCTCCCAGTAGATAGTGCCAAAGAGTGCTCCCAGTAGATAGTGCCAAAGAGTGCTCCCAGTAGATAGTGCCAAAGAGTGCTCCCAGTAGATAGTGCCAAAGAGTGCTCCCAGTAGATAGTGCCAAAGAGTGCTCCCAGTAGATAGTGCCAAAGAGTGCTCCCAGTAGATAGTGCCAAAGAGTGCTCCCAGTAGATAGTGCCAAAGAGTGCTCCCAGTAGATAGTGCCAAAGAGTGCTCCCAGTAGATAGTGCCAAAGAGTGCTCCCAGTAGATAGTGCCAAAGAGTGCTCCCAGTAGATAGTGCCAAAGAGTGCTCCCAGTAGATAGTGCCAAAGAGTGCTCCCAGTAGATAGTGCCAAAGAGTGCTCCCAGTAGATATGCCACACAGTGCTCCCAGTAGATATGCCACACAGTGCCCCCAGTAGATGGTGTCATACAGTTCTCCCAGTAAATAGTGCCACACAGTGCACTCAGTAGATGTGCCACCCAGTGCTTCCAGTAGATGCACCCCCAGTAGACAGTGCCACACAGTGCTCCCAGTACATAGTGTCACAGTGCTCCCAGTATATAGTGTCACAGTGCTCCCAGTAGATAGTGCCATACAGTGCCCCAGTAGATATGCCACACAGTGCCACCAGTAGATATGCCACACAGTGCCACCAGTAGATAGTGCCACACAGTTCCCCCAGTAGATAGTGCCACACAGTTCCCCCAGTAGATAGTGCCACACAGTGCACTCAGTAGATAGTGCCACACAGTGCACTCAGTAGATAGTGCCACACAGTGCACTCAGTAGATAGTGCCACACAGTGCACTCAGTAGATGGTGCCACACAGTGCACTCAGTAGATGGTGCCACACAGTGCACTCAGTAGATGGTGCCACACAGTGCACTCAGTAGATAGTGCCACACAGTGCACTCAGTAGATGGTGCCACACAGTGCACTCAGTAGATCGTGCCACACAGTGCACTCAGTAGATCGTGCCACACAGTGCACTCAGTAGATCGTGCCACACAGTGCACTCAGTAGATCGTGCCACACAGTGCACTCAGTAGATCGTGCCACACAGTGCACTCAGTAGATCGTGCCACACAGTGCACTCAGTAGATCGTGCCACACAGTGCACTCAGTAGATCGTGCCACACAGTGCCCCCAGTAGATCGTGCCACACAGTGCCCCCAGTAGATCGTGCCACACAGTGCCCCCAGTAGATCGTGCCACACAGTGCCCCCAGTAGATCGTGCCACACAGTGCCCCCAGTAGATCGTGCCACACAGTGCCCCCAGTAGATCGTGCCACACAGTGCCCCCAGTAGATCGTGCCACACAGTGCCCCCAGTAGATCGTGCCACACAGTGCCCCCAGTAGATCGTGCCACACAGTGCCCCCAGTAGATCGTGCCACACAGTGCCCCCAGTAGATAGTGCCACACAGTGCCCCCAGTAGATAGTGTCATACAGTTCTCCCAGTAAATAGTGCCACACAGTGCACTCAGTAGATAGTGCCACACACTGCTCCCTGTGGATAGTAGGTAGTGCCGCACGCTTAAACACTCACCTTTCCCCATTCAACGCCGTCCTCTCCTACAGCGTTGCAGACCTGGCATCTACTGATCAAGCCTGCTCATGCGGCACGACACATGCAGTGCGATGAAGTCATTGCGCCGCCTGCATCGCAAGAAAATCGCTGAAAGGCGGGGAAGGGCACTGATGGTAGGGCACTGACCCTTGCCTCACCAGTGCTGTCAATTGTATCTGCGTCCTAAGAACACAGATACAATTGAGTATTATAGTATATAAGGGCCTTCCGGCCTTGGTCACAGGGTGTTTCCAGGCAACTGGAAACCCCCCCCTGCCTGTGCCCCTGATGTCATCAGCAAAGTTAGACAAATAGGTAAAAATGGTCGAGGTTTGCCACTGCTTTGGGGCCCTTTGTAGGAGGAAGCCTGGCACTGTACAACTTCTCTTGCGTTTTGTAGTACGACCTACAATCACCACCAGGCGGAGCTCACTGCATGTTGTTTTTTCCATTCTGTGTAAATCCATATGCAGTGGGCTCCCCATAGTGGTGGACGCAGGCAGTCGAAGTTCACACAATGCAAATATAACAGTAGTTCCATAAACTCCATCCCTGAATTGCAGTAAGCAATAATAAAAATAATATTTTACCATTTAACTGTGAGATTCTTTTAATCTGGCTGCTTGAAGTCCAGAAAGTTGTAAAATTCCAGAATAGAACTGCAATATAGAACAGAATTTCACATAATTCTAGCAGCAGATTTAGTTTTGACAGCGTTTGGGTTGTTTTCCTGAAAGTTCTCTACTCTGCATATGAGTTTTATAGTCTTTTCTATGATCATCCGATAATCCATAAAATCTCATAATCCGGTCCCAATGATACTGGATGAAATAAATTATACTGTGCTACTATTACTGCAGCAATCTTCTATTTTGGGAAGATCTTTACCATTATTCATCCCGAGGTAGAAAACTGTCTCTCTAGTGCCACCTATAGGTGACTGCACTGTAAATCAATGGAGCATTGATACATGACTTTGGTTGATAGGCCAAACCAGAGACCCCATCTGTGGACAGCACTGTTTCGGAGTTGTTGCTCCTCGTCTTCCTGGTTTATGAATAGAATGTCAAAACTACAGTGAAGACGGACATTCAGGCAGAGCAGTTGCAGAGAAGGAATGTAAATCTTTATAGTAATGCAGGTTGATATGCATGGGTTTTAAGAAAAAATGCCATATAGCATCACTCCTGCCGATTATCTCTTGGCTCCACTTCAAAAGGTATATATTGTGTAATTGTGTGTGCTGTAGGCAAGATCAATAGAGTGGCCATGGGATAGGACAGCCTTTGCTTGTGTCCTTAGCCCAATGAAGGTAATGCCTCTCCCCACACATCCCCTTAAAGGGGTCCCTTCAGTCAAAAGCTTACTAGGTGCTTAAAGGGGTTGTCCAGGATTAGAAAAAAAAAATTCTTTCCACCAAAAACCGCTCCCCACCAATTCACAGGTTGTGTGTGGTATTGCAGCTCAGCCCTATTCACTTCCACGAACCTGAGCTGCAATACCAGACACAACCAATGGACAAGTGTGGCGCTGGTTTTGGAAGAAAGCCGCCATGTTTTTCTAATCCTGGATTCCGCCACTTTTTTGTTAGAATTTTTGCATACATTTTCCACCTATTTGTCTTCCCTTTTTCACATATAAGTTTTTTTATTTTTTTTCCTCCTGAATTTCTGACGTCCCGATAACCCGACCAGTAGGGGTAATTTTCTGAAAACATTAAGAATGTGCCAGTACCTGACAGCACAGATCATGTTTAATTCTGTTGGGTAATGCAGCATATAATCTAGGAGAAGGCTTCGGGCCGCTTACAACAATCAACTTCACATTCATGGTTCATGAAACGCAGACAAAAGACAGTCCTGCGCCTCGCGCTGCTCCAGGATATTTTACGTGTTGAGGGAATAAAAATAGACCAGTGACATTTACATGTGGAGCGCTACACATGCCAGAGAGGACGACGTCCCCATCTGTTACCCATTATATTAAAATTCAGTCTGACGAAACAGAAGTCTTTATTTATTTGGTTGGTAAAGACGATGAAAAGCTTCAATCTTTCCTGTTCCTCTAAGGCCATCGGGGCTCTACTAGAGAAATGTTGCAGAGGTCACGTCCAATCTCAGTTCATCTTTTATATTCTATTTTAAATATTTTAACTTGAGCAGCAATGAAAATTTGGATAGTGGTGAGTGAAATGAAAAATGTTTTTCTGCCTGCAGCCACCACTAGGTGGCGCTCACTACATATAGATTTATATGGTTTTCATTGAACTCAATACTATACATATGTGTGCAAAGGACTCCCTCTACTGGTGGCTACAGGCAGAAAGAATTTGACATTTTCATTGACTGTGTGGCTGCTTCTCCTGTGTGGGGCCCCTCCTCCTTTAGGTCCCATAGCAGGAGAAATAATTAGGTCCATGCAAAGAGGAGAGGGAATAAAGTGCCCCCCTTATTATGCTAAGTCATACTGCCAAACACAGGTGGACCAACAGGGAAAACCAGCCACCAGGTTGCCCAGGAAGGAACTAGTTGAGAATTATTTGGGTGACCCCATGCAGTCCATTTGATTTATTAATTTCATAAACACATGATATGCTTAGATACATGGCCCCAGCAGACTGTATCACACATGATAGGCTAAGATACAGGCCGCAGACAGAATCACATATGATAGGATTAGATACATGGCTCAGCGCTGGAAGTAGCCAAATGCTGTACTCGCCTATCTCCAGTGCTCCCATAGAGAATGAATGGAGCGGCAGTGCGCATGAACGACCTGCCGCTCGGTTCAAACGAGGGATACGGGACCTCTGTTCTCAAACAGTGGACTGCGCTATTGATTCCGTCAACACGACGGAACCCTGTCACAACGGTCACAGATGGAAACCATTAGCTAGGTTTCCGTCACCATTGAGTTCAATGGTGAGGGAAACGGAAGCTGAGGTTTCCGTTTGACTTTCCGCTGAGGGGTTAACCCGACGGAAACCTCCGACGGAACCCCTCAGCGGAAACGAGCGGTGATGTGAACAGGGACTAACTGGAATACCCATTTAAAGTTTAAAAATAAGAAAGTAAAAATAAATTAATGTTAAAAAAATTAATTTAAAAAAAAAATACGCACTACCGTTTTTTTAAAATCATAAAATAAAAGTCTCAATACATAAAATATACACATTCGGTATCGTCGCGACCGTAATAACAAATTTATAGCGTCATTTATGGTGTGTTCAGTATAAAAATAAAAAAATAAAAACGCAACAACTGCTATTTGTTTGCAGGATTTACCTCCCCATTGAATTCAATGGGGCAAATAATCAATTACGCAAGTACAATTGACATGCTGCGGAATAAAATTCTGTACCGCAGCTCAATTTCAAACGCCTCAATTCCGCTACATGTGGACCAGCTCTAAGAACCACAACAATTGACTGTTGACAATATCCGGCATGTGCATTTATGGCATAGGAGTCATGCCGGCAGTAGCTGTTATTTTCACGAGATGGTAGTGATATTTCTTAATTTGAAAGACAAACATAATCTTTTAATAATTTCTCATTATTCATCACGTAGCCGGCAGGGCCTGTTTTATTGACCATGTGTCGTATCGGGTTCCTTTGTTGTCTATAGTAGAAGCTATACCATACAATCCACTCCCTGTCTGCAAAGTACATTAAGAAGATACGGTTTCCAAGTTTTCCCTGTGCAGTGTGTATACGGTATTACTGCTTGGACGCAGTGTATGGGTTTTGGCTGAGGAGATTAGAAAAAAAAAAGCTGAGGTCTTTTCTTTGGCAGGACCAGTAATGGAGAGCAGAGCTTCTGGCACATCAATCTAATATTACTTCAGAACTTGAAAAATCAGTTCGAAAACTTGAGACATTTACAGCCCTGTTAAAAACGATCACGTTACGTCTCTTGGAAAACATATGGAATTCTCTACTCCAAACGTATTAAAAATGACGGGAGTTTCTGAATGTGATTATGTTTTTGTGCTTGGTGCCATTAGGGTTTCTCAAGTGTTAGGTCTGGAGGAATCTCCGAGGATCCTACAAATCATTTCCATCGGAAGACCATTTACCCCGTTAACTCTATCAGTGTCAGACAGAAAGTTATAAAACCTATAAATGACCCCCAAGGCACCAAAATATATGACTTACAGTATATGTTATATTGTTAACTTCCTATGTTTGTAAACTCTGGAATGGGACCAGAAAAATATATCGGAAAAGTCAAAATTCGCCCTTGCCCCTTTCCCCCAGGCTATTACATCTCCCTTAGAGCTTAGTACACATTTACTTTGATCCTTTGTAGAAGAAATGGGCAATTTGCCCACCACCTACTTACAAATGTGGTGGTTTCATTGCTCAATGGGTTTAGGGCCTACCTAGGGTTGGCATCTCTTCTTCATGGACTCCATATCATGGGTACTTATGTTGTCCATCAAGGTGGGAAGTTAAAGCTGCCAATGAGCCCCCGCCTCCGATGACTATATTGACCGTTTAGGTAATTCACTTTCCAATCACATATATATCTCTTTGGAGTATGAGGGGCAAGGTGGTCATTTGTAGACCATAAATGATGAGCTTATGGAATATTGGCTGGAAGCAGAGGACATATAGCTAGACAGATTTGTTTGAGGAATCCGGGAACACTGGAAGACAACATGTAATGGTAGTCATATTGGTTGTCACCTTGATTTCTCAGGTTAATCTGCTCTGGTAAATGACTAGTAGAGGTTAAAGGGTAACTCTAGAAAATAAGTGAGTTTCCCATAGTAATAATTCATTAGGTAGTCTCTCAGTATAGCCCAGACGGCAAGTGATCTAATCCTAAAGTGAGCCTCAGATAGGGTTGTCTTCTGATGGGCCATTGGGTTGTTGGGACAGAATTATGGCCCAATGGGGAATTATTTGGTGGGCCAGTCTGACCATGTTTTCTGGCCATTACTTAGCAAAAAATGTTTCAGGGTATGGGTAACACGGTCTTATCTCCATCATACTCTTCAAAGATTGGTGGTGTGCATTGATACGTGCCACCACCACTTTGAGACAGATGGTCCAAAGTTGAAGACTGTTGACAGTATCTAGAACTGGAGGACAAATTGCTGGTTAAGAAATTAATTTCTTCTTCTTGTCTCCCTGTCGGAGTGTTTAGAGAGTAGACCATCTGGGTTGGTTATGAAATGATTTTCCATTCTGATCCTTCTTCAAAAATTCAAACTAGCTTTTTCTGATATTATCATGATACTCTTCCAGACAGAACACTCGTCCAATGCCGAATAAAATCTGAAAAATAATAAAAAGGATCAGAGATATGGAGAAGATCAACAAGTATAAAAATGTATAATAACACCAGTTGTTTCATATGTTAGAAGAGGGAATGTTTTCTTTGGCTCCGGCCTACAGAAATGTTCCTCAGCAATCTTCAGAGGATCCCGTGGCTAACCAGCTTCATGCAGCTTCTCCAATACAAACCCAATTAAAGTTCTAACCCCAGGTACATATTTTTTAAATGCATCCAAATTAACGCCAAAGAGGCACTTGCTCTGAGGTCTTCACCGCACCCTGGACGGTGTCTGCTTTGTGGGAAGGATGTGATACATCTCGTTGGGCCAATATACACACAATACGGGAATTATGTTCTTTTTCAAGAGGGATTTTCCGTTTTTATAGTTTAATTTTCTTGCAGTGCTTCCCCCTTTATTTTTTTTTATACTAATAGCTTGCAGATTTTTGTATCCTTAACTTAGGAAAATTTGGAGAATGTTCTTCTCCGCCTCATTTTCTCATACACATTGGTTAAAATAAAAATGCATTATTTTTGCTCTTGTCAAGAGACCACCCTGCGTTCATAAGTGGGTCAACCCAAGTCGTTCCTCTGGGCTACAAGCAGAGTTTGGGGATATAACAATTTTACATTTAAATAGCAATCTGGGTTATGATTATATAAAATTGCCTTTAGAGAAGTGTTTCTGGGGTAACTCCAGATGGAACAACACCAAAGATGAATCCAGATGCGGTCTTATTGCCCCTTTTGTAAATGTAGCTACAATGGTATTGCATTTTCCTTCGAATAGTCTTCTATTAGTCATCTGAAGCTGCTTCTTTTTTTAAAACCACCCATTCGAAAGCGGATCTTGCCAAGATGTAGAAACTTTTTAAATTTTTTTTATACCAAATTTGGAAAGCTAACCCTTATCAATATGGTGACCATACTGTATCTGGTGTTGGAGAACAGACCATTAAACCACATCTTTTTTCAAGTTAGCAAATACATGTAGACCAAGAACCAGGACAAGAACAAAATTTTACTGAATCTTATCAAATCTAACCATCATAGTTTGGCCAAAAAGTTGGAGCATTAGGAATGATCACCTCCAGAAGTGAATGTAGTCAGTGTCCCACCTACTTGACCAAAAATATGAGCAGGAACTAGAAAGTGTTAGATCTGGTGGTGGAATTACTCTAAATGGGGTTGTCCAGTCTAGAAAACCAATTTGGATAAACCCACTTAAGGAATTGTGAGTTAATAGATGGGCATCCTCTGTACAGATCCTCATTTCTTGACCAGAATGGAGAGTGGTTACAAAGAGCGTCTCTCTCTCTGGAGGACCTGTCCTGTCCTGCATCACACAGACAATAAATTTATATGAATGGGCACTGTGTAATGCTTATTTTCCCCTGAGGTGGCGCTGCAGGGAAATTGAACACTTACTGCTAGAGATTTTCCAATAAAAATGTATTTCCTTTTAGAAAATTCTAGAACGGCTATATTTTCATGCAGTTTCTTGTGCTATAGAGCAACAAGAAATACATGATGTGATGTTACACACTTAGGATCTTCTCCGCTTCTACAATAAAGCAGATTGTAATAATACCAAAATCCAATAAACCAGTGGTTTACAACCTCACATACCAGAATCCCTTTGTAGACTCAGAAACGCTGTAATCTGGTTTTCGTGATAGAATTCAGAATAACATACTCCGTCTGAGACAGGGTCATAATTCCGCACAACATCAAATCTTTGTGCCGCTGTTACAACAACTTAAAAATAATTATATTTTTAGCTGAGGGAAATTCTGGAGGATTCTAGGATTACAGAGAGGTACAGAGGTAAATATAGTCATTTTCTATAGTACTACCAGCGAGGCAGGAAGACAGAACAGGGCTCACATCTACAAGGCATAGGGATGATCTATCATATGAGACAATTCATCTTTAAAGGTAACTAAACTTTCAGAAAACTTCTGAGATAGTGACATGTGAAATGTCAGAAGTATTGAAAGGTGGTGGTCCGACAGCTGAGACCTCCACCAATCGCTAAAACTTAGCGGCAGAAGCGCTAATCCGCTTGGTTTCTGATCGGCTTTTTTTCGGAAAGCCGATGTAAAGGTGTACAGACTCAATAGAAAGTCTATGGGCCTGTACACCGTTACATTGGCTTTCTGAGAAAAACCAATCAGAAACTAAGCTGCTCACCCGAGCACTTCTGCAGCTTAGTTTTAGCGATTGGTGGTGGTCTCAGTGCTCGGACCCCCACCGACCAAAACTTATGACATTCACTATGACATGTGAGAAGTTTTCTGAAAGTTTTGGTCATGGTCCTTTTCATGGTATGAACTCTATAGGCACTTCTATTGATGCCCTTACTCCTGGCCAATATCTCTGGTCTACACACAGTGGTCATAGTCTTCTAGAAGTGAAGCTAATACTTTACTGTAGTGTAGTAAACGTCAAATCAATCTTTGATCTATCGATTGATGTCTATGCTCACCACACTATCGGAAACAGTGGTCCTCTTTATTAGTTTCTCTTGAAGACTCCTGCCTAGAAACCTCTACTGGTGTGTTTCTCTAAATATAAACCTATATCTAAACCTTGAAGACTACCTTGTGCTGAAGTTCTCATGTATCATAGGCAATGGTCATAACTAGAGATGAGCGAACCGGGACAACCGAACACGGTTTCGGTACGAACATCGTGAAAAGTTCGGTTCGCAGACAATCCGAACTTCACCGGGTTCGGCTTAACACGTTTTGACCGAACCCGGCTAAATTCCCTGACTGACTGGCACCTTATGAGTCACTGATTTTCCGGTACGCGACGTCAGGAGATAGTCACTGTCCAGGGTGCTGAAAGAGTTAAACGATCGGCAGTAACTGTTTCAGCACCCTGGACAGTGACTTCCGATCACAATATACATCAACGTGTAAAAAAAATAGAAGTTCCTACTTACTGAGAACTCCCTGCTTCTTCCTCCAGTCCGACCTCCCGGGATGATGATTCAGTCCAAGTGACCGCTGCAGCCAATCACAGGCCAATCCCAGGCTGCAGCGGTCACATGGACTGCCGCGTCATCCAGGGAGGTCAGGCTGGATGCCGAAAGAGGGACGCGTCACCATGGCAACGGTGACGCGTCCCTCTCTTGACATCCAGCCCGACATCCCTGGATGACGCGACAGTCCATGTGACCGCTGTAGCATGTGATTGGCCTGTGATTGGCCTGTGATTGGCTGCAGCGGTCACATTGGCTGAAACGTCATCCAGGGATGTCGGGCCGGATGTCGAGAGGGACGCGTCACCAAGGCAACGGCCGAGAGGCCGGACTGGAGGAAGAAGCACGAAGTTCTCGGTAAGTACGAACGTCTTTTTTTTTTTTTTTTTTTTTTTTTACAGGTTGCTCTATATTGTGATCGGAATTCACTGTCCAGGGTGCTGAAAGAGTTACTGCCGATCAGTTAACTCTTTAAGCACCCTGGACAGTGACTATTTACTGACGTCGCCTAGCAATGCTGCCGTAATGCCGGGTGCACACATGTAGCCACCCGTCATTACGGGAGCTCCATAGACTTCTATGGGCTGCCCGTGCCGTTATTACGGCCTGAAATAGGACATGTTCTATCTTTTTCAACGGCACGGGCACCTTCTCGTAAGCATACGGGGAGGTACCCGTGGCCGATAGAAGTCTATGGGCCCGTTATTTCGGGTCGTAATTACGACCCGTAATGACGGGAGTTTTTACGGTCGTGTGCATGAGGCCTTATACATGATTTTTATGGGCTTTCTTGAATTACAGGTTCGGTCAGAACAAGTTCGGTCCGAATCGAACTTTTTCATGAAATTCGGCGAACCAGCCGAACCAAACTTATCATAAGTTCGCTCATCTCTAGTCATAACCATTGTGAGGTTTGAATCATTAGTTATGAGATAGAAGCTCATGACTAGAAGTAAAGGTCAATAGAATTGTTAGGAAACGTCCATCACTTTAAGGTTGTCATGACTAGTAGACAAGCTTCTGGGTGGCCCTGGTTTTTGATGCAGAGCCAATAATCTAATTTCTCTGTCTGCGTCCTATCAAGGCCAAGGGTGGAGTATTTTGAATCTGTTCAGTTTTCTCATCGTTGCTTGTGATTTTCTTGTGAATACATGTGTCTGATCAAGCGCCTGGTTGCTCCCTGTATCACCTTGACTGTTTGGACTCTTTGAACTGGACCTCAGCTTTGTCTTTGGATTTCCCTCTGCTCACTGACTTGGACATTCTGCTCCAATTTGGACTTTTAGTATCTCCTGGTTTAGAACTATGCTGATTTCCCCTCTGGCTTGTCTGGTTATCTCTTCTGGTATTGTCTGCAGTTCACCTCCTGTCCAACACCGTATTCTGTAAAAGCAACCCTGGTTCTATGTAGCCAAATCCAACCTGCCTTGCGGTGGGCTCTGGTGAAGACTATAGAGTAGCCTTAGACTCTGCTGACCAGAGTGGTGACAGACTTGAGGGAGCTGATTTACTTGTATGCTTGATCCAGACAGGCACCAGCTGCATTTGGGGAATTGCTCGTATAGCAATTCCATAAACATTCACTCTGGGGAATTGCTCAAGTAGTGATTCCTTGACAAAAATCATATTAGTGGACAACCTCTTTCCGATCCCTCATCGACAAGGATTTGTGTGGGGTCCTTCTGATAGGACCTTCTGCGATTACTTGATAAATGATCATTACCACTACCGAGACTCTGAAGGAGGAATTACGTACTACAAGATGCCTCTTCAAATAGATGGGTATCTGTGTAATGCCCATACACCAATGGTTCTCTAGAGTGAAGACTATTCTTTGCAGTGGTTCTCTCATATGGAGACAAAGAGGGTCTCCATATGTTTCTGGGAAAACTGTTTGATAACCAATATGAGTGACATTGCAGTTCCCATAGGGGTTGTCGCACTTACTCAGCTTTCCAAGAGTAATCACATTTGACTACATTCTCCAGTGCTAGGGACAGGGGGCAATTGTGCTGGTCGTTCTTGTCGCTATCAGCCCTTTTGAGTGAGACTGCTTGATCTCCAAAGAGATTCAATGAGGTTTTGCCTGGCAAGAATAGCATTTGTTGAAATGATTGCATTAAAGAGGAGAGGAGAGGTAGGGGGAGGAAGGAGATGTAGCTGCAGTCTCTTTACCTTTTATTTTGAGAATTTCCAGATAAAATGCTTCCTTTTTGTTTTTCACTGTTTTTCATGCATGTATTATAGATACAACCTTTAGATCCCAGAGTTCTGTAACTGGCTTCAGACCCAGCATTGTAATCCCTCCGTGACATCGTAAGCGTTGGGTTTTGTATCTCTGTAGCGGTGAATTGTACGTTGCATTTTTTTATATTGCGCTTCCATTGCATTAAATAGAAGCAAAGAATATTCCCATTCACCTCTATTAAAAAATGCTTATAAACTTCCTTTTAAAACGCAATCTCCCAGTGTGCAGTCATAGGGTGGGGGAGGAGGGGACATGATGGACTATGGCTGGCTTTCTTAGAATAACGAAAAACTAAAAAGGTGAAGAGCAATTTAACTGGAGATGACGTTACTATGGTGATGGAGCCGTTTTCTCTTAAAGATTACGAGCTTTAAACCGATGCATTGTTAGCGTGAAATGCTGCTTAAGAAGAAGTTGGGATGCTAAGACCGATGAACCTGGCGGACACTCAATCTATTGACCCCTCCTGCTGTTTAATTCAATTCTATTCCATTGCAAGTGTGGACATGACACTCGGAGGGTGATCAGAGGATTAGTGTGGGATTATCTGGTATTTTGGAACATGGGGGTCCATATTAAAGCATTTTTTTTACTACAGGATATTTGCCGTCAAGGCTACTTCTGATCTTTCAGCACTGAGAGATGGTCAGGTCTATCTAAATTATTACAATTTCTTCATTCGTTGGGATGTCTTAAAGGGCACCTGTCTCAGTCAATCTATTTTTAGGCCTATCAATAAAATGTTGCTAATTGAATGGTCTCCTGAGGTTCAAATCAACCCGACTCAGCCCAACTCTTATATCTCTTAGATCTTTCTATATTTATGGAGTCTTGACCACAAGGAAGTCTATCGTATTACCCTTCTCAGCTCTACTGAATCGTGATATGTGACGAAGGTTTTCCTGCACCCAATAGGAAGTTCAGGGGAAAATCTTTAGTGGATATGAAACACTGACATCTAGTGAAGGACATTGGCCCTGCGGGGCAGGAAACACTGACATCTAGTGGAGGACAAAATGACTCGGCGGAGAAGGAGACACTGACATCTAGTGGAGGACAATGGCTCTACAGGGCACCTCTTTAGACATCCTAAAGAGGTCACCTGGTTCAGAAAACCAATTGTTAAATTTTCTATTAGAAAATCCTGAATTAATAGATGAAAGTTTAGGATTCTGATCTATAAACCAGAGCAGAGCATCGCTAGAAGGAGTGTCTCTCCCTCTGGAGGACACAACAAATCTGTGCATTTTATGAACTGTGTAATGTTTCTTTTCTCCTGTGGAGGCACTGCAGGAGAATTAGATACTTGTTGATGGGTTCTCCTACAGATTACAGCTGATATCTTGGATCCCAGCAGGGCACCTTGTTATCTGATGACCCTTCTAACAAAAAGGGATTGTTGAAAGCGGATAACACAAATGATCCTGTCGCTGTGTTCATATTGTGAATTGTACATAGACTGAATTATGCTTGACTATGATAACCCTGGAAGAGTCTGTTTTAGATCTTGGCAGCTATGAGCCCTTTACAATAGTGGAAATCCATTTTAATTAGAATAAATAAATCGGCAATGATATTGCAGGAAGCCGCCGAGTCTGTTTTCATTTTCCTTATCTGTAATTTAATCACGTTAAGTTATTATTACAGACTTGGTTTTATTACTGGCTGTGAAACCGCTTTTATAGCGGCTTCTCATGAGATAATGTCATCAGAATCCTGCCCAGAGCCCTAAAGGAACCGTCTGTCCCTCTGGGTTTAAGTGTTTCAGTCAAGAATAAAATATGTTCTCAGCCAAGCTGCCGATATTCATACAGTGGATATTAGTAATAGACACCGACTCCTGGCAGAACGAATTCAACTGGAAAGCCGATGAACTGCAAAATGAGGCATGCAATAATTATACTGTGGATGGCGGGGTATCTGTATACCCTCACAACCAGGGGTGTACATAGAGGCCTTTTAAACTATTTGCTACTGATGTTCTGGATGAGGGTTGGTGGAGGCCCCCATCCCAACCTCGGACCTGGCCCCCCTATCCCAGCCATTGAGAGCCATGCATTTGTGAGACCCTCTCTATGTACGTTTCTGGGGGTTTGGAGTTAGCCAAGTCAGTGACTCCTTTAGACTTTAAAAGAAAGTCACATGCATGTGTGGCCCCCTAACCACCTCTTCTCAGTTGTATAGGATCACATAATGGCCATCAGTGAGTCTGATGAGTGGAGGTGGCCGCCTTGGTCCCCAAGGTGGTGGAGCCCCCAGGACAGGTGCCCCATGTACCCTCAATATAATCTGGCTCTGTGTGGAGCAAAGGAACCCATGTTCACACTATTCGTAGGAAAGGGGAATACAAACAACCTGAGTTAGGGCACCCCAATTCAATATCATCATAGCAGTTGGAGGGTGTGTATGCGCTTGTACTTAACCATCCTTGACTCTGAGTTGTAGCTAGGCTTTCCTTCAACTGGGGCAAATATTACGTTTGATGTCCTAGACTTTATCTAAATACAGAGTGGCTTGTTGCTGCTTCCTGGCACCCACCACCTGGGCACATGCCCCGCCAGCCCCCTGGACACATTAAATTACAGGTAAAAGGTTCTGGGCTAAATCAAAAGTAGTCCCTAGATAAGAACCATATGGGGAAGGGGGGGAGGAATCCTCCAGCTCACCGTTTGTAGACTCTTATTCGGATAGCACTCGGATCTCTGCACGGCCAGCGGTCAACAACAGGAAAAAATAATCTATGATCCAGCGCTTGTGCATGAAGAAAAGGAATCAAGGTTCCAATTTTATTGTATAACAAATTTTAAAATTATAAATCAAAGTGCAAAATGGTGAATCACATTTGTATTGCGGCTACACGTTTCAGACATGTGCAGTGTCCTTCATACATGCCATGATGAAGGACACTGCACGTGTCTGGAACGCGTAGGCAAAATACAAATGCGATTCACCCTTTTGCACTTTGATTTATAATTTTTTAATTTGTTATACAATAAAATTGGAACCTTGATTCCTTTTCTTCATGCACAAGCTCTGGATCATAGTTTATTTTTTCTAGTCCCTAGATACTTAAAGGGGTCATCTCACTGAAGGCATTGATGACATTTTGCTTGGATTTGCCATTAATGATGTCCCATTGGTGGGTATCAAATAATTATGACCACCGTTGATCACTAGAATAAAGTGGCAGTGCCGATCTGCTAATTTGACTCCTGTTTGCTCCATTCCTTATTTTTTGGGAAGAGCGGTGGAGCTCATAAAAGTCAAAGGCCAACCATGCGATAGATCCTGCAGACAGCACAGGTCACATCAGTCTAACCCCCAACTGAGCAGACATTGATGGCATACATATCCTAGCAACATGCCATCAATGTCTTCAGTGGGATAACCCCTGGATGTAATAGAGGGGGTTCTCTGCTTGAGACCCCCTTTTAATAGTCAGAGCAGAGATTTCAATGGGTGCCGTATAATGTTTCACTTGCTAGCAATTTTCTTTGGTGATACCAGGCTCTCTCAGCAGTGTAATTCTCCCAAAACCAGCTCATCGTCCTGACACCTCTATGTGAGAAGAGGTAGTCCAAAAAGACAACGTCGTTAATTAAAGGTTGCAGTGATGTTTTAACTCCTACCTTGACTCTAAACCTTAAAATTCTGGTGGTCAGATAACCCCAATATTTTGCTCCGCCATGTCATATTTAAAGGGGTCCAGTAAACTGTGGTAGGGTGTACTGTTTGACAGGGTCCTTTTACTGTAGAGCTCGTGATTTTCTTTCCTTGACTGCCGAAAATAGCAGCAATAAAGTTACATGGCTAAGCCAAGGATAAACATATGAAGCAATAGAGAGGGGAATTATGGAATTGGGTTGGGCTCAAGATGGAAATGGCCCATGGTAGAGTAACAGAGGATGCTCCGGTGGGCCCAGGCTCTGACGCAATAAATAGTCCCCAAGGGTCCAGTAGAAGACAACCCCATTTGGAGCCAACTCAGGAGCCAATCACTTGCCACTAAGGCTCACCTCTGGTGTGTCCAGGGAACCCCAATCTGACACTGGTTAGGTTGCCCATTAATTCTTCTTGGACTAGTAATGATTTCTATGTGCCTTGTTCCTCTGTACATCAGTATTTGCATACACACAATGTATAGAACGAGAACATTTGCTTCCAGTAATCGCAGAATGGCTGATTTATTTTTCTTTAAGGTGTGAAATGCAGACAGCTTGGTCTGGAACTTTATTTCTTATACTTGATAGATACATTTCTTAGCTGCCAGCAGCTCAATAATTGATATATTTACTGCAATTTATAAGGGAGTAACTATAGGCAAACAATAGGAGATGTCGTCGATGTGCCGCTTCTAGGGCTATAGCATATTGATGTGGGAGTAATATCCATTATAGTAGTCCTTTAATGAAAAGCAAGGAATATTACAAGATGTCTGTCTCTAGCTCCTGTGTTCAGTACAATCGAGTAGCGAAAATGCAGTAATGGGCAGCGATGAAATCCTGAGGAAGACCCTGAAGACAAAGGAGAACATTTAAAAGGTAACTCTGCTTTTAAATACAATTTCCGGTTGAAAAATAATGTACATTACTTTGATTTTGTACTGATCACAATTTACATCATGTCTTATACTCCAGTTACAGCCAGAGCTGCATTCAAAATATCACATTTTTATTTTTTATTTAAGGGATCAAACATATGGCAAAGCTGTGTGCATGGCCCCTATACAGTGGCACATGGAGTCCCTACAGGTCTGTCTTACAGTTCAGGTACGACCATCCTTGGAGCACGCAACTATTTTTTTTGAGAAAAGTTTGTCCTGTTGTCTGATGGAGAAAAAGGTGACATTTCCCTAATTGCAATGTGTCTGAATGCAGTACATGAGAGGAGCTCAGCCAGGGGCATAACTATAGGGGGTGCCTGAGGCCAAAGGTACCTCTATCATATGAGAAGACAGAACCTGACGCATCATAGTGGGGGAAGAGGAAAGGGAAAGGGGCACTGTTACAGATTTTGCATTGGGGTCCAGAAGCTTCAAGTTAACCCTCTTAGCTCAGTTAAACTATTAGGGATGTGTCTGCCCTTACAGTATTGACAGAGCCAGGAGAATTTTGAATGCAGCTCTGGAAGTGAATGTTGTATAAAACCAGATCACTTAAGATGTGCACAAAATGAGTAAACCACAGCAGTTTTAAGTTATTAAATATTATAGGTGGCTATACTAGAAGGGTCTTATTACAATACTTGTCACAGTACCAATTTTTTTAATAACTTTTTTTTAAACATATTTTTATTGGAAAGAAAACTTCAATTCTTTTATCTTAAATAAAAACCAAAAAACAAAAAACTGGTGGCAATGAATATGGGGGACCCATTAAGAGGTCGCAGTATAAGGTTTCCAGCTTTATATCAGGGTGTTGAGTCCCTCAGACTTGACATGCAGTAAAAGGGTTATATGGAGGAATTAGTTGATGATCTCTCCAAAGGAAAAAAAAAATCAGTCTTCTGATTGGATTGTGGGCTGTTGTCCGCGCTGGCATTAGTGACGGGGGTCTCAGGTTTGTTTTTTTAAAGATTCCAACTTTTTTGCCTATGGTGCTGTTTAAACTCAGGGTAAACTTTCAGATAATAATAATAATAATAATCTTTATTTATATAGCGCCAACATATTACGCAGCACTTTACAATTTAGAGGGAACATGAAACAAACAATATCAGACATTACATAGTGACAAAGTTCATTTACAATTCAAACCTGGGGAGTAAGGACCCTGCTCGCAAGAGCTTACAATCTATGAGGACATAAGGGAGACACAAAGTGTAATAGTGTTTGTTCTGTACAATGGTCCGGCCATTTTTATACACATGCGGTGGTAACATAAAGCTGCATGAGCCGGTCACCAGCCAGTATCCGTGTATGACGGACATGAAGAGAAGGAGTGTGAGGGAATCTTATTCTGATGACTAATCTAAATGGAGGGCCATGGAAAGGAGTCAGATTAGGGAATGTTATAGGCCTGTCTAAATAGATGTGTTTTCAGGGCACGTTTAAAACTGTGGATATTGGGAATTAATCTGATTGTCTGGGGTAGCACATTCCAGAGGACGGGTGCAGCACGAGAGAAATCCTGGAGACGGTAGTGGGAGGTTCGGATAATGGAGGATTTTAATCTAAGGTCGTTGGCAGAACGTAGAGCCCGAGTAGGGTGGTAGACAGAGATGAGGGAGGAGATGTAAGGAGGTGCAGCACTGTGGAGAGCTTTGTGGGTGAGAGTAATAAGTTTGAATTTTATTCGGAAGGGGATGGGCAACCAGTGCAGTGACTGGCACAGATTAGAGGCGTTGGTGTAGCGGTTGGTCGTAAAGATGAGCCTGGCTGCTGCATTGAGGATAGATTGGAGAGGGGAGAGTTTAGTGAGGGGAAGACCGACTAGTAATGAGTTACAGTAGTCAAGACGAGAGTGAATCAGAGCAACAATGAGAGTTTTGGCAGTTTCCTCCGTAAGAAAAGAGCGGATTCTGGAGATGTTTTTGAGGTGAAAATGACAGGAGCGTGAAAGTGATTGTATGTGAGGAGTAAAGGAAAGATCTGAGTCAAAAATAACCCCGAGACAGCGGGCGTGCTGCTTAGGAGTTATGATAGTGCCACACACAGAGATGGAGACATCAGGTTTAGGGAGGTTAGTAGATGGTGGGAACACAAGGAGCTCAGTTTTAGAAAGATTCAGTTTCAGATAGAGAGAGGACATGATGTTAGAGACAGCGGACAGACAATCACTGGTGTTCTGTATTAGAGCAGGGGTGATGTCACGGGAAGAGGTATATAATTGGGTGTCATCAGCGTAGAGATGGTACTGGAAGCCAAGTCTGCTGATGGTTTGTCCAATAGGAGCTGTGTAGAGAGAAAAGAGGAGCGGACCTAGGACTGATCCCTGAGGAACCCCGATATCAAGGGGAAGAGGAGAAGAAGTGGAACCAGCAAATGACACACTGAATGAGCGGTCAGAGAGATAGGAGGAAAACCAAGAGAGAGCCGCGTCCTTGAGGCCAATAGAGTGGAGCATGTTAAGTAGGAGTTTGTGGTCTACAGTGTCAAAGGCTGCAGAGAGATCCAAAAGAATCAGGAGAGAGGATTTACCGTCCGATTTAGCCGCCAAGAGATCATTTGAGACTTTAGTAAGGGCAGTTTCTGTGGAGTGTAGAGTGCGGAAACCAGATTGTAAGAGGTCAAGAATGGAGTTAGCAGAGAGATAGCGGATAAGGCGAGAGTAGACCAAGCGTTCCAGGAGTTTGGAGATGAAGGGCAGATTAGAGACTGGTCGGTAGTTGGCAGCGCTGGATGGGTCAAGAGTTGGTTTTTTCAATAATGGGTTTATAATGGCATGTTTAAAAGCGGAGGGAAAGATACCAGAGGAAAGAGAGAGGTTAAATATTTTAGTCAGGTGACCAGTGACAGCTGGGGAGAGGGACTGGAGGAGGTGTGAGGGGACAGGATCACTAGGGCAGGTAGTAGGACGAGAAGAAGAGAGGAGCCTCGAGACTTCTTCTTCAGTTATTGGGTGAAATTCTGAGAGTGAAGAAGAGGGAGTGTGGGGGGGAAGGGGATCGATGTTACTAGGGGACTGGGAGATAATATCATGCCGGATGTTGTCAATTTTAACTTTAAAATAATTGGCCAGGTCTTCAGCACTGAGATCTGTGATTGGCGTCTGAACTTTAGGACTAAGGAGGGAGTGAAAAGTATCAAAGAGGCGTTTTGGATTATTAGATAGTGTGGAGATGAGAGAAGTGAAGTAGACTTGTTTGGCGCGGTGAAGGGCAGAGTTGTAAGTTTTGAGCATAAATTTGTAATGGAGGAAATCTGCATTTAAATGCGATTTTCTCCACAGTCGTTCGGCACATCTCAAGCACCGCTGAAGAAAGCGGGATTGAGGCGTGTGCCAGGGTTGTCGTCGTCTTTGTCGGGTGGTTCGGAGTGTAGTGGGGGCTGCTTCATCCAATGCATTTTTGAGAGTGTTATTATAAAGTTTGGCAGCCAGATTGGGACAGGAGAGGGAAGAGATAGTGGACAATGATGACTGTAGACTGTCTACGAGTTTCACAGTGTTAATGGCATGTAGATTTCTGTATGTCTGATACGTAGGGATGACCTGAGGAGGCAGAGAATATTTGATAGTAAAGCAGAGAAGATTGTGGTCAGAAAGCGGGAGAGGAGAGTTAATAAAGTCAGAAACTGAGCAGAGCCGGAAGAAGACCAGGTCAATTGAATGCCCGTCTTCATGTGTAGGAGAGTTAGTAAGTTGTGACAGACCGAGGGACGAGGTTAAAGATAGAAACTGGGAGGCAGATGAGGAGATTGGGTTATCAATGGGGATGTTGAAGTCACCCATGATGAGAGTGGGTGTTTCAGAGGATAGAAATTGTGGAAGCCAGGCAGCAAAATGATCCAGGAATTGGCGGGGTGAGCCCGGTGGGCGGTAGACAACTGCCACTCGGAGGGAAAAAGGGTGAAAGAGTCTGAGGGTGTGGACTTCAAAAGAGGGAAATGTGAGTGAGGGGACCGGGGGAATGACCTGGAAAGTGCAGTGTGGGGAAAGAAGTATACCTACTCCTCCACCCTGCCTGTTCTCAGGTCTGGGGGCATGAGAGAACTGGAGACCACCATAAGATAGAGCAGCAGGGGAAGCAGTGTCAGACAGGTGTAGCCATGTTTCTGTAAGAGCCAGAAGGTTGAGAGAGTTAGAAAGGAATAAGTCATGAATAAAGGTGAGTTTGTTGCACACGGACCGAGAGTTCCAGAGAGCACAGTTAAAAGAGACAGGAGAAGACATACAAGGAATGGTAAGAAGATTTGCAGGGTTACTATGTGTGGCAGGTAAGTGGTTGAGCTTGGCAGAAGAAAAGGGAGGCCCAGGGTTGGGAGAGATGTCCCCTGCAGCTAATAGCAGGAGAATGGAGAGAGACCGCAGATGGTTCTGTGATTTATGAGAGCGTTTTTTATGTTGGGCAGTGGGATGAGATGGGTTAAGTTGACTGAGGAAAGTGAATAGTGAATGGGAGCTGTACATGGGCGAGGCCAGGAGAGAAGGACTGATGTGGACTGTTTTTGAGCAAGTATTAAATGGGCGATAGGATTGAAAACCAAGAGCAGCTATAATGATGAGAGCGGTGGCAAACATGTCTGTTTATAGATAGTTAGAAATCTAATATTGAGAGCGTGGGCTAGTTTGTCTGGTTTGGTAATGCAGCTTACCTGTCACTGACCCTGTGCAACTGCCATGTATAACTGCCAGGACACTTTGACAGTATGACACTTAGACAGAGATGACTTCTGCCGTCGTGCCCCCCTGTGCTTTGATTCATGCACAGATTTAGCTTTGTCCTGTGGATTTGGCCGGGGTCCTTTATCTTGCTGTCTGATCTAATACATAAAAAAGACTCTGTATTTTTGAGATGACTCAGTTTCAGGCCCTAAGTCTCCATTTGCATCAGATTGTGAGAAAACCTGTTGACTACAGATGTTTGACAAAGAGGTTCCAAAATGTTAATTACATAGGAAGCACAGCGCCACGTTCTCTATTTCATAGACATCTGCTATTTGTTTAAAGGGGTTGTCTGGTTTAGAAAATCCTTTTTTAAACACTGTATTAGGTAAAGAGGGGGGGTTCTCTGGTTCAGGATCCTCAATTATTATCATGAATGGAGAAGGTTTCTTGACCTTGGAGGACCCAACTATGTAATACTTAATTACCCCTGTAGTGGTGCTGCAGGGGAAATCAAAACCTGTAGCTGGGTCCCACAGCTGATCATTAGGGGTCCCAGAAGCAGGACACCCTGTGATGAGTATGTTGTCAGGGTACCTCCCTAACAAAAATAGCTGTTTCCACTTGGTGTAGATGATGGCAGGTCCACCTTAAGAGACTAAACATGAAACACCATAACATTCAAAGCAACAAAACGTTATCAGTCTACTGATGATAAACACACTTTAAAATGAAATATTTTTGATAGAAAGCTCACACATCACCTCGGCATTGTCAATAGTTGTATAATGTATCTAAAGAAAAAGCAATCACAGTATCTGTACCTATCTCCTGGAGGCGAAATGCGCTCTTCATCTATCTCAAGGGACTGGTGTCAGAGGCATTAAATATTAAATATAGACGCTAAGTGAGATACAGGAGCAGTAGCCGCGTCGTTTTGTTCCCTCACAAGTCACTTAGATTATATTAGTCACCATAAAAATAGACATGTGAAGTACCTGTCCGAGTGATGAACCGACCTTATCATCCATTTCCAAGTAGAGGAGTTCAAGATACAATGTTCTTGTGTTTTGTCACTTATACTCTTGAAACAGTTCATATTATTCTGTCACCCTGGATAATCCGTAAAGTGTACAGTAAACTAAATAGCAATGCACACTAGCGGTAGTACTAGCAGTAGTAATGGGCTCACTTACCAGTAATAGTAATGGGCTCACATACCAGTAATAGTAATGGGCTCACAGACAAGTAATAGTAATGGGCTCACATACCAGTAATAGTAATGGGCTCACATACCAGTAATAGTAATGGGCTCACATACCAGTAATAGTAATGGGCTCACATACCAGTAATAGTAATGGGCTCACATACCAGTAATAGTAATGGGCTCACAATCCAGTAATAGGCTCACATACCGTAGAAGTAATGGGCTCACATACCAGTAATAGTAATGGGCTCACAATCCAGTAATAGTAATGGGCACACTTACCAGTTGTAGTAATGGGCTCACATACCAGAAATAGTAATGGGCTCACATACCAGTATTCGTAATGGTCTCACTTACCAGTATTAGTAATGGGCTCACATACCAGTAGTAGTAATGGACTCACATACCAGTATTAGTAATGGACTCACTTACCAGTAATAGTAATGGGCTCACATATCAGTAATAGGCTCACATACCAGTAGTAGTAATGGACTCACATACTAGTAATAGTAATGGGCTCACTTACCAGTTGTAGTAATGGGCTCACATACCAGTAATCGTAATGGGCTCACATACCAGTAGTAGTAATGGACTCACTTACCAGTAATAGTAATGGGCTCACATATCAGTAATAGTAATGGGCTCACATACCAGTAATAGTAATGGACTCACATACTAGTAATAGTAATGGGCTCACATATCTGTAATAGTAATGGACTTACTCAACAGCAATAGTAATGGGCTCACATACCAGTAATAGTAATGGGCTCACAATCCAGTAATCGTAATGGGCACACTTACCAGTTGTAGTAATGGGCTCACATACCAGTAATAGTAATGGTCTCACTTGCCAGTTGCAGTAATGGGCTCACATACCAGTAATACTAATGGGCTCACATACCAGTAGTAGTAATGGACTCACAATCCAGTAATAGTAATGGGCACACTTGCCAGTTGTAGTAATGGGCTCACATACCAGTAATAGTAATGGGCTCACTTACCAGTAGTAGTAATGGGCTCACACACCAGTAATAGTAATGGGCTCACACACCAGTAATACTAATGGGCTCACATACCAGTAATACTAATGGGCTCACATACCAGTAATAGTAATGGGCTCACATACCAGTAATAGTAATGGGCTCACATACCAGTAATAGTAATGGGCTCACAATCCAGTAATAGTAATGGGCTCACAATCCAGTAATAGTAATGGTCTCACATACCAGTAATAGTAATGGGCTCACATACCAGTAATAGTAATGGGCTCACATACCAGTAATTGTAATGGGCTCACAGACCAGTAATTGTAATGGGCTCACATACCAGTAATTGTAATGGGCTCACATACCAGTAATAGTAATGGTCTCACATATCAGTAATAGTAATGGGCTCACTTACCAGTAATAGTAATGGGCTCACATATCAGTAATAGTAACGGACTTACTCAACAGCAATAGTAATGGGCTCACATACCAGTAATAGTAATGGGCTCACTTACCAGTAATAGTAATGGGTTCATATACCAGTAATAGTAATGGGCTCACTTATCAGTAATAGTAATGGGCTCACTTACTAGCAATATAATGGAATCACTTACCATCAAGCTACAAATTCCTCCATAACAATGTGCTAATCAAAATCCACTATAGGTTCCAACCACTAATGCCCTGATAACATTAACCCCGAATGTGAGCTCCTAGTGTCAGGAAGCTGCCGCTAAAGCAGATCAAATGCTGACATATAGTGAAGTAATAAATATCTAGATGTATAAGATGAAAATATATATGTTTCTACATTTTATAAAACATTGTTAGACTGCATTTTGCATACAGGCTAACATTTTCTGCATAATACATTGTACATTTATATACAAATCCAAGTCACAATGTTTTCAAGGGTTACAGTGTCAGGCAAAAAAAGGCTTTTGAAGAATAAAAGATGCTTTTTCTTGGGCATAGAGTAGCTTATACATCTTAAGTGCTCACATAATCATCTTAGCCTTCTAAGCGGCATCCTGACATTTAAAGAATTAAACCTCTCCTCCACCTCCTCATCTCTATTCATTTCATTTTTTAATTTGCTCTACTACCTCTTAGGACAATCCTTGTAAATCCTTCCTTTACAGTGCGATCCTCCTTAACACTTTAATGCTTTTCAATCGCATTTTGCTTAAACATATGTATAATTTCTTCTTGATGAGGTCAATGGTCATTTACAAGGCAATGTGTAGATCGCCAGTGATGATGTCATCATGGTAAAAATCTATTCTATCGATCTATCTATCTATCTATCTAGTAACAGTGCAAAATATAATGAACACAATATTTTAAATGAATCATTTTTATTCAATAGAAGTTAAAAAACAATAAAAAACATACATATTTGATATTCTCAAATTCCTATTTTTTGAAAAAGAACGGATGCAAAAGAACTTAGGCCAAAAAGTGGCTGTTCATTCAAAGGGATAGTTGGCAGGTCTATAGCCACCAATCATCACACATATCACAGCAAGCAGGGTCAGGCCGGCCCACCAAAGTACCTTCAGTGGGCCCAGACTCAGACACTATCATGGGCCCCAAAGGTCCAGCAGAAGGCGACTAGAATCTATGTCTTCTGGGATGATCCACAAATAATCTATTAGACCCTAGTGATGATATGTCGTCTGTGTACAATGAGAACAACAATGTTTAAAGTGGACGGTATATGTTCTGTGTAGATGGAGGGTGATCCTCAGGATCAGGACCAAGGAACCTCCGTCCAATGCTGAGATCAAGGCGGGACTGAAGACACAAATGAAAGAGCTGACCTGGCTGCCACTACCCAACCTTTATAATTGAGTTGATATTGGTAATGGCGCTATGCGGGGGGATATGACTCCGTTTCTGAGAAGTAATTTCTTCTACACATGTGACGTTTCCCCCGTTGACTGCCCGTGGAGATCCTGCACCAGCTGCCTGTGAGTTTTAATAAATCTGAGAAAACACTGAGAAGAAGCCGTGGATGTCCTGGATATATTTTTAGTTCT
The DNA here is from genome assembly GCF_050947455.1 of Rhinoderma darwinii. Classification (NCBI taxonomy): domain Eukaryota; kingdom Metazoa; phylum Chordata; class Amphibia; order Anura; family Rhinodermatidae; genus Rhinoderma; species Rhinoderma darwinii. The sequence continues at coordinate 14,162,840 of NC_134689.1, read as the reverse complement.
CGACAAGGTAATTCTTCCAGAAGAAACCACCTGCAGCCCCCAGCACCAGTTCCTAATAACACCATACATTACTGTTTCTCCGGCTCCGCTGGTACAATGCGTTCTCATTTCCAATTCCGAGGCTAGATAAAAGGGGGGAGGTGGGAGGCGAAGTAGAACAATAGAAGGTACAGTCGTTGTTGTGAGATCCAGGTGTTCACATATTGAAGGTTCTCACAGCTGTGATCGGGGCTTCACTTTTTTCTTTCCATAGACTGGAGCAGAAAATGTAGGATTACGTTTAAATCAAAGAAGTTATACTATATGCAGAGATAAAATTGTATTTGTTCATAGGGAAATACCAAAAGTAAGGCAGGGCAGGTGATCCATAGGGGAACCGTCAAGCAGGCACTGCTCCCTGAGTCTAGCACTTAAAGGCGTATTCCAACCTTTAGCAATGCTGGATTGGTGGGGTCCGACTGCCGGAACCCCCACAGTATGCCAGAATTGGGGAGCGCTGTGGTCCCCTTAGATTTTGAACAGAGCAGCACGGTGCCTACTTGTCCTTTGCTTCATTCAAACTTCTCCTAGCCACCATCTTGCGACTGGGGGAAACGGTGGATCGGGGGTTCGGTGGGGATCCCAGCGGTCGAACCCCTACCGATCTAGCATTTTTTACCTTAAGGCTCAGCACTTTAGCCTGAAACTTAGCTCATTAGGTTGTGGTTAAGGCAGCATGATCTTGCTGACAGGTTCCCTTTAAGGAGTAATCTACCACTTATTGGAAATTATCATAGAATATTCTTAAAGGGTACGTTTAAAAAAAATGGAATTTAAAGGGATTATCCATTTTGGACAATCCCTACTTGTTAGAAGGGTCTTCTTACAATAAGCAGATCCCAATGTGTTTTCAAGGGATCAGCTGTAATCTATGAGGAAATCTTGGAGTAAGTGTTCAGTTTCCCTGCAGCGCCACCACAGGGGAAATGAAGTATTACACAGTGCCCATTCATATCAATGAATTGTTTGTGTAATGTAGGCCAGGACAGGTCCTCCAGAGACACTTTTGTAACTGCTCTCCGCACTGTCCGAGGGATGAGTGTCCTGAACAGAGGACCCCCCTCTATAAACCCAGAATTCCTTAATAGGGTGTAGGAAAGTGGGTTTCTAAACCGGACACCTTTAAAAAAAAATTCTTTCTGATTTCATTGCTGCAGACTGTGCAGGTGTGAACAGAGTCTAATTCTTCTGAGCATCAACTTGAAATGTGTTCTTATAAGTTGAGGTCACATGACAGGAAGTCCATGTACAGGAGTCTGTTAACGCCTTCATGGCAGCTCCTAAGCAAGAAAACTATTTACATTACTAGCAGTGAGGAGATCAGAGGAGGGGAAAAGCAGCACAAACTTTATACTAGAAAGTGTTGTTATTTTCAAAAAGTTTTTAAAACGTAAAGAACTCCTTTAAATCTCGTTGGGTATCTGTGATATAATATGGCTATGAAATTGCTTGGTACTCTTTCTGGCTAATAAAGGGGGGTCCTACTATCTTCTAAGAACTCCCCTATATGCCCTTATAGAACAACTACTTTATTACATGTCAATAGGATATCCCATAAATGTTCAATCTGTGGGGTTCAACCACTGGGTCACCCACCGATTCTGGGACTAAGGGTTCCGCATCCCCCATTTGAAGAAAATTGGGGACCACTCATTGCAGGAACTCTCCATTATTCTCCATGGTAGGTGAGCACGCTTGACCTCAGACCCCAATGATCAGGTATATACTATCTATAAATGTCAATGGTCTGAAATCTCCTTTGAGTTTGAAAGTTTTTTAAACAAACATTGAAAATTTCGTGAAGTTTTATGGTCCAAGTTTTCTGGACTGAAATTGAATATTGACTTGAGTTTCTCTTGTTAAGCCGCCTATGTACATAATCCCGTTTATTGTCATGTGGTAGAACACAGGTTCCCGCTGGAACAAATTTAATGTTTTTAGTGTCGTCATTTGGTTTATTGTGAGGTGGTCGTCTGGCCGATGCTCCGTAATAATGAACAAGCTGATTGCAGCCTTAATCCATAGTAAATAACGGACCGCGCAGCTTAGAGCCAGTCTATCTATGTAATCATACGTGTAATCACGTCTACACAGCGAGGTTTAGAAGAAAAGCTTATTATTTTGGGAACATTCCAGGTTCTGCTTTGAAGTAGAGTGCAGGCTTAAGAGGTAAAATAATAGAATATGATTAGTATGAATGGAGTTAAGTAATATTAAAAAATTCTACAAATTTATAGAGCTTTTTTTTTTCATGATCAGAACAAGTTAAAGAGAACGAAACCGTAAAAACCATGTCAAACCTTGAATACCAGTTTGTAAAGAGATTCAACAATCTATTCGGAGCTCCATTTTCTGAAACAGAGCTTCAAATGCTCTGCTAAGACATAAAGTTAAAGTTATGGCCACCTTCAGCCACCACTAGAGGGAGCGCAAGAGCTTACTGCATTCTGTTTATACATTGAACTCCATAATAAAACAGTATGTAGTTAGCTCCCCCTAGTGGTTGCTGCATGCAGCCAGAATTTCATAATTTATACCTGTGTTTATAGATTGGTTTGAAGCTCTGTAGAATAAAAACAGAGCTCCGATGTTGAAAAAGATATATTAAGAAATGAATCAGCACAGAATGTTGGACCTAAAAATGACATGGTATTAAAAGGTGGATAATTATTTTAAAGACCAATTACATTCGGATAAGCACATTCACATCCCACAGGGGGCAGTAATGAAGTAAGTTCATTCTTTTTCTATATTATAGTAGTTATATTCTTATACAGATGTAGGAGATGGAACTTTTGTGTTTGGGCTTTAACTTCAGTCCTTAGAAAACCACAGTGAACATATTCAAATGGCAAACTCGGCTCTACTTCATTAGGCTAACTCAGATCTGCTATGCCTGTACTTACCCCACTGTATCACGGAGGCTGACATTTTGATGGAATCCATCACTGTCTTGGTGATAATACAACCTATGATTTCTTAGAACCCACCAGCCTCTCGAAAACTTCCCAAATAGCCAGTTCAGCACGTTGAATTATGACCATCATTTTTGTCTGCTTAAAACCTTCCGCCGCAATGTATCATGTATGCCCTTGAGGCAAGTGAAACTTTTGTGAATCAATCACTTGAAAGGCTTCACAACAGGGTACCATGTATCTACGAGCACGTACAGCAAGACGACTACAAACATTGAGAGTGATAAAAGAAGAAAAGAGAAATGATTACTTCCAAAATGCTCCAATTCCATTTTTTTACGGCTCCCAACCTTGGGGACACGATGCTTTGCAGCAAATATAAGACCCACCCATGTTAGAAATGCTTTACTTCTATGTGGAGAAGGAAATCAGCTTCAATTCGGACTCAACAGAGGTCCGAATTGTTCTTCAAGAGTTTCTCCAGACATATTGAGTTCACTCAAGAACTTTGCTAATATTCATGCTCAGTATTGAACGGTCCTTACTATTTAATATGATAGTCCTCTTAGGACTGTTTCCACCAATTATATTCCCTGTAAAGACAATGTGTGGTCTGTGCTGCCCAATGCAAAATAATACATCTCCTCTACACTCTGTCCTATATGCAAGCATACGAGACGCAGCATCTTATAGTAGGCAGTGCTTCTTCCTTCATACAAATGTTTGCATGGGTTGAACCAAGGGTTTCAGAATGAAAGGGGTTATCCCATGACCAAAAGTCCCGAAATGCTGTTATTAGCTGCTTTTAAGTAATTTGCAGTGTCCTCCTTGGTGCTGCTGCTAATCTGTGCTGCTGAAGAGGGGTACTGAGCAAAATAAGTCTCCTTCCCCCTCTGGCAGTTAGAAATATAGTCCCTTCTTACTTTTCCTGCTGGAGGAGTCTCGTTAGCTATACTGCCATGCTACTACAGAGACTCTGCTCCTTTCCTGACAAGCAGGGCAGAAAGCTATTTCTATTGGCTGCTCTGCAGTTAACAGAGGATCACTCTGCTGAGATCTGGCTATGGGGAGATTGGCATGTGTGTCCAGTAGCACTCGGCTCATTAGGTGGATGTGCACATTATTAGACACTTTGCACACTAGGGGGCGCATTACTATGTAAGTAAATGTCATGACTGTTTACTGGATCATTTTTTTAACAGCATGTAAATGGAAAACATTGTTCATTATTCATGATCTATACAAAAAATATGATGTTTACTGGTGGGACAACCCCTTTTAAACAGTAAAGAGCTGTTTCATGTATAAATAATATCAATGTTCTTCAGTTAATACATTTTGGCTGTATAATGTATTTAAGGAAAATCCTTGACTACAATAGATGTTTTTATTTCTCGTTCTGGTCAAACTGAAACTAAGGCAAACGCTGAATTTTTGAAAGAGGGTTTCCAAACGCATTGATGCCTACAGTGGAAACGGCAGAATTTTACAGACGGTACAGGAATTTAAGTACAACTGGTTCCTTGAATGGGATGATGAAGGAGTTAATGAAAGCAGTCTAGGACAGGTAAAGGTACCTATAATTTAATTTTATTTACTCGACATAGGTCCAAAATTCTTGTTTTTACTGTACAGAGCTTTGAATCGCTACTTCCCTCCATACAGTCATAGTTACATGATAAAATTCTGTCTGCCGGCAACCACCACTAGGGGGAGCTCACTGCATAGAGATTTATACAGTTCTGTTTGACCTCTATGATAAATCCATGTGCAGTGAATTCCCTCTAGTGGTGTCAGAAACATTTTTTTTTCACTTCTCAGTAACAGCTCAGAGGGTTTTTTTACAGGTACTAGAAAATTTTATTTTAACTGCGCTCTTGTAGGTGGCATCTCAACTTTTATTCTGGCATCCGTGATTGCAAGAGGATCTTCCCATGGGCCCAGACACAATAATGGACCACTAATACAACATGGTCCCAAATGTTCAGAAGAAGACAACCATGTTTGGGGCTGACTTTGGGGCCAATCACTTCCCAACAGGGTACTTTTTTGGGGTTGATGCCGAAATAACCCATTACTGATGATATGCCCTGTGTCTACCATGTTAACAGCAAAGTTTCCAATGCAATTAAAAGTACGGCACATGTTCTGTATAGATGGGGGGTGGACCCGGAGAATCCCCGGTCCAGCCCATGGAAACCTAGTGTACTTACACTAATATGAACATAAAGGAGAGAGACTTTATGCCAACAAACAAAAAGTTACCACCGTACCATTGATGGATTGCCCCAACATACCCATATTGGGACAGCATGGGGAAAAGTGTATAGGACCAAACTGAAATGACGCCAACCGACTTCATGGGACTTATGACACCCTTGAAGAACAATACGTAATCTTGACCCTAAAAAGTTGCAAGTCTTGAGAACTGCACCCTACTATTTTATATGTCTCAATCCAACATGGTTCCTTCTTTTTTTCATCATGGGGTCATGATAAGTATCAAAATGAAGAAAAAAAAAATCTCTGCACCGGAACTGTGATAAAAAGGGAAATGTTTAGCGACAAAAACCTCCAAAAAATGTCAAAATGGCCAAAAACAAACCAGTGGCCCTATAAATGTTACCATTCCTAGTATCACACAAGGGAGATATTGCTTTTATTCACACAATGGACAATAATTGTTTTTTGATTAAAACTTTATTTGCGCAATTCCCAGCTGGCAGAGCCTCTGTATGTGGGCTTGGGTCAAGCTTTGGGCTTCATTCCCAGTCTAAGTTTCAGTGCCCACCATTATCCCGAGTAGTTCATGTTCTGAATAGTGGTCTCTTGAGTAAATTCCAGTCTTCCCATTTTTAAGATAATTGCATAAATTGCAAAGATATGGCAGCAAAATAAGAGAGGATTAAAAACACAAGAGAAACCCCAAATCTTGCTCCAAGCTCATCTCTCTATAGATGTATTATAGAAGTACCTCCGAGGTTAGTGTTATACCTACCATAAAGGCAGGGTACACGGTAGGTTTGGGACTAGAGGGAGGGGCAGTGCTGAACGCTTCCTTAAAGAGGCTCTGTCACCACATTATAAGTGCCCTGTCTCCTACATAATCTGATCGGCGCTGTAATGTAGATAACAGCAGTGGTTTTTATTTTGAAAAACGATCATTTTTGAGCAAGTTATGAGCAATTTTAGATTTAGTTTCTTAATGCCCAACTGGGCGTGTTTTTACTTTTGACCAAGTGGGTGTTGTAAAGAAGTGTATGAGGCTGACCAATCGGTGACCAATCAGTGACCTACACTTCTCATTGTTCCAGCCCAGCATGATCCACAGCACAGTGAGATTGTGCAGTGAAAGAAGCTGGGCTGGAACAATGAGAAGTGTATGACACTGATTGGTCACTGATTGGTCGCTGATTGGTCACTGATTAGTCACTGATTGGTCGCTGATTGGTTGCTGATTGGTCAGCCTCATACACTTCTTTACAACACCCACTTGGTCAAAAGTAAAAACACGCCCAGTTGGGCATTAAGAAACTAAATCTAAAATTGCTCATAACTTGCTCAAAAATGATCGTTTTTCAAAATAAAAACCACTGCTGTAATCTACATTCCAGCGCCGATCAGATTATGTAGGAGACAGGGCACTTATAATGTGGTGACAGAGCCTCTTTAAAGAGGCTCTGTCACCAGATTCTCAAATCCCTATCTCCTATTGCATGTGATCGGCGCTGCAATGTAGAGAACAGTAAAGTTTTGTTTTTTTTAAAAACGTTCATTTTTGGCCAAGTTATGAGCTATTTTATATATATGCAAATGAGGTTTGAAATGGACAACTGGGCGTGTTTTTTTTCGTATGTCCAACTGGGCGTGTATTGTGTTTTTAACTGGGCGTGTTTACGTGTATGACGCTGACCAATCAGTGACCAATCAGCATCATGCACTCCTCTCCATTCATTTACACAGCACATAGTGTTCTTACTAGAACGATGTGCAGCCACATACACAAGTGTCCTGATAATGAATACACATGACCTCCAGCCTGGACGTCATGTGTATTCACAATCCTGGCACTTCTGAATCTTTTCTGTGAGATTTCCAGCAAGGGAAACAAAATCTCGTTTACCTCGTAATCTCACGAGATTACGCGTGGCTTGCTGTAATCTCACAGAAAAGATTCAGAAGTGTCAAGTTTCTGAATACACATGACGTCCAGGCTGGAGGTCATGTGTATTCATTATCAGGACACTTGTGTATGTGGCTGCACATCTTTCTAGTAAGAACACTGTGCTGTGTAAATGAATGGAGAGGAGCTGACTGGTCACTGATTGGTCAGCGTCATACACGTAAACACGCCCAGTTGTCCATTTCAAACCTCATTTGCACATATATAAAATAGCTCATAACTTGGCCAAAAATGAAAGTTTTTAAAAAAACAACAAACATTACTGTTCTCTACATTGCAGTGCCGATCACATGCAATAGGAGATAGGGATTTGAGAATCTGATGACAGAGCCTCTTTAACTTGTGGTGACATTTTCATTATAGCTACCTGCAGGCACCACTAGGGGGAGCTCATTGCATTCATACTTGTACAGCTACCACTGAGTTTAGCCCCGTGACACTGCAGCCATTTTTGGGTTTTTCATTTTAGTTTTTTCCTCCCCTAAGCTATAACTTTTTTATTTTTACATCGATATAACCGTATAAGGGCTTGTTTTTTGCGGGACGAGTTGTAGTTTTTCTCGGCACCATTTATTGTACCATATAATGTACATGGAAACTGGAAAAAAATTCTTTGTGGGGTGGATATGGAAAAAAAGAGTGATTCCTCCATTGTTTTTTTGAGCTTTATTTTTATGGGGTGCTCACCGGTAAAAACGATATGTTAACTTTATTCTGCGGGTCAATACGATTACAGCGATACCAAATTTATATTGTTGTTTTTATATTTTACTACCTTTTGTAATGACAAAACTTTTTGTTACAAAAAAAATTGCATTGTGTTTCCATATTCTGGGAGCCATAACTTTTTTTATTTTTTTCCGTTGATTCAGCGGTATGAGGGTTGTGTTTTGCAGGATAAGCTGTAGTTTTTATTGGTACCATTTTGGGGTACATGTGACCTTTTTGATCACTTTTTTCCCATTTTTTTGTCAAAGACCCGGTGTCCAAAAGACAACAACTTTGGCTTTTTTTTAAATGTTTTTTTTACAGCGTTTCTTTGTGCAGGTTGAATGATGTTATGTTGTGATAGTTTGGACTTTTACGGATGCAGCGATACCAGTTGTGTTTATTTTTTTTTAACCTTAACTGTTCATTTACTTTTTTTTTAGTCAATAATCACTTGCATAACTGCACTCGCTTGCATAATATACTGCAATACTTATGTATTGCAGTATATTGTTTTTTTTTTTACTGGCTCTGGTAGTGCTTAATAAGAGCACATAAATGACAGAACAGAACAGAAGATGTCACTATTGACCATGGCATCTAAGTGGTTAAACAGCCGGGATCGGAGTTCCCTCCAAACCCGGCCATTGCAGTGAGCTGTCGGATGTATCATGCAGCCGACACCATCTGAGTATGGAGCCTGTGACGTGTTTCCCCTTTTCGGCTATGACGTAACTATACAAATGGGGTTAATACTACCTGTAAAAAAAAGTCTCTTGATAATTATTTCGGTTCTCTCGAATGGAACGGTATGACGTGAAGTGTCCCAAAAAAATGGCGTCCTGCTCTATTGGAGTTCCATGGGGGGTAGATAGACTTTCCTCCAGTTTGGGCAAAGATACCGTTATCTGCCCTACCGGTGTATCTAAATATGCAGGCCAAGGCTGAGTGGAGGTGTATTGCCGCACCCCTTACACCCAGCACATGTGGCACATGTGGCACAATCCGCCCTTTAGCTACACCCTTGCCATGTTTACGAGGCCTTAATTGGCATAAACTTTCCTTTTGCCTTTTATTATTCCAGCGATCCCCCGCACAGACCCCCGGAGCTCAGCATCCTGCGGGATAGATGTGGTATTAACCCTTTCTCTGCCAGAGAACATTGCAGTCTACAGCAGAACATTTTTTTCCCCCCCCTCAAACCTCACATTTAGCCATAACACGGTGAGAAATTAGCTGTGTTTTGTCTTCCAATAACCCTGTCATTTGAGAAAACTGAAATTCTGCAATACTGAGTGAGCGGAAGAAATATTATTTTCCAAAAATGAAAAAAAAAATTAAGATTTTTAACATATGAATCAGATTCAAAATAAGCAGCCAGACACTCCCAATCGAATCAGTCATTATGTGTTTATTTAATAGGAACACAAAGAAGCCAGACAGGGCCCTTTGATCAGACTCATGGCTCGTCTAATTTTGGGCTGACATTTTTCATAGAATATCTCCATTGCCCTATCACGCGATACATCTGAGGTACAGAACAGAGGAGTGAGGTCATTGAAAGAACAAGGCAGCAGAACAGTCCCAAGTAAATGAGGCTCGTAGCTGACCTGAACATTATATGTACGTATTTGGTTCGGACGGCGGATGAAGTGTTTTAGACATGACACAATTTGTGCCTTTAAAGTACATTTTAGTAGCTACATAAGTGTTTTGTGCTCCCAAAAGTGTATTTTAGGGCCAGTTCACACAGAGTTTTTGGCGCTGATTTTGACGCGGAAACTGCATCGGTATCAGCGCCAAAAAAATTTCTAAAACCGCCTCCCATTGATTTTAATAGGACGATGAGGCGTTTTTTCAGCAACGGCTTTTAGCCACTCGCGGGAAAAAAGCAGCATGTTCTCTCTTGCCTACCCTCAATGGCCGTGGATGACAAATGCAGAAAAAAACGCCACAAAAGCCTCTGCAAGTAAGCGCAGGCAGGTCATAATCTGCGGAGAATTTCTTCTGCCTGAAAAATTCCTCCATGTAAACAGGGCCTTATAGACACAAATAATTTTTTTTTTGTAAATTGCACATTTTGTTGTTTACAAAATACATTTTGTATTTACAAAATACATTTTGTATTTACAAAATACATTTTGTATTTACAAAATACATTTTGTCAAGACGAGATGGTGGCTCATATAGGAAAATCATAAAAACGCTGACTTTTGTAATAGCTGTGCTTTATAAATCCACTATTCGGCCGCTTGTACGGAATCTTGTAGGTAAAGCTGCATAAAATGATGTACAAAACTGGTGCAAACAAAAATATGGTTGTGTTTAGAGAGCGTTCACTCAGTGTCCTATCACTTATGTCATCTCAATAGTCTAGAATGTTATGGTCTTGCACAAATATAGCCACATTTCCGGGCGTAGACTCTTAGTTGGTAAGGTGGCCTAGGATATGCCATCACTTTATAATCAGGGGGGGGTTCAACGTCTGGGATCTGAGAATAAAGGGGCCGTAGCACTGATTTAGTGCTTAAGATTTTTATGCTGTGCAAGGCGAAACAGTGAAGGGGCCACAGTGCTAAAGCCCTAAAGTGCTATGGCCCCTTTATTCTGGTCACGATCTGTGGGTATGTGGACCCACTGGGCCGTACCGCCATAGCGAGATAGCAGCTGGTCAAACAGTGTACCAAGTAAAGTCTATAGTCCGATCAAGGGTACCTGGGGTAGTACAGACAGTAGCGATTACCAGGCTCAGCTGGAACATTGGCAGCAGACACCAGGTGTAACGCAAAACATGACTCCAACTCTATTAAGGCACAGGAACAAGGTAGCACGGGATACAGGAAGAAGGTAGCTGGAACGGGAACACTGGGAACAGGAAAACACTAAGGGACCATTTGCTAGACTGATACACAACAACGCTCAGGCAATGAGTGAAGGGGCAGGGCCCTTCTTATAGTCCAGGGTGATCATGGGTTGATTAGACAATTCTTAACATGTGTGCGCGCCGGCCCTTTAAGTCCGGGACAGAGTTCGCGCGCGCACCCTAGTGGTCACTGCAGGCCAGGACGGCCGCATGTGCTGGCATCTCCGGAGAGGAAGGCGTTGGCAGGATGAGAGGAGACTGTGGTCTGCGACCGCGGACGTTACAATTCTCAGGATCGTGGGGGTCCCCAGAGGTTGGACCCGCACCAATCATAAAGTGATGACATATCCTAGAGATATGAATTTCCTTTATAAGATTGAAATAAGCCTTTAATATAACTGCATTTTAGCACCATTATTATGGCGGCAGCACACGGACCCAGACGTTTCTACTGAACCGAACTTAGGTCAGCATTAGTGTTTTATGCAGGGCTGGATCAAGGTTGGTGGAGGCCCCTGGGTAAAAAAATGTGGTGGTGGTCCCTCCCCAGTAGCAGTATCATATAATGCGTGGCAACAGGATTCCTCGACAATCTAATGTGTATGAGGAAAGCCAACGTCTGTGTTGAGTGAAACAAGGATCGCCATATTGTATTTTTTTCTAATAAGCAATGTAGGCAGATGGGGTTTTAGAGTTCAGACCCATAGTAATACAAGCTGTATAAGAAGCTTATTATATATAGTTATCAACACCCTAATAACCTCTGTGTCTTGCTCCTGAGAGTGTCTGGTAAGAGCTGGAGGGACTGGGTGGTAGAGGCCCCTTCGGTCCACAAAGTGGTGGAGGCCGTGGAACAGATGCCCTTTTGTGCCCTCCCTATAATCCTGCGCTGGTTCTATGTACTCATGGCAATGAACTCAGTGTAAATGAATGGGCCACGTATCATATGTCATCTCCTACATACAAGCAGAAGTCGTCCTAAAGACTTAACCTTACCGGTCAACTACATAGGCTCAAATTTTAATGAATATTACGTCTATATAGCCTAAGCAGAAGATAATACTTAGAGCCATATTTCAACCAGTGAGGCCTTCTTCCGCTTACAAGCTCTTCGCTCTCCTTGCCATTTATCATTTGGCCTCATTTATATGAACCTACCATATTCTCAGTGGTATACATAGAGGCTATGAGGCCCCATAACAAAGATAAAAATTAGGCCCCCTTTCATGGAGCTGCTTGACGCTACCACACTCCTTACCACTTGGCAGGAGGTACTAATTAATACCTTTATCCAATTTTCATAACTCAGTATTTGTTGAGAGCACATGTGCAGGCTCTGACCACTCATTAAAATGGGAACCATATCAACCTGAAATGGACCCACTCTCTCCAGTGGCCCACATGGGCTGCTTCTATGGTACATACGCCCTTGGTTTTAATACAAAATTCTGCCCATGTTTATAGGTTTGTCTTTGACTGTGTAAGAATGTCTGGAAATTTGTTTAAAGAAGTTTACGAGTCAAAGTTTGGAACTTGTTATGACCTTAATATTTCTTTAACTTGGTCTGAACGAGTAACACAGAGCCAAATTTTACGTAAAATTCTAGATTTATTTTTTTTTTACCAGAAAAAAAATTCAAAACAAACATTGAGGTCTGCTACAACGTTTAGTACAAACTCAAAGCCGGTATCATTTTTCTGTTATCTGTCATCCAAGGGATTGACAAAACTTTTTTTTTTTCCCATCTGGAATAATAATCATCCATTCTTTTTATAATGATCACGTTGATTTTGTAGCCAATTTATCTTGCTCTCAACTTTTTTCAAAGACATTTCTAAAAACACGGAACAATTATAAATAAATGGAAAAGTATTAGACTTGAGAGAATGGCACATTTCGTCTTGTTTTATGGTTTCGTAATAAGACACTTGACAAGACCTAGGAAAAACATGGAGATATTTTTGAATTCTGTCTCGTCTTTTTTCTTTTCTCAAGACAAAGAGAACCATTTATCTGTGGTAGCTTTAGATGTATACAGCTGGCAGGGGGAACACATAGGGGGAGAAATTTTTCATGGTGCTGGTTCATTCCAGCAGACACCCTCATCCTTGAATAAGAGGTTTCGACCCTTGCTTGTTTACCTTCTCCCATCCATTGTTGGAAAAATGGTTGAGTGACCCTTGGAGTTGCCCCATCCTTGTTTCCTAGTTATGGCATATATGAAGAAGGGTCACTTTGAGCAGGGTCACACTGCTCACGCATGGAGAAGGGTTGGGGCCAAACTGAAATGTCCCCTTCCCCTTAACCTTCAATATGTCCCTTAACATGTTGCCCCTCTAGTACTTGGACATGGCAAGAAAAATATGACTCAGGGCTCAAGGGAAGACCTATTGTTGACCCAATGATGGAACACTTCTTCTTCTGTGTTTGGACTCATTGTAAGACACTTCAAAAGCTGTAATTTTGGACCGATAGAAATTCTACCACTACAATTTGGCCAATTTAGACCAATTTCAGATAATTAGAAGATGAATTAAAGGAATTTTACTGTATATATGCCTTAAGGGTACTGGACAAACAAGCTTTGAGAATGGAAGATTGTGGTAAAAATTCATACTTTAGTTTTGAAGTGCAAGAACACTCACCTCTAAATGTTCTTGAGTTGACCTCTTCTGTTCAGTCAGTGGTTAGAATTTGATCCAATATCACTTGCCGCTCCCCGCTCCATGGTCCTCTTCACTTCCAAGCACACATCGTCCTGATTCTGGCTGGTGTCAGGACACTATGCACGATGGCACCCAGAAGTGAAGAGGTCCCGCAAGCATGGAATGGTAAATAAATGAAAATGGTAAATTGTCTAGCGCCTGAATAAATGTTTTTTTGGTCTTGTCTAGGGTCCAAATAAATTTTGGTCTTTAGTCTGGATTAATTTACTGGTATGAGTCTGCGGTCTGAATTAACTTTGAAGTCTGATCAGGGGCCTGATATTATTTAGAGGTCTGGTCTGGGGTCTTGTCTGGCAAACACACATCTCTATGGGCAGTGGTGTAACTACCACTGTAGCAGCCATAGCGGCTGCTACGGGGCCCGCGGCATGAGGGCCCCCCATGGCCGGAGACACTGCTAGCAGCTGATATGGCTGCTACAGAGCGATGCCACTGAATGCTATGGCAGTGCAGGGAGGTATCTTCCCGCTCTACCATTAAAGGGGTTGTTCCTACAGAACGCATGTATCCCCTATCCACAGGATAGGGGATACATGTGTGATCGCTGGGGACCCCCAGCAATAAGGAGAACGGGGGACCGAAAGTCCCCCCGAAGTTCTCCATGAGTAACCTCGGACTTCAGGGGTCTGTGTCGGCAGCTCCGTAGAAATGAATGGAGCACCGATCGCACTTGTGCGCATGCGTGACCAGCGCTCCTTTTGTTTTTATTGAGCTGCCGGACGCAGACTCCGGTAGTCCGAGGTTTCTCATGGGGAATTTAGGGGGACTTTTGGTCCCCTGTTCTCCTTATCGCTCGGGGTCCTAGCGATCACACCTATCCCCTATCCTGCGGATAGGGGATACATGTGTGTTTGTGGGACAAACCATAGGCTACAGGCCATTTTTTTTTTGGGGGGGGGAGGGTGGGTGGTTGGGGCTGTATGGAGTTATCTACAGGGGGGGGGGGCTGTATGTTGCTTTATACAGGGGGGCTGTATGATGCTATATACAGGGGGGCTGTATGTTGCTATATACAGGGGGCTGTATGTTGCTATATATAAGGGGGCTGTATGTGCTATATACATGGGGCTGTATGTTGCTATATACAGGGGGGCTGTTTGTTGCCATATACAGGGGGGCTGTATGTTGCTATATACAGAGGAGCTGTATGTTGCTATATACAGGGGGGCTGTTTGTTGCTATATACAGGGGGGCTGTATGTTGCTATATACAGAGGGGCTGTATGGCGCTATATACAGGGGGGTTGTATGTTGCTATATACAGGGGGGCTGTATGGCGCTATATACAGGGGGGCTATATGGCGCTATCTACAGGGGGGTGCTGTGTGGCAGAATCTACAGGCAGGCACTATCTACAAGGGAGGTTTAGTACTAGAAAAAGCAAGGGGGAAATAGGGGGAGGAGGGATCCTCCAGATCACCAGCTCAGCGTCCTACCCTCAGAACTCGCCCGGATCTCCGCGATGGCACGCGGCAAATGGCATGAAGAAAACGAAGAAAGGATCCAGCGACGTGCAGTGAGTAAAGGAAAACGTAGATTCCACTTTATTGAACAGTCCGATACATATGTTACACACCGAAGGAAGAACGCACTGTAGGTGGTCTCTAGAAGGCAAGTGATGGAAGCCTACGCGTTTCGAATACAGGCGGTATTCTTAATCATGGCTGATAACAATGTCATGTCAAAAGTTTGCTATGGGGCCCAGTCTTTCCTAGTTACGCCCCTGTCTATGGGCATGTATAGTATGGCGGCACAGTATATCTATCGGTGCACGTGTATGGCACAGTATAACTCTGGCACACAGTAGTCATGATTATGATCAGTAGAACTTTTTTTTGTACTGAGAATTGGTTGGCAAGTGTGCCCTCAACATAACCTTTAATTGGAGCTGGTAAATGTTAGGGGGGGGGCATTTAAAAATGTTCTATGGAACCCAGCAATTTTTAGTTGTGTCCCTTATCTGCACCCCGCCTATAGCTATGCCCCTGACCAAGACAGCTCTCCCAGCTTCTCTAGAGTCCTGGTTGGCAAAACTAGGTCTAAACAGCAATATGGGACTAAAGAACGTGTCACTGCTCAACTAGGCCAAATTCGCCTTTCAGCAGTCATGAGAGTTGAGTGACAAACATCGGGGTACCTGTCATGGCGGCCATATTAGATGTCACCCAGTTTCCCTAAAACAGATAATACTAAGGACTGTCTGAATCGTATTTTTAACTACTTGACATATGAGGACGACTGAAGGACTATTTTCTCTGCTTAGGACGGAGACAATGCAGTCACGAAGCCTGATATAGAATATTACACACCCGTTATCTGACTATGCTGCCCTCACCTACTGCTGGTATAATCACATGAATGATACCTTTGATTTGTTTCCAGCCTTGCTTTAATGCTTATTGATGTGTTAGGTCTTTGTTTCTGTCAATTCCATTAAGACCGGACTAAGGACTCCGAGGAGAGTCGATAGAGCAGGACGGAGGAGTGATTACCTAGATTTAAGTGACTTCAGAAAGTAAAACAGTTTTCTCTCCTCAGTACCAGATGAACTTGGCGGCTGCTTATTGATCTGACTGAGCTTTTCCAATCCCTCGTAGCGGCCCTGCCAGATGTACTCATTTCTGTTAGACTTCTCTGCGAAATCCGGTTAAGTTAAAAAATCTTATCCAGACACCAACAGTGGCAGCCGAATATCAATATCTGAAGAAATGAACATGTAATGATAAGAACATGAGGCCCATTTGAGCTTTAATAGGTTATTGAGTTAATAAAATCCATTGTCATACACCCTATTAGGGAATTCTGAGCTCATAGAGGGGGTTCCTTTGTACAGGATCCTCAGCTCATGGCTAAAATGGAGAGCGGTTACAAAGAGCGTCTCTGGAGGACCCAGCATGTCCTGCATTACACGGACAACTGATTGATTTGAATGGACACTCTGCAATGCCTGATTTCTCCTGTGGTGGCGCTGCAGGGAAATCGAACACTTACTGCCAGGTTTCCCCACGGATAACAGCTGATCGTCAGGGGGTTAAATGGAGTAAATGTGACTTAGAAGTGACTTTACCTTTAAGTCATAGTCTATAAATTATATATTTAGGATCATTGCCATGTCCTGTAAGATAGAATACACAAATATAGCCGATGCCAGTTTGTTTTTTACAGACCTGTCAATGTTTAGTCTTTCAAGGCTCGGAGTTGTTTGTCCGGTTTAGTATCTTGTGGGGCTTTTTTGTGTTTTTCCTTTCTCAGATGACAAGACTGTGTGATTACATAGCATGTTCCTTTGGCTTTCTTCCCTTCCCACCTATCCACTCATGTCAGTCAGCATGAGCCATCCCTACTGTCACTCCCTACTGCTTCCTATTGAGTCTATCTATCTATCTATCTATCTATCTATCTATCTATCTATCTATCTATCTATCTATCTATCTATCTATCTATCTATCTATCTATCTATCTATCTATCTATCTATCTATCTATCTAAGGGATTGTAGTTCTATGGTGACATCATTCAAGAGGAACATCTGAGGCCCCATGCACACGGCCGTGAAATTTGTCCGTAATTGCGGACTGTAATTATGGTCCGCAAGTATGGACCAATTCACTGCTATTGACCCCGGACACCTTCCCGTATATTTGCGGGAAGGTGTCCGAGCTGATAGGACATGCCCTATTTTTTGCTTTTTACGGACCGTGCTCTCATACTTGCACACGACCGTGATTACGGGCACGGTCGTGTGCAAAGGGCCTTAGCAGGGCAGTACTTCGATTTTTCCTACTACAAAGTTTTCAGAAATCAGAAAAGCTTACAGCCTGGAACAAACCACCTAAAAGACACTGATAGAATGTGTTATATTATGCACTGCCTACAATTATATCATAGACCCTTCTTTAAAACAGTGTTAATGATTTGCATGAAATAATAGATGAACCGTGAATATCCATATCCATATTTCTGTATGTCTTTAATTTACCTTACTATTAGTTGGAAAGTATTTCCATGAAGCTGACTTCCTATAGCCGCCCTAGCAGAGAACCACCTATATATATATATATATATATAATTTTTGACACTTCACTTTCTACACCAAATAATGGCAGAAGGTATCACTTTGCCCGGCATGTCTGCTATCACTATGCAGTTAATCCTGTTTTTCATCCTCTCACATCTGGAATATCTTAAATCTACTACTCGTAGGTTTTCCTGTCTTAAAATTTCTCCTTTGCAGTCCGTCCAAAATAATTTCAATTTCTCAGACAGATGCCGGCACTGGTGAGCCGTCCCTGGCTCCTCATCAGTTTTCTGAACACCTACAGTGTTTTCCTTTTTCCTGGAGAGTTATTTCTACTATAGAATACCATGGACTAAGTTCCAAAATATTCCACAGCAATGTATTGAGAATTTGCCCACATTGGACCCTGTCTTATTTTCCAGCCACATGCACAAAAATATCAGGGACAATTCCATAGGAAACAAAACATAGTGTACATTTTTGTAGTGTGTGAGGAAGCACAAGTGAACTTTAGGAGAACATCCAAACCCCATTGAGATGTTGTCCTGGTCAGGTTTGAGTCAATGACTCCAGTACTTGAAGACTACACTATTAAGGACTTCCATATGATGCAGTCAAAAAGTCCTGCAGAACTCTTCAATGGTAGTTCTACTTCTGGTCCCTGATCATAAGGGTGGACAGGCACTCATTATGGGACTGGAGGACTTTGCTATGTCCACCTACGTCAGATGTAGAAAAACATGCATAGAATTGATTGCCTATGTACAAATATAAAAACCTGCCTGACAGGACATCAATACCACAGCTTAGAATATATTAGATTCTTGTTCCACACCATAATTTTCCATTGGTTCCCCATATGTTGGTCTTACGTGAAGCTCTTTTGGGACCATACCATTGCCAATTATGAAGAATAACCAGATAGAACATTTAACATTTGGGTGGACATTCTATGTACCTTCAAAAAACACTGCTAGATGATCAATTATACACTGTGTTTCTGTGCTAAATATGCGGTACAGAGGGGTGAAGCAAAAAGGAGTGTAACAGGGCTTTAAATATTCTGCCCTGTTTCTTTATTGGCCAGCCCCCACCACCGACCCTACTGCAAGACTCAGGAGAAAAGACGGCGGTGGAGTATGGAAGGGTAAGCATGTTACTGCCCTTTTCTCAAGATCAAGACATGTGTCCACCTCTACAAGAAAACATCAAGGACCTTCTTTGCAGACAATGCCAAGAGATGCCCATGGTGCAACTCTATTTTGGGAGTGTTGACTGGAATGCCACTGGTCCCAGAAGCTCTGGTCTGAGATACGAGGTAGTGTTTCTAGTATCGGGTCCTCAAAATTATGGGCTGCTGTTGCCATTCACCACTTACCATTTGGTGTTGAAAGGGGTGGCCAAATTAGTCATGATGTCTTTGGTACACCTTAGGATCCTTAGCCTTAGACAGGTAGCTTCTGGGTTTTTGGAACCCTTGGAGATGTCGTCCACATCTGTAGTGTGGCTTGTAGATGGGTTAGGACTGAGGGTCCAAAAAGGAGCCTGGAGACTTCATTATAGTTTTGTTTGACTCTGGGGTGCCGAAATAGCAGTCACATCTGGCCCCGGGTGCCCAAGGGCCCTCTGCCACACAAGAAGACACCAGTAATTTAAATGGCACATGGTAGTTGGGTGGCCCGGTTACAGATTTTTGCATTAGGGGCCAGTTATGCCTCTGTTTGACTCGACAAAATTTTTTCAAAATTGTTTAGTAACAAATTTAGGCGTCAGCTTTTTTTTAATTCCTTGTTCTGGAAGAGCGTTGGTTGGAAAATATGTGAAAAGTCTGCACACATTGTCACTTCTGTATAAATAGCTATGAACATATATTAATTCAGAGGGAAACAAGTATGCTTTTTGGACTTATAGCTAAAGTGATAATCTATGAATATGGAACAGCAAATGCAAAAATGTTATCAACTTGTCAAAGATAAAATATCCGTCTGCTCATTAGTTGTCAAAATAATAAAGTAAAAAAAGATTTGGATAAAAATAATTGAGTCTGAGAAAGATAAGAAGGAGAGGGAGAGAGAGAGAGATAGGGAGAGAGAGAGAGAGAGCGAGAGGAAGAGAGAGAGAGAGAGAGAGATAGGGAGAGAGAGAGAGAGAGGGAGAGAGGAAGAGAGTTCAACAAATGCTGATTTGTGAGCCTCTAGATAGACACTTATAGCAATGACTGCCCATATCCCCGACCTGTACATATGAGTATATTGCAGCCCTTTCATTCCTGGATTCCTCTGGATCGTTGTAGTGCAAAGTGTTATTGTTATACTGACTATAGCCAAGAAAATAGAGTTATCTTTGAACTTATGCAGCTCTTGATCTATATTATTCTAACCAGAGAGATTGTTATTTTTGAGGTTGTTCTTCATTTTCACAAATCGGTATCCCCTGCCACTTCAGTGTCTGCACAGAGTTTGCTGTTGTGACTTGAGGTCTGGGAGGTATAGTATTTACATGAGGCAATGTACAGTCTTGTTGTGTATCCAGATAGATAATACAGATAGATATGATAGATAGATAGATAAAATACAGATAGACAAAAAAAAGATAGATATATAGACTGTCACGGTCTGTGGGTATGTGGACCCACTAGGCCACACCGTCGGAGCGGGCAAGCAGCTGGCCGAACAAGAGAGTACCCCAGCAATACAAAGTCCCGCACTAGGGTACCTGAATAGTCAAGAGAGTGGCCGAGGCTTTGGCACGGATGGAAATGACTGCAGCAGATTGCGCCAGACGTGGCGGATCACACTGGACGTGGCAGATGAGGCTGGACGTGGCAGACGATATAGCAGGTGCTGAGGAACACGACTCCAACACTAACAGGCTCAGGAACAAGGACACAGCACGGGATACAGGAAACAGGGCACGGGTAACAACAGGAACAGGATAACACTAAGGGGCCTTTTGCAAGACTGACATGGGAACACTAACAATGCTCAGACAAGGATCAGAAGGGCAGGGCCCTTTTTATAGTCCAGGGAATCATGGGCAGTTGATGATGATTCTATTTGTGCGTGCGCTGGCCCTTCAAGGCCGAGCATGAGCGTGCGCGCGCACCCTAAAGGGCACAGCGGACCGGAGCGGAAGTAAGCGCTGGCGTCTCCTAGGAAGGAGATGCGAGCCAACGCTCACAGATCCATGGCTGCGGCCACCGGGGGGGTGAGTGAATCGGGCGGTCCGCGGCCATGGACGCTACAAGATAGATAATAAATGAGATAGATAGATAGATGATAATAGATAGATAATGTGATATAGATAGATATGTAGATATGAGAAAGATAGATAGATAGATAAGTAGATATGAGATAGATAGATATGAGATAGATAGATAGATAGATAGATAGATAGATAGATATGAGATAGATAGATAAGAGATAGATAGATAGATAGATAGATAGATAAGTAGATATGAGATAGATAGATAGATAGATAGATAGATAGATAGATAAGTAGATATGAGATAGATCTCTGAGCAGCAAGGGTTATATAATTCAATGTAATATAATAATGTAAGGTAATATAATATACGGTATCTGTGATAGTCAGACAACACTAAATGAAATAACATGAAATAAAAACACGGACCACATTTTCCCACTTTCTAAGATTCATTTTCTGATAGATATTAATAATCCAAAACCTTACATTTGTTACAATACACATTTACAATAAGAAAGCATAAAACTGCTCATGTATCGCACACTATTCCCAGCGGGAAAGGTCCCTGACACACAGAGTACAGAACACAGCTCAGTACTTATTAACATGTCTTCATAAGAATCACATTAGGTCAAAGTTTAAGAGGACAAGAGTTACGGATTTGCGTTAAACGGCAACTTTGGCTGTGCGACCGCGCAACCACAATCTTGTTATTCTCCTAATTTAAATTCAGAACATTCATGATACACAACATTTTCCTCCTTGAGTCAGTTCAATAGAGGTAAATAAAGGAAAAGTCGCACAAACTGCCTTGGTTCCCCATTCATTTCTACTGTAGATATATCTTTATATCCGTTGGAGTTCCATTTTTATGATACAGCGCTGCAAATCCCCTGCAAAGACATAGATCTATATGAAAAAATTCTATCTGCCTGTCACCACCACTAGGGGGAGCTTAGGAGCTTACTTCATACTGATTTACTATTAAAGGGGTTGTCCACTACCGGACAACTGATGACCTATCCACCCGACACCCAACACCCGAAACCCGCACCCGATCAGCTGCTCCGGTTGCCTGCTGGCACCGGATGTTATTGCACAGTATGCTATGTACGGAGCCGAAAGCAGTTATCTCCGTACATTGCATAGTGGCCGTGCTGCCGAAATGCAGCTCTGCTCCTATTCACTTGAACAGTACTGCAGCTCGACCGCTATTCCATGACCGGAGCTAACTGCTTCGGCATGGACGTCCGGTGGATAGGTCATCAGTTGTCCGGTCATGGACAACCCTTTTAAGTTCAATGTAACAGTATGCAGTAAGCTCCCCCTAGTGGTGACTGCAGGTAGAAATGAAAATAACATAGCGTTATTCAAGATGGTTGCTCTGAAAGTAGAAGCTGTGAAGGTGTATGAAATCACTCCTTGTAATTTCTATATCAGTATTTAGTACTTATTTAATTCAAGACAAATCTGTAACCAACACATAAAGAAGAGACAACTATTTTGTGGGTTGGAGAGAATTTCAGCTTATCAATTTATAGGGAGCATCTATTGAGCACGTCGGCACGTTAAGACAGGGAGCATGACCGCCGCCATGTATATAGTTATCTATAAAGATATATGGAAGGGGCCACGAAAAAAAGTTTTTGACTCACTCCTAAAGTTTTCTTTGGAATATAGACAACAATAGAGAACGCCTTGAAAAGAAAGAAGATGGCCCAGTGTAGGTTGGCGTAAATTTTAATTTCACATTTGAAGCGAAATGTAAATAAATGTAATTCTTGTAATATTTATGAAAATCTGTATAATCCTGGAAAATAATCCCAAATACTGGACAAATTACAGGTTTAATGAGGCATTACATGACCGTTCTGTAGATAAGTGGATTTAGTCAACATAAAAATACGATGGCGTCCAAGAGCTTCATGGAAACGCGCCATTTCTTCACTTGTATTGCTTCTCCTAAGGAATGTTTGTCAGTATTGCTACAAAATATAGTAATTGTTTTTAAAAATCATATTAAAGAGGTTCTCTTTTGAAGACAACCAGTGCCCATATGCCCTATTAGGGCGTACGGACGTTTATGAGGGTCACCCCTCTATGAGCCAGAGCAGAGAGCCAATAACAAGCAATGGCTCTTGCAGACTCGGGACGTGAATCTAAAAAGTGGCCATATAAGGCCCCATGCACACGATTGTAAAAATTGTCCGTAATTGCGTACCGTAATTACGATCTGCAATTACAGTCCCATTTGTTTCTATTGTCCACGGACACCTTCCCGTTTATTTACGGGAAGGTGTCCGAGCCGTAGAAAGCCGCCGGAAAAGATAGGACATGTCCTATCTTTTTCTTTTCACGGACTGTGCTCCCATATTTTACATGGGAACATGACCCGAAAATGTGGGTGACTGTCTGTGGGCGTCGGTGGCCGGCCGTGGCTGCAGTGGCGGGCCGTGATTACGGGCACAGTCATGTGCAGGGGGCCTTAAACTACATTTCCTGGCTTCCCCAGGCAAAATACACTGGAAGGGGTTATATTGCCGCAGACATGTCTATTGATTATTTTTAGATTGCTCTGTTTTCTTCACTTTTGCCTTTTTTCTCCCGTTTTCCATAGTAATAAGAAAGCCCCGCCCTGTTACACGAGGTAACACCCCTAAATTTTGTTAGAAACGCCCCTTTATTCAGAAAATCTACACACTCTGCCCCTTTTGAGGTCCAGTTTACAGGACAGTCCTATGAAAAACAGAACTGTTGGCAAGTACCTGTATACATAACCCAAACCTAGGAGCTTCTAAAAAATGTTCGATGCATTTATGGGGATCTTTATGCACATAATCAGGGTCGTATATAAATAACTGACTTCTTACTTTAGCTTTAGACATGAATGGTAACCTAAAGAATTTCCAAGTTACCAAACAAGAAAAATTTTCCCACTGAATTAGTAAATCTATAGGATTTTCTGTAGCACTCGAAACAAACATTCTTGTTGAAATTTCGCAGAGAAAATGTGCTAATGTGTTAAGATTCCTTCCTTGTGTCTGGCAGATGGCTGATGAAGGTGGGGCTTCACTAGGAGGCGTGGCTTAACATTACTGGTCTGCTATTGCAGGCAGAGCAGTGGAGGAGGGCTCCTGCAGCAGCCAGTTGCCTTGCAGCCAGAGTCAGGTTTATAAGAAGGAGGAGGGGGTTGGTTGATCGCCTGGGAGATCAAAAAAAGAGGAGGAGATTAAGGGAGCATTTATTTGCGGGTTTTTTCTTTATTTAATGTTCCTTTAAGTAGATTTTAATTGTAGAATGTTGTAATTTATGATTCATAAATTGAGTTTTCCTTTAAGCTATTTAAACGTGTTGTCAGCTTTTGAGAAATATTAGCTGATCACAGGGTGGTTTGCTACTGGGACCCTCAGTGATCAGCAGAGCAACCCAGCCGAAAGTGTTCAATTGCACTGCAGCACCACCACAGGGGAAATGAAGAATTACACAGCACACTTGGGAAATCAATGGACTGCCCAAGTAATGCGTGGACATGCTGGGTCCTTTACAGAGAGGGACTATCTGTAGTCATTCTCTGCTCTG
Source organism: Rhinoderma darwinii (assembly GCF_050947455.1). Classification (NCBI taxonomy): domain Eukaryota; kingdom Metazoa; phylum Chordata; class Amphibia; order Anura; family Rhinodermatidae; genus Rhinoderma; species Rhinoderma darwinii. The sequence goes on along the minus strand of NC_134689.1, from coordinate 14,138,603 downwards.
TCTAATTTATGGAGGTCCTAAAAAAAAGACACCCCTAATAACATGGGTTTTCTAAACCAGACAACATCTTTAACAAAAACCATGATCCTTGGGCCAATTCCTCACCCCTTATATGCTAACAATGAAGTTCCTCTGGTTAGGGGAGTCCTGTACTGGTTATCAGTACCCAATATAGCAAATAGAACAACTAGTGCTGGTTCCCCTCTGTCCTAGGGCCTCATAGCAGCCGCATGGTCTGCCACTATGGTATGTACGTCTTTTTAATAGTGTATCCTATTCCCTACCGAGCCATCTGGCTTCTATGCTGCATTGACTCTTAACTCACAAACTATCTCCAACCAATAAAAATATATAAATATTGCTAAAATCCGGCATTTTTGGAAACTCATTTTCCTGGCTCCGGGTCCTGCCTTTGCAGAGCACATGCTGTAATGTTGGATTTGGAATAAAAGAATTTCTCTCCTTTAATGTGGCGCCTGTTGATCACACATAGCAGGCAATAGACGTGTTTTCTCATTATGTAGGTAAGCTTTTTCGAGCTAATATTTTGGGCCAAAAAGAAAACAAAATGACATTGATTAATTCCCTTTTTTTTTTTCATGTGTTCTTTAATTTATCATCAATCAGGTTCTGGCTGGAAGGCCTTTTACTTTTTGATTTGCATGGACAGTAAACTGGAATAAAAATACCTAATATACCCAATGAGCCGTGGCATACATAGCAGAGAGGGGCCCCATAGCAAAAACAAGTGGTTTGCCACCCGGGACAGAAGGTTTTGGTGTCGTCCCCCCCCCTCCTCCAGAACCCTTGGGCCAATTCTTCTCCCTCTTGTTTGCTAACTATACAGTTCCTATGGAGTTCTCTGCCACCCAATAGTAAAGAAAATGGGACCACCCAAGGCTGGGCCCTCTCTCTCCATGGGCCGTATTGTGGCCGCATGGTCTGCCTCTATGGTGTGCATGCCCTTACCAATGGGGATCCTGTTATCATTAACATACTGGTACAGTGTGTAATTGGTGCTTGGATGACCAGGCTCCTTTAAGTTCACCTGTATAAGGCCTCATGTACATGACTTATTATGGATTTACATTGGATGAACCTCGAATACAATGCTATGGGCCCGTTACCTCTGCGTGCCTTCCATTTTATATGGAGTCACACAATTGTGCCATGCTTCAAGGGTAGAATAAAGTGGCTCATGGAGGCGCCATATGACAGTACACCAATTATCTATGGGTGCTTAATATGGGCCCAAAGGGGCTCTGTGTGCACAAGCTCTAACTTTTGCTCATCAGTATTACAATTAAGACTAGTCGACCAGGTTAATAAGTTGAGGGAGTGTTGAGTTCATCCGGCCATAGAAATATAACTATTTTTGAATAAATAATTTTTGGGGACTGACAATTAAAAACCTATGGATGTTTCTAATTTATTGAAAGAAGAAGAGAATCAGCAGTTATTCAGTATTAATAAGTTATTATTATCATCATCATCATTATTATTATTATTAATAATATTAGTAGTAGTAGTAATTGCGGTATTACCAATTAATCTAATTCTATATTATTAAATTAAGTAATACATTTTTGTTCTTACCTATTATTTATATAATGATAGTTTTTAATTATTTAGCAAATATACTTTACTTTAATTCTACCTAGTAACAGAGTATTAGTGATGTTAATTATTATTTTTATTGTATACATAGTGCTTTTTTCTTGTAGTGTCACCATTATTCATTTAGTTTGATTGTAATGCTTAATTTTTCCTGTGGAGGCACTGCAGGAAATGTAAACACTTGCTGCCAGGTTCCCCTCTAGATTACAGCTGCACACTCAGGATCCTAGCAGAAGAAAAAAGTTGATCAGCTTACAGTTGAGGGCCCTTTTTAAAAAAAAAAAAAAGGGATTACACAAAGTGGACAACCCCTTTAAATGTTATTAATTATTTATCAATTAATAAGTATTAATGTTAATAATAATAATTATTATTATTCTTAGTGGTTTAAAGCACCTTATTTTATTCTATCATTAATATTTATATTCCTATTCTATATCCTTTCTCGGCAGTAAGACAGTATATAGTTATGCGTATATTGTGTGAGTCACTTGTCAATCCAATGAACCCCTCTGTTTTTGAGTTTAGCTGAAGTCGTCGGAGACTTGTTCAATTATTCCGTATTTTCCAGCACCAAAATGCAATAAAACATGAGGATATTTTCCAAGCATGTTTCGTGTTTGTAAGTGGTTATAAGTAAACTTGGAATATTGTATTTATTGTTGTTTCCGAATGAAAATAACATCTGGAGATATTTTCAAAAACGAGTGCAAATGTAACAGAGTGGCTTTCCCATGGTAACCAAAAAAGATTACAGATATGAATTTCACTTGTAATATTAAAAAACAAAATAAAATCAGAATTCATCTACTTGGTTGTTGTGGTGAACATAAGTTTTTTTCAATTTTCTTGGATTCTTATTAGATTATGACGTCTCATTGTGCGGGGTCATAATTAAAGGGTAACAAAATGTTCAACAAACTTCTGACATGTCATAGTGACCTGTCAGAAGTTTTGATTGGTGGGGGTCCGAGCGCGGAGACCCCCACCAATCGCTAAAACGAAGTGGCAGAAGCTCTTGTGTGAGCGCTCAGCCGCTTCGTTTCTGTTCGTTTTTTTCCAAAAAGCCGATGTATCGGAGTACGGGCTCACAGAATTTCTATTGAGCCCGTACTCTGATACATTGATTTCCGGAAAAAGCCGAACAGAATCAAAGCGGCTGAGCACTCACACAAGCACTTCTGCTGCTTCGGTTTAGCGATTGGTGGGGGTCTCAGTGATCGGACCCTCACCAATCCAACCTTCTGGCATGTCACTATGACATGTCAGAAGTTTGTTGAACGTTTAGTTACACTTTAAGGTTTACAACAAAGACGGGGCCAAATGATAGAATGCGCCATCTAGGAGTCTCCGATAGCCCATATCTATCACAGGCAATCTACTAGCTTCCTCCCTGGCAGGTGATTTAAATTGATGTCAAGGTGAAGGCTATAGACTCGTTATTTTCTTTCTTTCCAGAAATGAGAGGTGACCACAATTGATCTGACCCTGAGCAAAAGTGTCATGACCAGGGCCCCCATAGTTTTCTCTTGAGTCCAGGGAGTTCCAAAACAGAGAAGCCCCTCTTAATTCACACTAAAATGGCAATTTAAGTGGATTTGGAAATAGCAGAAACCATTACACAAAATAATACCTATATGTCTCTCTTCGTGTTTCAGATATATTACAGAATTAGACCAAATATTACAATTCTACAAAATGGCAACACATATAGATAGATAAGAGAGAGAGAGAGAGAGAGAGAGAGAGAGAGATAGATAGATAAGATAGAGAGAGAGATAGATAGATAGATAGATATGGATAGATAAGATAGAGAGAGAGAGAGATAGATAGATAGAGAGAGAGATAAATAGATAGATATGGATAGATAGATAGATAAGATAGAGAGAGATAGATAGATAAGATAGATAGATAGATATGGATGGATAAGATAGATAGAGAGAGAGAGATAGATAGATAGATCGATAGATAGATAAGATAGAGAGAGAGATAAATAGATAGATATGGATAGATAGATAGATAAGATAGAGAGAGATAGATAAGATAGATAGATAGATAGATAGATATGGATAGATAGATAGATATGGATAGATAGATATGAGATAGATAGACAGATAGATAGATAGATATGAGATAGATAGATAGATAGATAGATATGGATAGATAGATAGATAGATAGATAGATAGCATTTATCTATGATGTTTTTTGTATAGCTGTATTAAATGAATTACGTTTTCTAAGATGCCCACTAAACATTTCACAGTAGATCTTTGAACATTATTATTTTCATAAATATCAGCCAGCAGTAATGGACTATTCAAAATGTAGCTACCAGACACCATAATGTAAATACAATATTATCATCAAATGTCCACTTTTTGAAGAAACACTCTAGTAGTCGACTTTAAGTCCTATTATAATTGTATGACTTTAGGGCACTTGTGGTTTTGTACAGTGTAGAAGAAGCACAGACATAAGAAAATGAGCAGAATTTTGAGTTCAGCGAGGGCCATCCTATGTCTTCCAGTTGTGTTCCACCATACTTTCTGAAGTGGTAAAACCCTGAGGGTGCCTCAAACACTCTCTGATTTTAAAAGTTTTGACCATTGGGAGTTTTTTTGTCCCCTTGTCACACATTTCATTTTCTGCTGCCACACTACTCTGGGTCTCCCATAATGTAGATATGAAACCCCGTATCTGTCAGGAGGAACAAAAATAACATTTTTAAGAGTGCCAAGTTGTCTACTCTGCACTATGGTCCTAGATCTACCACATCCCATGGCATTTGCACAAAAATAAAATAGTATATTGTACAAGAAAGTCTGTAGGATAGGACTATTGAGAAGCCTTTGTCCTAAAAAGACTGAATGACCGCATCGTAATATATGTACCACCTACTTTTGGATCTCTAAAATCCACCTCTGCTCACCGAAACTTCCGCCCAAGTCCACCCAGATGTCTTTGAGGTTTCCCTCAAAACATACCCTGTCCTCTCTGAAGTCCACATTGTAGGGAAGGCCATACAATCACTTGTCATGCTGATCGCCACCATTTATGGGGCTCGTTTGCCTTCAACAATCCTTCAACTCTTGCCTTTCCGCGTTACGTACTGCTTCTATACCATGACGTTGTATTGAACTGAAAGGGAGAATTCTATCCTAATTGATCTTCTGAAACATCTCAGGTGTCTAGAAAATATTTAAACTGCACCAAAATGTTGTTGAAGAGGTCTACAAAGCACCGTAAGCGACACCATCTCCAGGACCTCCCCCGATGTGATCTTCTCGCCTATTTCAGTGTTGAGATGAAATTCCCTAATTTTCCTGGATATTAGACCATATGGCTTTATATGTGGTTGTTTCCTGGACGGAAGGAATCATAAATATATATGTATATACCATTGAATAAACCTAGGTCAAGACTTCCAAAGCTACCTTCGCTCTCCTCAAGGATTTTGGGTATGAGGAACCTTTGTGGATTGTAGGGAAACAACGACTGAAGAACGCAGCCTAGTCATGCTTTGTGTTGTTAACCAAATCCACCAATTAGAAGTCAGATAGTCCATATATATTCAATCCCGATAGTATTTATTGTCATGTGTAACGAAAGTGGAAAAAAATTCTCCTGCAGGACTTCATCTAAACGTAACTAGTTATAATACACAGGTGACGTCAATCTACATTGAACCTCCTGAAAATAATATTGGTATCCACGGCCCGTTGTGATGTCATCATGGATGAGGAGTGATGAGCGCTACTGTACTCATTTGGTACACATGTATTATAAGAAAGGAGAGTCCCTCTATGGTAGATTATAAGGATACGACAAGTGGTCTTAGAAGTATGTGCTCTATTGAACCTTTATAACTTACACTGGGGCTTCTTCATGTTGCCTCATACAAAATACTCTTTTTGGTAATGAACTGTGGCCAGCTCATACCTATTAGCCTGACACTTAGACTAAGTACTCGACAACAAATGAACAAATAAGGCAGACTAACCACTGCCTGCCACCACTATATCAAATGGTGCCCATCGTTTCCCATCTGTTTCACGTATGACCTTGAGGGCAAGCTACATAGTCCATCTACTTCTTGTTGACAGTCCGTTTTAAAAATAATCTTCTCACACTAGAGATAAAAATATTGCTTACAAACAGTTAGAAAGTACATCCCGATGACTGTGAGAGTCTTTTCCGCCAACCCATTATTGTAAAAATCCCATAAATGTCATTCTACTTCAGTCTTGGTTGGCATTCCAGACTCAGGCTTCTAACTGGGTGATAATCTTCTCCCATCTTTAGGCACTATAGTTATTCTGGAAGAAAGATAAAAAAGTTATTAGTCTCGAATCTGATTTCTGGTTATAAGTGTTCAGTTTAGCCTATGCAAGGTTATTGGATGAGGAACAAGTGTCTAATAACCTAAAACGATGAGAGGGAAATATCTAACCCCCCCCTCCCCCCGTGCCAATCTCCATTCGAGATTCAAAAATTCAGGTGGGACTCCATATAACCTCAATATCTATCCCCCCATGTCACATTACAGGAAGCTGAGATATAAGAAGTTGTTTGGTGAGGTCCTCACAATGGATAGATGCATTATCTGGCCCTGCTTGAAGAAAATGTGTGGTCACAAGTGGTTGTTTTTCTTTGACTAACATGGTGGAATTGTGGATATGCGGGGGAATGAAAAAATATTCCCATTTTAACTCCGGTAGATACAATTATGTTGGCTATGGAAATTAATTAATCAGTAACAAGGAGGCACAGGAACAACTCTCAATTCTGAAACCCCCAGCAAAAAGCTCCTCATATCTCAGCACCTCGTTGGACACAAAGGCGAGTGGTATTGGGGTAAACGGAAAGCGTACCACTTTTCGGCCTTTGAGTAGAGTTAGGCTTAAAAGAGTTGAGATATTTTGCAACCATTTTTTTGTATTGCTTCAATGCGTCTATAATAAGGAATAAAGCAAACCCACCGTTTTGTGTATACAGCTCCTATGCGTCACATGGTGTTAGACTACAAACAAACCCGATGTGTAGTAAGATCCGGCAGTCTGGTGTTACTGCACTTCCTTTTTCCCCTCTTCTTGCTAAGCTACAGAGGGCAGATGCAAAGGAGTATCACATGACTTCAGGATCAGACTACACAGGTGTTGTTTGTAGTCTGTAACCACGGAGACACATAGGTCAGCAGAGGAGCTATATACAAAAACCATAGAAAATTTGTAACGTTGTCATTGTTTTGTTTCGCAAGTAAATATCGGATTTTTCGAATACTTTGGTCTCTTTTTATACAAAAATATACGACGATTATCAAAATGATAGAAAACGTCTCCATTAGGTTAGCCGTAGTAGACGTCTTCCATTAGTTCTATTCTGACCTAAATAATTGACCCAAAAATTTCCATGAATGTGATATCCCCTGTATTATGTAACATCTTCTCTCGGTAGTGAATTTTTTTTTCTATTATTCTCCTATTTTATTTACATTTCTCTGACATAAAAGGAGCTGCCTTTTCTCTCCAAAGTCATTTAATATTCTTTTTCATGCTAAGTGAGAGACCGAGTTCAGAATGTGAAAAACATAGAGAAAAAGGATTCATATATTCGGATAAAATGCCATAAAAATACACTTCTGTTTATATTTTTAGCAATGTCCACCTTCATTTTTGTCAATGTTAAACCCTGCCAAAAATATACATTGTATAAGGGTCAATGCACACGATGCGTATTACGTGCGGCTTTGCTGTGCATATTTGCGTGCAGCAAAACCGCAGTGTAATACAGTACAGCATGGTCAATGAGATTTCAGGAAATCTCATGTACACGCTGCAGTATTTTTCTGCATGTAAATTGACCTGCGGTGCGGATTAAATCTGCAGCATGTAAATTTATCGTGCCGCTTGCGAATTGAATATGCCTAATGCTGAGGAAAATTGCACCAATATCCGCAGCATGAAAACGCACTAAAAAACGCATCAAAATGTAAAAACTGCACTGAAAAACGCATCGAAAAACGCACGATTAGATGCGGTATTTACCTGCCAATTTCCTGCTGCAGTTTTGGTGCATATTTTCTGCAATATGTGCATGTAGATTATGGGTCAGTTCACACGTGTAAATACTGCGGTTTTTCCACAACTAAATTCGTTGCGGAAAATCCCCAGCAAATACAGTAGCAGCAAGGTGGATGAGATAAAACAAATCTCCTCCACACGCTGCGTAAATACTGAACGGAAAAAACGCTCATAAATTTACCTGCGGTGCGGAATATTATTTGTATTATATGTATTTGCGTAAATGCTGCTTATCTGTTGTTTTCCCCATTGGGTTTTCCCCATTGCATTTAATAGGGAGGTAAATCCTGCAACAAATAGCAGTTGTTGAGTTTTTTTTGCAGCAGTTGTGCAGCGATTCTGCCGCAAAAAACGTTACTCAGAAAAACATAAATCTCATGTGGCGGATGCAGCCAATCACACGCTGTAGCGGTGATCACATGGGATGAAACATCATCTCATCCCAGGAGGCCGGCCTGGATGACATCAGAGGGCTGGCCTCCTGGGATGATGCTTCATCCTATCCCATGTGACTGCCGCTGCAGCCAATCGCAGGCTGCAGAGGTCTCCTGGGATGAAATGTCATCCCAGGAGGCCGGAATTCCTTGCGGCGCGGCGCACAGGGCGAATACGCTGCTTGCTATTATGCAGCGTATCCGCCTCGTGTGAACATAGACTAAGGGTAGAGACAACAACACATGCCGCCGACTTGGAGTTCTGAGGTGCCTTGACATGTGACCACATACCCTGTCTGGACTTGCTGCACTATTATGGGGGTTCCCAGCAACATTTATTAATTAGCTAGATTTAGGATAAGCCACCAATGCACAATTGTTGGGGGTCTGACTGCTGGACAACATTGAAGGGACCGCAGCACTTTTGCAAGCACCCTCATTCAGTTTTGCATTCAGGTCCCTGGGATTGGACTTTTTTTAATTTTTATCAATAACACATAAGGATAGACCATCAATGCCAAGTCCTCAAAGATCCCTTTCAAATAATTATACTGTGTAATAATGTTCCACATAAAAATCAGATCTATTTGGCTTGCAGTACCATGCCAAACCACATGGTGTACCGTCAAATGAAATAGCAATGTTAGAGGGTACAATGATTTGTTTGTTGGACAATCCCCCAAGGAGTTTGGAGGATTGGTTAGTTTTAAGTATTGCAAAAAAAGTTCAATTATTGTAAAAGAAGTGATGCAAATTTATAATATACTCAGTGTTTTAATTTCTCATCATTTTCAATATCTTTGTTTGCTTCAGTGAATGAAAACGACCTTGCTTACGTTTTAAAGGCTGAAAACCTGTCCTGCTCTTACAGCTGGAGAGCTTGTTATGTTGTATCAGTCTCTGAAGACCTAGAAGGAGGAGATTTGTTCTGCTGCTGTTTATCTCCGTGAATTGTGTACATGTAAATATAATAACTTTTAACCCCTTAACATCCGTCCATACGTGTTTTTACGGCGGCCGTTAAGGGCTTTATTTTGCAGCCCTGTAAAAACACGGCGCTGGAGAAAATCGGCTGCACTTGGAATTGAGCAGCTACAGGTCGGATGCCCGGCTGTCGACGACAGCTGCGCGCCCAATAGAGAAGGAGCAAACTTACGGTTTCTGCCATCTTAAACTGTGTACATACAGCGCTCGATGAACGGTGTACGTACAATAGAGGCAGCGGCAGCTCATTGCATTGTACAAATATGTCAGTCGCCGACTATTTAGTATTTCTAGTCTTTATATTCTGATAACAGATACCATACGGGCAGCATCTGCTTAATTTTTTATTTTTTTTCCAAAAGAATAAAAACATGCCCTAGATAACTCCCTGGCGGCTCTCTCCACTTCTTTGCCAGTTTAATTATTGCAGATCAAATAGGTTTCCTTCCTTGAAGATTTCTTTAGACAAGTTCTTGTATATAATCCATTATTCAGCCCAAACTATTAACACCCTCTACATCTCCCTAGACCTTTACAATGAGATAGGACCAGCGAATGCAGAAATGTGCAGAATGTTATATACGCTCTGTATGCACGCTCCCATCCAAAATATGCTGGTCTTATTATATGCAGTGTAGCAATATAGTGAAGGATGCATAAAATAAGTTGACTAGTTTCTTTGCACTGACTGTGCACAATTTAATAAGCCAATATATTAAAGAGGTTTTCTGGGGTTTTCTGGAAATGAAACAGTCTGAACTCTGGAACCCCAGCCAATTAGCACCTCGGCGGGTCCATGGCACTACTGCGAGTGTCGCGACTCCTTCCTTGTATACAGGGACATTGCGGCTCGTCTGTACAAGCGGCCGTGCCTGGTACTGGTACTGCAGTTTGTCCCATTCACTTCAATGGAATGAGCTGCAGTACCAGGCACCGCCACTTGTACAGATGAGCTTGTGTTATCAATGAAGGGCCCCTTCACTGCGATGATTTGCAGGGTCCTGGAGATCAGACCCCCACCAATCCAATATTGGTGGCCTATCATAAGGAGAACACCTTTAAATTAATAGATTAAAATGTCTAACACCATCTTTTTTTAATTATAATCAATATAATATTACAATTTATTTTCATGGGACGATTAAATAAAATGACATCTCTTACTTCTGTAGTGTCCTGTTGAGCTGTTTTTCAGGAAATTATATGAGGCACGGATGAGTCTAATGGGAATATTTATCTAGTTAATGTATAAGCCATCAATAATACAGTCTCAGAAAACCTCTTTAACCAAATAGATTAGTTTGACCATAAAAACATTAGCCCTGGAGGAGGAGAGGTTAGCAAACTTTTTCAGAATAAGTGAAACACGTCAGAGATTGAGGAGATAGTTTCTCTAAAGACTAATGCACAAGTAAAAACTTTAGGAGTCAACAGTCTTTTAGTTATATTGGTTGCATAGCTTTTAGGATACCCCTAATCCCAAATTTCAACTTTAAAGGAACAGTGTCATCACAAATTTTTTTTTCATATGTTAAAGATGTTAGTGCTTTATTAAAAACGTTTATATTTATTTGTGTGTTTGTGTTTTACTTTTTCTTATTTTTACACTTTTTCTTCCCTATGGGGGCTGCCATTTTTTGTTCCATTTCTGTATGTGTCGATTAACGACACATACAGACATGGAATACGGCAGCCACAGTCCCATAGGGACTGCGAATGGCTTCCGTCCCATCCACTTCTGTGTACGCCGTCTGTGTGGGAACTGCGCATGCGCCGCTCCCACACAGTCCAATTTGAAATTGGCGCCGTTCGGCGCCATTTTCCTGTGGACCGGAAGTCGCGGCCGGACAGTAATATTACTACTTCCGGTCGCGGCTTCCGGACTTGTGCACTTGGACCAGCGGCAGCAGACGGAGCGGACGGGCCGGAGGGAGCCGCGGCGGCAGGAGCAGGTAAGAGATTTCAATGTATGTTCGTGTTTGTGTACGTTTACTACTGTATGTAAACCTACTACACTGTGTGTTAGCTAAAAAAATGGCGACACACAGTGTAGGAGGTTAGACCGTTCAAACCCCTCGTTTATCCCGGCACTAGCCAGGATAAAGGAGGGGGGGATGCTGAGAGCTCACTAGAGCGAGGGCTTTTTACCCAATTTCGCAATGCTGCAATTTTGGGAATAGCTCCATCTAGTGACCAGCAATGGGAAATATTATAAATTAGAATCTAACTTATAATATTTCCTGACTCGTGAAAAAAAACAAAAAACTTTGAACAATGTTTAATCACCTACACACTAAATGTTTAATTAAAAAAAACAAAACATGTTTTTCTGGCAACACATTCCCTTTAACCTTGCCATTGTTCACGCTACAATGCCTTCTGTGGATAGCCCACTAATTGAGCATAATAGAGGTGTAGATGGCAATCAGCTAACATAGACATATAAAGGCGAATGTGGTGTTCAGAGCCGGCCTTAGGTTTTATGATACCTGTGTGGGACCTTTTGTTGACGCCCTCTCTGATGGTGCACTGTTATACAGAGTCCAAATAACCAGACAATATTGTGCAATATAAAATGGTTCCCCAATATTAATCTGTACATTGGGCAAATAACATTTTCATTAATTGTTTTAATTAAAAAAGGTTTACAGTGCTGCCACCACAATACACTGAAAAAATAATATACTATGCAGTGCTTAAATAGCAGGACCACACAATGTCTTGATTGATACCACCATACAGTGCTTAAATAATACCAACGTACACTGACCAAATAATACCACCATACAAGGATCAAATAATACCACCATACAGAGCTCACATAATACCACCATACAGTGCTCAAATAATACCAACATACAGCGCTCCAATAATACCACCATACAAGGACCAAATAATACCACCATACAGTGCTCAAATAATACCACCATACAGTGCTCAAATAATACCAACATACAGTGCTCAAATAATACCACCATACAGTGCTCAAATAATACCACCATACAAGGACCAAATAATACCACCATACAAGGACCAAATAATAGCACCATACAGTGCTCAAATAATACCAACATACACTGACCAAATAATACCACCATACAGTGCTTAAATAATACCACCATACAGTGCTTAAATAATACCACCATACAGTGCTTAAATAATACCACCATGCAGTGCTCAAATAATACCACCATAGATTGGCCAAATCATACCACCATACACTGACCAATTAATACCACCATACAGTGCTCAAATACTACCACCATACAGTGCTAAAATGACACCACCATACAGTGCCCGAATATTACCACCATTCAGTGCTCAAATAATACCAACATACAGTGCTCAAATAATACCACCATACAATGACCAAATAAAACCACTATTCAGTGCTCAAATAATACCAACATACAGTGCTCAAATAATACCACCATACAATGACCAAATAAAACCACCATTCAGTGCTCAAATTATACCAACATACAGTGCTCAAATAATACCACCATACAGTGCTCAAATAATACCACCATACAGTGCCCGATTACTACCATACAGTGCTCTAATAATACCCCCATACAGTGCCCGAATATTACCACCATACAGTGCTCAAATAATAATACCATACAATGACCAAATGAAACCACCATACAGTGCTCAAATATTACCAATAGACAATGCTAAAATCATACCAACATCCATTGCTCAAATAATACCGCCATACAGTGCTCAAATAATACCACCATACAGTGCTTAAATAATACCACCATAGACTAACCAAATCATACCACCATACAGTGCGCAAATAATACCACCATAGAGTGCGCAAATAATACCAACATACATTGACCAAATAATAACAACATACAGTGCCCAAATAATACCACCATACAGTGCTCAAATAATACCATCATACAGTGCGCAAATAATACCACCATACAGTGCGCAAATAATAACACCATACAGTGCTCAAATAATTCCACCATACAGTGCTCAAATAATACCATCATACAGTGCTCAAATAATACCACCATACAGAGCTCAAATAATACCACCATACAGTGACCAAATAACAGCTCCATACATAAACAAATAACAATACTATAGAACGTGCCAGGCGGTTTGTGGTGCCCACTTAAGCAGGGAGCGCTGATGTGCCTAGTGTAACCTCACCAGTCACATACCAATAAAATTGACCCTGGTGGAGTGAACAGAGCCTTAGGATAGTTTCTTACTTATCGTAATCGTAGTCTACAGCAAACATTTCAGAAAGGCATTACATTCTCCGCGGGATATATAATGGGACTTGCAGTTCCACCACAGCTAGTATGATAGAGGTTGCCTTAGTGCTCTTACACACGACCGAGATCGGGCCGTGAAAAACGGTCCGAGTGTCGGCTGATTTTCCCGGCCCGACAGTGGTACAGGTGAATGGGACTCCTGGAATCATAGACATTTTATGATGCTAGGAGTCTCTACCTTCCCGCGGAACTGCTGTTCCGTACTGTATCATTTTGTTCAGTACGGAAGAGCAGTTCCGTGGGAAGGCAGGAACTCCTAGCATCATAAAATGTCTATGATTCCAGGAGTCCCGTTCACCTGTACCGCCGTCGGTTTTATTTGTTCATTGTATGGTGTTATTATTTGCGCACTGTATGTTGGTATTATTTGAGCACTGTATGATGGTATTATTTGAGCACTGTATGATGGTATTATTTGAGCACTGTATGATGGTATTATTTGAGCAGTGTATGATGGTATTATTTGAGCACTATATGGTGGTTTTATTTGGTCATTGTATGGTGGTATTATTTGAGCACTGTATGGTGGTATTATTTGAGCACTGTATGTTGGTATTATTTGAGCACTGAATGGTGATTTTCCTGGCCTGACTGCGGTACAGGTGAACGGGACTCCTAGAATCATAGACGTTTTATGATACTAGGAGTCTCTGCCTTCCCGCGGAACTGCTGTTCCGTACATACTGAACAAAATGATACAGTACAGAACAGCAGTTCTGCGGGAAGGCAGAAACTCCTAGCATCATAAAAGGTCTATGATTCCAGTTGTCCCGTTCACCTATATCCTGTTCGGGCCGGGTAATTCAGCCGACTCTCGGACCGTTTTTCACGGCCCGATCTCGGTCGTGTGTAAGAGAACTTATCCTATTTCTGGCTATATCCTGAGGTTTCCAGTATTTTTCTGCTGTTATCATGTTCAGTAGCTCCAAACCAGTGCCGCTGATCAACATGTGTTCTAATTATAATGACTACCAACAGTGCCATGTAAGCCTATCTGTGACAGTGACAAATCTCTCAGCATGGAGCGGACAGAGCTCTCGGGTCATTGTAGTCTTAATAGTGGGAAAATCTTTTTTCTCATCATTACTTATCTCCTGGGTACACAATTCTATCTGAAGTTTCCTATCAAGTTTCTGTATTTAATTCCTACAAAGCCAGCTCTGCAGACTGCACTTTTGCTTCCGTGAAAAGAAAAAAAATGGAAACCTAGAGAACGGAGACAAACAGAAAGCAGCAGAAACAAAATAATTACCATTGAAATCAATGGTAATTCTAACGGAACCGTTACTTTCTGCTTAATCTTTCGATCCTTTCTTCCTCTGACAGAAGAGAGGTAAATGCATACTAACGCTAGTGTGAAAGAAGCCTAACTGTTTTGTGTATATAGTTTTAATGCAGACCTACAGTGGAGGAAATAAGTATTTGATCCCTTGCTGATTTTGTAAGTTTGCCCGCTGTCAAAGTCATGAACAGTCTAGAATTTTTAGGCTAGGTTAATTTTACCAGTGAGAGATAGATTATATTTAAAAAAAACACAGAAAATCACATTGTCAAAATGATATATATTTATTTGCATTGTGCACAGAGAAATAAGTATTTGATCCCCTACCAACCATTAAGAGTTCAGCCTCCTCCAGACCAGTTACACGCTCCAAATCAACTTGGTGCCTGCATTAAAGACAGCTCTTACATGGTCACCTGTATAAAAGACTCCTGTCCACAGACTCAATGAATCAGTCTGACTCTAACCTCTACAACATGGGCAAGACCAAAGAGCTTTCTAAGGATGTCAGGGACATGATCATAGACCTGCACAAGGCTGGAATGGGCTACAAAACCATAAGTAAGACGCTGGGTGAGAAGGAGACAACTGTTGGTGCAATAGTAAGAAAATGGAAGACATACAAAATGACTGTCAATCGACATCGATCTGGGGCTCCATGCAAAATCTCACCTCGTGGGGTATCCTTGATCTTGAGGAAGGTGAGAGCTCAGCCGAAAACTACACGGGGGGAACTTGTTAATGATCTCAAGGCAGCTGGGACCACAGTCACCAAGAAAACCATTGGTAACACATTACGCCGTAATGGATTAAAATCCTGCAGTGCCCGCAAGGTCCCCCTGCTCAAGAAGGCACATGCACAGGCCCGTCTGAAGTTTGCAAATGAACATCTGGATGATTCTGAGAGTGATTGGGAGAAGGTTCTGTGGTCAGATGAGACTAAAATTGAGCTCTTTGGCATTAACTCAACTCGCCGTTTTTGGAGGAAGAGAAATGCTGCCTATGACCCAAAGAACACCGTCCCCACTGTCAAGCATGGAGGTGGAAACATTATGTTTTGGGGGTGTTTCTCTGCTAAGGGCACAGGACTACTTCACCGCATCAATGGGAGAATGGATGGAGCCATGTACCGTCAAATCCTGAGTGACAACCTCCTTCCCTCCACCAGGACATTAAAAATGGCTCGTGGCTGGGTCTTCCAGCACGACAATGACCCGAAACATACAACCAAGGCAACAAAGGAGTGGCTCAAAAAGAAGCACATTAAGGTCATGGAGTGGTCTATCCAGTCTCCAGACCTTAATCCCATCGAAAACTTATGGATGGAGCTGAAGATCCAAGTTGCCAAGCGACAGCCTCGAAATCTTAATGATTTACAGATGATCTGCAAAGAGGAGTGGGCCAAAATTCCATCTAACATGTGTGCAAACCTCATCATCAACTACAAAAAACGTCTGACTGCTGTGCTTGCCAACAAGGGTTTTGCCACCAAGTATTAAGTCTTGTTTGCCAAAGGGATCAAATACTTATTTCTCTGTGCACAATGCAAATAAATATATATAATTTTGACAATGTGATTTTTTTTTTTTTTTTTTTATATAATCTATCTCTCACTGGTAAAATTAACCTAGCCTAAAAATTCTAGACTGTTCATGTCTTTGACAGTGGGCAAACTTACAAAATCAACAAGGGATCAAATACTTATTTCCTTCACTGTATGTGTTTCCATGGTTACAGACTACAAACAAACCCTTGTGTAGTCTGATCCTGCCTTCATGTGTTACTCTCTTCTCCCTTCCACTCTCTGTATGTTAGCAAGAAGAAGGGACAGATGGAGTGTTGTATTACATGACTGCATGATAACACCCCACACGGTTTGTTTGCAGCTGGCCATGCACTTTAGATACATGTTGGGAGGAACAAAAATTGGGCTTGATCCTTTGTTCTCCAGGGAGATAAGCAATGTTAAAGGTGCCTGGCAACTGCTTATCATGCTTGCTCAGGTAATGTGCACATGTATATTTATGAAGTAGTTGGGGGGTATTGCTAGGGGGAGGGTTTCATTTGGCTGACAGCTATATTTAGTGTTTTTTTTTTTTATACCTTTCAACACCAGGTATAGTTGTTTTTATGTCCACAATTCTGTGCTGATTAGTTTCTTAATGTATCTTTATAATGTTCGGAGGTCCATTTTTCTGATACAGAGCTCCAAATACCCTGCATAAACATAGAATTATATGATAAAATTATTACTACCTGCAGGTACCACTAGAGGGAGCTTAGCAGTTTTACAGAGCTTAATTTATGGACAGTAGGCAGTAAGTTCCTGAGCTCCCTCTAGTGGTGACTGCAGGCATACAGAATTTGATCATTTAACTATATGACTATACTGAAGATTTGGAGCTCATAAAAACAGAGCTCGGAACGCTATAAAGATATATTAAGAGGATAATCAGAAAATAATTTTTGGACCTAAAAATGACATGGTGTTAAAAGGTGGACATTCACTTTAACCCCTTGAAGACCAAGCAATTTTTTCCATTCTTTCATACCAAGAGCCATAAAGTTTTTTATTTTTCTCTCGATGAAACTTTGAGTGCTGACTTTTTGCGGGACAAGTTGTATTTTTCAATGGATCCATTTTGTAGTACATATAAGTTATTGATTTAGCTTTTATTTTATTTTTTTGCGAGGGAAAATTCATAAAAATACCAGTAATTCCACCATTTTTTCTGCGTTTTTTTTCCTTGCTATTTATGGTGCGGTAAAAATTAAAAGTTAACTAAATTCTACAGGTCGTAATATGTATTTTGTTTTGGTAGGCTAATTTTTTTTAAAAATATTTATTTTTAAGGAAAAATTGGTTAATTTTTGGAGACTTCATTTTTTTTGTTAAAGTTTATTGAACTTAGTTTTCATTTTTTTGTTTCCCCCTAAGGGTCTTGAAGCTGTGATCATTCCAAATACATAGTATTCCAAAGTATTATTGCCTGTCAGTGTAACACTGGCCTCTTACATGGCCTAATAGGCTGATGCTTATGCAGACCTGGATTCCACAGTAACCTATCAGTCCTATCAAGGTCAGTTTTGACTACGGCATCTAAAGGGTTAAGCAACATAGATCATAGGTTCCCCATATCTTCGTCTTTAGAGCTGGGCTGCGACTATGTGTTAAAGCCGTAGCCCCGCTCCCGATCGCACGGCACACTTCCTGTGCCCGCAAAATCAACAAGACGAATCTGCTATTCCTATGTCATCAACAGGTTAAGCTCGACTATGTATCAGTATATTTTACTTCCCTTAATAAACTTTACAGTACAATTCAAAAGTCTTGTCCTAGTGAAAAATTCGAATTGGTAAAGGTCATGTTTTTACATCTCAATCCTTACAGACGGGTAAACAAGATCAGAACTGTGCCCACCATGGCAACAATCTCGTCATATTCCAGAGCTGTACTCTGAGTGCTGCTATCATCCCTGCAAGATGCTGTTTTGTTCCATACAGAACCGCGCCGTGTTCAAAATGTTTTATTTTCAATTCAACACAGTTCAAGTGGCGCCATTATGTATAATCCTAGTGTAGAAATGAACATTCCCGTTTTCTTCTCTCTCATGTATTGTCGGGGTGTTAGCTTGCTGGGCTTCTTCTTGACTAAACGTATTACTGTGAAAATTGCTTGACGTGAATGTTAATTTAGTGCCACCAATGAACGCACTAAATTATACTCATAAACTGGAGCTATATGTGTACACAATAGTCGTATGATCCCAACCCCTTTCGTCCAAGTTTTATTGAGTGAAGGTCTATGATGCGGGAGGAGAGACGGCTAATTATGGAGTTTGCTGTTAATCTGATTCTCCATGGAGCAGCTTCTACTGCAGCACCAGAAACAGGGCATGCTGAGAGTTGTAGCTTTGCAACAGCTGGAGAACCAATAATCTACAAGATCATTGGAATTTTGTTGGATGATACAGGCCATGTAATTTTTTCTTTGCCCTCTCAATGTTTAGTACAGTGGTCAACAAAGCAATAAAACTTAAAGGGGTTGTCCACTTTCTACTTGTTAGAAGGGTCCCTTTAAAATAAGCAGATCACAAAGTGTCCTCCTACTGTGACCCCAGCGATCAGCTGTAATCTTTGAGGAAGCCTGGCAGTAAGTGTTCTATTTCCCTGCAGTGCCACCACAGGAGAAATGAAGCATTACATAGTTTCAACTCATATCAGTGGGTTGTCTGGAAAGGTCCTCCAGAGCGAGGAACGCTCTTTTGTAACCGCTCTCTACTCTGCCCAAGAGATGAGGATCCTGAATAGAGGACCCCCCTCTATTAACTCAGTTCCCTAATAGGGTGTATGAAAATGGGTTTAATTAAATAAACAACTGTTTTAAAGTGCATGTCCACTTTTTAAAGGGCTATTTCCATCTTACAATTTTATGGCATATCCACAGGTTATGCCATAAATGTCTAATTGGTGCGGGTCCCGCATGCATGTGAAGAGCGGACTTTCTCTTTAAAGGTGTAAAATCTAGGAGGTAGCTTGCCAAATCTAAACTTTTAGGTTTGGTTGAAGGATCAATATGTCCCACTTAAGCACAGAGATCACCACCACCAATTTCTAAGTTGTGCAAGTCAATGAGCTAACAAACTGAGATTATTTCATATCCATGAAATAAAACTCTCAATGTTGTTCCTTACAGATAATAAACCAGGACCAATAGTCTAACTGTTCAATGTCCTTCCTGCTCTACTCATGTTAATCATGTTCAGATCGGGATATCTCTAAACAACACACAGTAGGGGTTAACGCTGCCTACTAGATCACAGTGAACCATGAAGTCACAAGCTCTATCTGATTGACAAAGGTGTATATACCATAAAGGTAGACCACGGTTGGTTCTTTTCCCCATGCAAATGGGTGGCAAGAAAATGTGCATTAACCCCCTCTTCAAAGAGGATCCGTCACTAGTTTATTAATTCCCTATCTCCTAACTAATCTAATAGGCGATATGATGCTGATAACTACAGTGTGATTTTTTTTCAAAAACGTTTCTTATTTGCAAAGTTATGAGCATGTTTCTAAATATGCTTGTTTGACTATACTTGCCAAATGGGAGGCGGCTCTTTCTTTTCAATCTGGGCGGTGTAATGTTTTCTGTATGACGCTGTCCAATCATCATATACCTTCTCCCCCTTCACTGGCCAGCAATACAGCTTCCATTCCCGACGTGTTTTCAACTGGTGATACCTCCAGTTATTTCACAGCCAGGATATTATAATCTCATCTTTCATATGCCACCAGAACCACTGTTCTAGGTGGTCCACAGCCTGAGATATGGCTATTTAAAGTGCTCCCCCTTCCCTCCAGCCTCAGTCTCTCACACTGTGTGAAGCAGCTTCATGCTGATAGGACGGTGTCCGAGGCTGTGAGGAGGCTCCGCCTCAGGAGAATAGCCGGTGTTGACACTCACTTGTCTAAGATAGGCTCATTTGCATATTTAGAAAAAAGCTCATAAGTGCTAAAATAATAAACTTTTTGGGACACAATTTTCACTAGCATTATCAGTGTGACAACGCCTATCAGATTAGCTAGGAGATTGGGTATTACTAAACTAGTGACAGATCCTCTTTAAAGTTACTTGGCCCAAGGGTCATGGAAAGGAGTTGCAGATGAAAAGAAATACCAGGCACTTCTGTATTGGGTGGCAAACCCAGCACCCTGATTGGGAACCCATTTTAATATTTGCTATGGGGCCCCATATTTTTATGTATGCCACTGTTTATTGAATTGTTTATCAGATCCGTCATCCAACAGTGTGATAGAATACAGAAAAAACGGTTTTAAACTACTTTAAAGTGATAAAAATGGTATGGGTTCCAACAATGTAATTTGGTCCCAATTTTATCATTACCATACAGTAAAGCACACTGAAGCTTCATCTCCCTCCTCCCCTCCTACTCCTCCTCCCAATCTAGTATTTACTGTTTTATACTAGACACATTTCTTGGTCACTCGGGAAGTTTCTGACCTATACATAGAGCCTGAAAGAAGAGGAAGGGGAACAAGGGGCTGCTGGACAGTGAGGTAGATGTGACTTTAACCTAACAAGATATATGACAAAGTTTCATGTATTTTTCTGCAAAAAAAATTATAACAATAGGTTCGCCTTAATAAAACAATATTTATGACTTGCCAATATGATTTTTTTTTTATCCATAGTCTTACCAGGCAGTTGAAGTCTGAAAGGACATCAGTGTTGGACTAACAGTATCCCCTTTTAAAGTGTGTACAGCATGTGACATCTGAGACTGAGTCTGTACGTGGGAAGGCTCCGGTGCTGCTTTATCCCATTGCCGCTGTCCTTGCCTCATCCATTTTGCTTGGATCCCCCACCTTGCAAGGTAGATCTTACAAAAATCGTAGTTCATTGCTGAATAATATAACAGATCTAGAATTAGCAGGATGACCACGAAAAATCCATAGACCCAGACTCCAACCAGTGCACTGTAGTTGCTGTGAAGAATGAGAAAAATAACTTTTACAAAAAGAGATTGTTCAAAGCGGATAATCCCACTAATTCCAGTGACAAACCAATCATTGAAGCAGACCCCACTACTGTTATGGTGATTGGGGATGGGTATTTTATGACCCGGCCCTCATCTTCTCATAACCCCAACAATGTTGGGTATTCCAATGATAGAATTTTTGACATGTAAAAGGTTTCCATAAGTCCCATAGATTTCAGTGAAGATCTGTATAGTATATAGAGTCACCCTTTAAAATCAGTATTGAGACCCCATCACTCTATGCATTAGACCCCCACTGCCAACTTCTCTCTATTGACATTTTAGAAAATCTATCATTGGAATACAATTTAATGCATGTAACAATGTATCAGTGACTGCAAGCAAACTCCGTTCTAGATTTTCTGGGGACTGTGTTACTCATCTGGTTAGGTTTGTGCCTTTAAAGGGAATGTGTCATCAAAATATGTACTGGTTTACATCAAGTTTTTGTGTTAAACATATTTTTTAAGAATTTTTAGGTGATTTATTTATACATTTTCCATGTCATTATCTATATTAAAACATTAATCTGCAGCTGTACTGGACCAACTCAAATTTTGGTGGTCTTCAAACTCGCAGAAGCGATGGGCCTCTATAAAGACAGCGCTATTAGGGGCTCCCTTAATCTCCCTCTTACCCCACCAAACGGTTTCCCATGCATGTCCGAGACCTGAGGTAGCTGGCATTAAAGCGGCAGTTCGTGCATGGTCCTATCTCAACTCGGTAAGGACATCTGACTCTCTGGGGGCCGTGTCGATTTCGGTCCTCCCACTACGACATTTATATACATTTATTCCACAGATAGATCTAGCTGAGTGGGAAAATTTAGGGGTTGGGAAAATTGGAGACCTATATAAAGATGAGAAGCTGGCTACAGAATAAATTCAGTCTTCCAGCGACAGATTTCTATAAGTTTCTTAGGATCAGGCACGCCCTGCGATATGTAGCTATTTCCGCTCTTACTTTTCGTAAGGTTGCTTTTGCTTTTTTCTCATTGTCATTTAGGAGTGTTGGGGGAATATCCACATTTTACAACTCCTTTTTTGAGCACCTTTCATTCGATAAATCTTCTTATATGCTTATCTGGGAAAGAGACTTTGAAGTCCAATTCTCCTTGCCCGATTGGAAGCATGCTCTTTCTTGGGTATGGAGGGTCTCGAACGGTATTAACCACTGGGAGATGGCACAGAAACTTTTCCTGCGTTGGTACTTTACTCCGGTTAGGTTAGCTCAAATGGATAAATCCAACCCGGAGTCCTGTTGGAGGCAATGCAGATCTAAGTGGACTTACCTTCATATGTGGTGGACATGCCCGGTAATTAAACAACTGAGATTTCATTTTTAATTTGATTTATACGGTCACGTCCCATCGGATTCTCCCGGAGCCATCTTTGGCTTTGTGCTTTCTGGGAATGGAATATATCCCAAAAAATCTGGTAGTAGTGGTTGGCCATATTATCCTTGCCATGAGATTAATCATCGCTCGGCATTGGAAACTACCTATTACCCCCTCAAAACGGGAAGTGATTAATGAAGTGACCCATTCCTGTAAGATGGAACAGTTGTACTCTGCCAGATATCCTGGAGGTCGGCTACATACAGCCCTTTGGCCCTATGGTCCCTATATCAGGCTAGTACTCCTATGTAGTGTCTTCTGTCACTCTATGACTTAGAAATAATATATAACATGATTGGACAGCTAGTTTTATCAAGACTTTTACTGTCTTTTAAATGCAACAATTGCTTTCTGCTTAGTAAACGGAAACTGTTACTTGATTGGTATCTGCATATATGTACTCAGGTATTTTTTTTTTCTATCTCTTTTGTGTTATTTATGCATTGTTTATATAGAAGAAAATGAACGCAAAATCCTTTATTGTATGTCTTTGTAAAACTAATAAAAATGAATTAACAAAAAGAGACTGACCCTTCCTGTTCTGTAGAGATCACTTCTCAGCAGTCATCTCATTATCATCACAGGTGGATTACAATGACAGGTAACACATATATATAGATTACACAGCATCCACCATTCATAACTTACTGACCCTTCCTGTTATGTAGAGATCACTTCTCAGCAGTCATCTCATTATCATCACAGGCAAGATTACACTGACAGGTAACACCTATATATGGATAACACACGATCCACCATTCATAATATACTGACCCGTCCTGTTCTGCAGAGATCACTTCTCAGCAGTCATCTCATTATCATCACAGGCAAGATTACATTGACAGGTAACAGCTATATATAGATAACACAGGATCCACCATTCATAATAGACTGACCCTTCCTGTTCTGTAGAGAACACTTCTCAGCAGTCATCTCATTATCATCACAGGCAAGATTACATTGACAGATAACACCTATGAATAGATAACATAGGATCCACCATTCATAATAGACTGACTGTCACGAAGGGTGCGTGGACCCACTGGGCCATACCGCCTTAACGGTATGGCAGCTGGCCAACAGGACACAGGTCAAAGTCTATAGTTCGTATAGGTGTACCTGTGGCAGCTTTAGACAGTAGCAAGACAGGCTCGGAGGGGGACTAGGTAGCAGGCAGGAACCAGGCGTGGTGAAGCAGGACAGGCATGGTACTCAGCGCAGCATGGCTCCAATTCAATACAGCATTTGGACCAGGATAACACGGGATGCAGGTTACAGGTAGCAGGAACGGGGAACACTGGGAACTGGAGACATTTAGGGGACCATTTGCAGAGACAAACTTAGGTAATGACAACAAAGCTCAGGCAATGCAGGGAGGGGCAGAGCCCTTCTTATAGTCCAGAGTGATCTCGGAGCAATCAGCTCAATCTCACACATGTGTGCGCTCTGGCTCCTTAAGGCTGGACTGAGCTCGCGAGCGCATCCTAGTGGTCAGTGCGGAACAGGACGGCCGCATGTGCAGACATCTCTGGAGAGACAGGATGGGAGGAGTTCGTGGTCAGCGACCACGGACGTTACACTGACCCTTCCTGTTATGTATAGATCACTTATCAGCAGTCATCTCATTATCATCATGGGCAGGATTACACTGACACATAACACCTCTATATAGGTAACACAGAATCCACCATTCACAATAGGTGATGGACACAGCTCCCCTCCTACCCCTCCCTGCTCAATGACCACTGCATAGGTCACAGAGCATGCCCACTACACTCTCCCATAAAAGTCATTGGCTTAGTTACAGAATATTGTTTCCTATGATTCATGGGGCTGCTGTAAACATATCTCTAAATGCTGTTAATGGAAGCTCAGACAAGATGGCTTCCCCCATAATCATGAACAGAAAATATAATAAAATAAAATGTACAATCAAAAACTGAAAACGATATAAAAAAAAAAGAATATGTTTTACTATCTGGTTTTAATCAGCAACATAAAAAATATATGTGATATATTCCCCTCAAATGTTTGGTTCACAGATGTGGAAGGGAATCACAAAGCATCTTAACTTCACAAGGTTGGGATATTCCTTCTTTACAGACGTGACTGATGTAAATTCCAGAGGGGTCAATACTAATGTTCATAGCTCAGACATGGAGGATTTCACGAAGAAATGTTTAAAATACCCCTGAGAAAATATTTTCACAGTAGTGTATGATAGTGCAGAATTATCTGATAAAGTGGAACGTCAACTTTGACTGCGGGGATTAGGGAGAAACAAGATGTTATGTTAAGGATGGGGCCAGAGGGTTAAAAAATCTATGCCAAAAATGTACCATGATAACCCATTATTTCTGAATACCATATAATCCATCATATATATAAATATAAAATTCACAGACCACCCTTTCCTTATGCCCTATCAGGACATATGGATGTGATGAAGGGGGACCCCCTTGGGATTTCCTTCTGTGAATCAGATCGGAGAGAAGCTAGGCAAGAATGGCTATCGCCCCAGCGGACTTTAGTATTATACACTGCATATTGTAGGTGGGGACCTTGTTACAGATTTTGCATTGGAGGCCCTCGAGCTTCAAGTTATGCCTCAGGCCGCTTTTTTCATTGGGAGTAGGGCCAAACTTGCTGGGGAATCGTGCTCTGGGTGGTACCTCCAGTGGGCACCACTCTTCCCCATATGGTGTGTAACGTCCGTGGTCACTGACCACGAACGCCTCTCATCCTGTTGACGCCTTTCTCTCCAGAAATGCCAGTACATGCGGCCGTCCTGTCCTGCAGCAACGAGTAGGGTGCGCGCGCGAGCTCAGTCCGGCCTTAAAGTGCCAGAGCGCACACATGTGTGAAATTGAGCTGATTGCTCCGAGATCACCCTGGACTATAAGAAGGGCCCTGCCCCTTCCTTTATTGCCTGAGCGTTGTTTGTACCTACTCGTGTTAGTCTTTGCAAATGGTCCCTTAGTGTTTTCCAGTTCCCAGTGTTCCCGTTCCTGCTACCTGTATCCTGTATCCCGTGCTACCTTGTTTCTGTGCTGTAGAGAGTTGGAGTCGTGATTGTGTCGTATACTACACCTGCTGTATTTCACCGCACCTGGTGTCTGCCTGCTGCCAAGATCTCATCCAAGGCTGCCTTCGCTACTGTCTGCATTGCCACAGGTATCCGTACTTAAACTATTGACTTTGCCTTGGTATCCTGTTTGGCCAGCTGCTAAACCACTACGGCGGTACAGCCCAGTGGGTCCACACACCCATCGTGACTGGTGTACTATTATAGAGTTTACAAATTACCATACCCTACAGTGCTTAATTATAGGCTCCCAAATATCAGTGCCATACAATGGTCGAATGACACTTTCATAGTTACCTCAATAACAATGCTATACAGTGCAAAAGTGATATAGTACACAGTGCCTAAGAAGTTTATCGCACCATACAGTGCTAAAATAATAATGTAAAGTGACTAAATTACAGCTTCTATACAGTGCTATACACCTAATATTAAGATTTGTGGTGGTCATAAACCACCTGTGCCAGGCCCTCTAAAGCCCTCCCTTCTGCACAGGTCACATACCCCTAAGGTCAGCACTAATTCGGTGTATCAAAACTTGACAGTCCATTTTCTGAAACCCTTTGCGGCAGAATAAGAGGGTCCAGGCGGCTACATTTTATAAAGTATCCGCCGACTAAAAAATAAAGTGTAATACGCAGTCAGTAATAGCATCTAGATACTTCATCCCTGACCTGCGCTAGCACTGAGCGTGAAGAAAAAAAAGTATTTTGTAATTATATAATCTGGTGTTGAAGTTCCCAGCCAACTTGCTTATAAAATGTAAAAAGTACTTGAGGGGATCGTGTATCCTCACATAATAAGATTTATGGAGGCAGTGAGAAAAAACATTGAAGCACGCGAAATTCATCTCTGCAAACGTAGAGGAGAGCGATTTCTTCAGAATGGTAATAAATACCAGACATCATAAAGTATCCCCATCAAAAAATGAGAAAGGGAATGGAAGCGTTGGCCAAAAAGATATGAGGTTCACCAAACTTTATATAAGGGGTCTGTATATACAATATTTGTCTAATATACCCCTAGTGACCACAGTACTCCCTTCTGATAATAAGGGGGCAGTTGGGGTTTACCAAATTATCCATCATTGCTGTCTTCTGGCGTCTACACATCATGACACTCAACTATCTCCATACAGGAGAACACAGAAACCCTAACTCTATGGGGCCTGTATCCTCTTGGTGTCCTGACTCTTCTCGCCCCTATTACCCACCCGAGTCATAATGTTAACCATTAGGGTAACTGGAGTAGAAAAGAGAATTGTTCATTTCTAGAATTTAGAAGGTCAATTGACCAACTATCTTTGCCATGTAATTCATGAGGGTCCTTGTATGGTCCACCATTTACTCTCCCTAGCTTGGGTTGTCGAAATAACAAATAGCCAGGACCTCTATATCTGTTTCCACCTTTGAAATTGAAAATTAGTGATAGTCAAACGTGCCTCATTTATTTTTTTAAATGTGTAAGATCTCCATCTAGACCAATTTCATCATAAAATCCTCAACATGAAGGCCTTTTTCACGGGATCTTTTTCACGGGTCATGGTAATCCCTAGCTTTGTTATGGTCATGTTGAATTTGGCTCTTGATAACTCTATGATTATCAGTTATTAAGAATGTTCTTGCCTCTGGTGGGGTCTTCAGGCTTCTCAATGATGTGCTCATTGTTTTTTACTGTATTCATCCATCTCTTTGCTTATCGTCCTTTTCCTCTTTGGCCTTAAACATGCAATAGTATTTTCCAATCATATGGGATTTTACGTAAAATATCCAAAATAAGATAAAGGTCCAACACAGTGGTATACAGGACTGGGGGCCTCATATCAAACATAAATCTTAGGCCTCATTTCAGGAACTGTTTGACATCATCACACTCCTAACCATTCGCGTCAGGATGTCCAGGTGCCCCCATCCCATTTTGAGTACATTGAGTACATTTTCCACTTAGCTAACATGGAAGCACCTGTGAACCCATATCCTTGTGTTGTTTCTAACCACCCATTAAAGTGGGGACAAGACCAAAATAGTATGGGCCCCCCTCTATGCAGCGTCCCAGTACAACTTATGGTATGTACACCCTTGGTTCAGCCTGGTCACTTGCGTATCAAATTGAAGATTTAGTGCAATTTGGTCGAAGAGCCACTTGCTTGTTTTTTCTTCTACAGTATTCTCAAAAGTCTTTTTCAACAACAAAGTTCACCAAGGTGCCAACAGTTGCAAAGTTTCTCCCACCATGGTTCCTTAAAGGGGTTGTGTAATGAAGATAACCCCTTTCCATATGCCCTATTAAGGTCCCCCCACTATGGGCCAGAAGGGAGAGCCACTTACAAGCAACGACTCTTGCTCTGGTGAACTCACTCTGGTGTACTCGCTCAGGTGGACTTAGGCCATTTTTCTGAATAGCCGCCATGTAATACCCCATTTCTCCTGCATTGGCCGCTGGAGGGGACATGCCTGGCTTACCGCAGCTTTCCCAGCAAAATCAACTCTCTGGGGGCTGTCTGTGGTCAGACACAGACTATCCATGTATTAGATGGAGAGCCATTCACCTGAATGGCTGCCATGTAATACTATTTTTCCCCTGCAGTGGCCACTGCAGGGAAAATGTGTGGCTGGTTTAGGGTAATTTCCTACGTGTGTCAGGAACTGATAAGCCGATCGCCGTGTCGGCACCCACTGTACTTTCATGATATGATCTGGGCACCTACAGTATATATATGTCTATAAGGGTTGTCACTTCCCTTCCACCAAACAGGCGTAAATAAGTAACGGAGATCTCCAAGCTCTGGAGGAGGACCTGTCTTTCCAGGATGCTCTTTTCTTGACCTTCTATGATCTACAGAAGAGAATTTTCTAATTGAACATTCGTTTTTTTATCCTTGACCCTCAAAACTATTTCTACAATGCACTGGTGCCAGTTTTGTTAATAATCGCTGTAATATTGTAGATTTACATTTAACATTAGGTTCTTGAATGAGTCATTTATTTTGTTGGTTTCGGTCACATTGAATTTGAAAACCGCCAATTACATCCAGTGCTAAAACAAACAGCGACTTTCAATGAATACAATCTTCAACAATTTATTAATCTCCCAGCCCGTGGCTTTCCCATCTGCTCCTTGTAAATAACATCTGTCTGTCAAACATGAAGCCCCATCACTACAGAACAAGAGGGAGAGGAGGGCACCTACTTATCTTCATTACATTCACTGTTATGACTCCATATTCATCTTCCTTCGGATTTTTCGGGTTTGTATTTTCAAGTACCCTATTAGGAAATCCTTAATGTTAATAGAAGGGGTCCCTTAGGCAATATCCTCATCAGAACAGAGAGCAGCTCCACTGAGCGTCCCTGTAAAGCTGACACATCTGTCCTTTGCATACAAAGTCCATTGATTTAAATTGCCAGTGTAATGCTTTATTTCCCCTGTAGTGGCGCTGCAGGGAAATTGAACACATTCTGTCAGGTTCCTCTGCAGATTACTTTTGATTGCTGGAGGTCCCAGCATCAGAACATCCTGTGATCAGCTTATCATCTGGGGATCCTTCTAAAAAAAAATCATTGTCCAAAGTGGGCAAACCTTTTAAGGCGCAGCCATCAGTTACTATGGAGTAGAGCAAAAGACTAACTTCATTTAAAGGGGTTGTACAAAATTGGAAAACCAATTATTTTTTATTTTTTTTAAGAAACAGTGCCACTCTTGTTTGTGATTAGTATTGCAGCTCAGTCCGATTCAAACGAATGAATGGAGCTCAGGCGCAATACCAGACACAGACATGGACAAGGGTGGCACTGTTTTCTAATCTCGCACAAATCCTACAAATCAGTGTTCTCCAGTCTGTGGCTCTCCAGTTGTTGCAAAACTACAACTTCTAGCATGCCGGGGGTTGTAATTTTGCAACAGCTGGAGAGCAACAGGCTGGGGAACATTGCTTTAAGTAATATTTCTAGGTATATATATGAAGAATTTATTTAGATGCCCTTCCAACTAGCCTTGGCAATGACAACATGTTCTTCTTTTCTGAGACCAATGGGAATGGTGAGGGTCATGATGCATAACCCGCACGTGCTAGCCTTCTTATCCACGCTGGGGCAGTCTAGCAGACCGGCCAATTTATCATTAGTATCCCCTTTCCCCACCTGCTACTTATGACAAATTTCAGTTTCACTGTAGGCTGTAAAATGGCATCCTGGAGTGTAATCTGTAGTGCTGACATCTAGTGGTCAATATGAGAACTTTACAGATATTCATGGCAAAAGAAGGCGAGTGCGGTAGAATGAATGCAGATCACTGGGAGACCGGGGAAAAGAGAAAAACATATAGGGGATGGAAAGGAGGAGCACCATTCCAAGTTTAGCTGTGGGACCCCATGTTTACTTATTACGCCCCTGCCAAATGTGTATAATAAGACCATCTAAAAAAACCCCGATCTATTAAACTTTTATATCTTCCGACCGGAATTTTTTTGCATTCCGAACTACAGCAGGGAAGACGTATGACTGGTTTCGAGCCGTAAAGGGTTATTTCCTGCAGGCGGCAAGATGAAAGTGGAATGACAGCGAACAGCGAGCTTGGGCCCCGTCTTGTGATTCCGTCTTGTTATTTAGGCTCCACATGTTACCATGGCAATAGCCTAATGGATGGATTATGGATTTATTTATAAATGGTATTAATTGGATTCTGGAATTGAAATGGAAATCAGCTTGTGCACGTTCAGGCGGGGTAGGACTTTGCTGCTTCTTCATACGCAGATGAACCAATCTAGTGGCAGCTGAGCAACTGTCTGTCAGATGGATTGTCATGCAGAACAATAGACGAAAGGAGTTGTTTGATCTATAACCTTTTCATCTTCCTTTTTTTCTCTCCATTTAAACCGTTCTTATTGTATGTCTAGAACCTAAGAGCTGCAGAAAACCTTCTTTTTGGAACACCAGGGGGGTATAAATCTACAATATATAAAGTCTATATCCTTTTCTATGCTTTTCTATGACTGTTTGATAATCCAGCATCTATCAGGCCGCATTGATTCAGCATTAAAGATATATTACCATGTACGTGTAGGGAGTGGTCATTAAACACTTTGACATTTTATCACGTAGCGCCATCAATGTAAGATTGGTGGGCATCCCACCCCTGAAACCCCCACGATAAACAGAACAAAGGGGCAGCAGCTCTCCGGCAGCCTCTTTACTGCAGTGCCAACACAATGACCCACATTTCACTACTGTGTCTGGTACTACAACTCAGCCCTGCACCCTTGAATGGACTAAACGGCAGTACCAAACTGTGTTCGTTGCTGCAGTAAAGGCCTTGTTCTGCTGATCAGTGGGGTCCTGGTGGTAGGACCCTCACAATCACACATTGATGGTCTATCCACATTGATGTCAATCCTAAAATATCCCTTAGTGATACTATATGATAATATTCCACATGTAAAGACATTTTGCTTGCAGTACCATGCCTAACCACATGGTGTGCTGTCAAACTAATAGTAGATGGAGCTCACAATACTCTAAGGCGCCAGCTAGTGGCAGAATATGGTATTGTAGTTATTCATATTAAGAAATTGCAATCGAATGGAATTGCACGGAAAAGGGTTCTGGAAAAGCTAGGTGACAATGACAACCCCTATGTTGTTGTGGGTGATATTTATTGGGGAGTAAGTAAGGGTGTTCTTGACCTACTTTTGACTCTTTCCAAACTTTTGACCTGATCTTTAATCTATATGTCCTGCCACAGGTGCTTCCGTACCTTTATGAGAATATGACAACCCTTACGTACCACTACATACCCTATAAAGATATAGAGCAATCTGTGCATGATATTTCCAAGGGAGATCTGGTTGTTTAGTCTGGCTGCACTTAGGGAGTTTGACAAAAATGTACAATCCCTTTAAGGTCAATTACATGCAAAAATATTTTTGAGAGGGATGATAAGGGATTCTGTTACTTACTTATGCATATAGCCATCCGAACCCAACGTGAGATTCATCTGCATGACGTTCTGGAATTCTGTTTCATTACAGCAATATTTGAAGACGGTGTTGTTGTGGTGGCAACATAAGATGTATGATTTGTTGTCTGAAAGGCGCGGACAGTGGAATCCAAAGTGATATCGGCCTTTGTGGTCCGTATACGGCTCGCAAACTCTGAAATGTGCAGAAGAGGCTGTGGGATATAACAGTACATATCAGAATACAGTATACAGCGCTACCATATTTACAACGATGTTTACCATGAATTTATGATGTCATGCACCTTGTGATGACACTATATTTGTCCCACTTCTGTTATATGACAATAATGCAGTACAGATAATATCAATGCTATTTGATCAATATATGTAGACAAATAATTAGTTGACGGTCTGTCGGTCTCAGAATGTTTGAAATTGTCATTGCATTCCAGCAATGACAATGTTTTCCAAAAACAAAATTGACTTATTTCAGTTGCAATTCCATGCCTAACCACTTGGTGTGCTGTCATGGGAACTAGCTATATAACTTAGATGGAGCATAGAGCACTATCCTTGTGAGGCTCTGTTCACATTACTACTTTCCCCCTCCCTTAGGGGTTTCTATATTTTTAACGGCTAGTGTAGACTAGTCCGCAGAGCTATTCTTGCCATAAAAAAATACCGGAATCACGTCAGAAACCTGATTATAAGTATCAGGATTAATCAGGATCCATTTGAAAATGGATCTAACATAGCTAAAAGGAATGGAAGCCATAACGCTAGTGTCGACGGAGCCTAATACAATACTTGAACGCATCAGCTAGTGGCTGTCATACACATGAACCACAATGCATATAAATAAAATTGCACAGAAATGATCAAAATTTATATTGTAGTACATTTTTGAAAGTCAATCCTATATAGAATGATAAGTATTCTAAAAGAAACATATACACATTTTGCTTACAATACCTCACTTGACCACCTGGTGCGCTCTCATTCCAATAGGTATTATGGTATTATACAATGCTCTGTGGCTCCAACTAGTGGTAGAAATATTTAGTGTAGTAACTTTTAAGTTTCCTAAAATTGACTACAATCCAATGAAATTAATATTGCGTCACATATGAGGTGCACTTATGTCGACCACAAGTAACTGTCTGGTAAAAATGGGGCAATTAGTTCTCCCCTTATTTCCAGAATCATTATAACCAAATTTTGCTGTCTGTTGCTTAACAGTGGGCACTTGAGGAAGTGGGTAACACAAATATAACAGTGAGGGGCTGGAGGCTTGCATATTTGATATCTGTTACTAACACTTCTGGTCCTCAGCTGAGAAAGGAAGATGGCTGCAGTACCCCAGATTCTCCTGCACATAGTAGTATGGAAAGTAGATGAATGAAGGAGTAGACTGACCATTTGGACAACAGGGTAGTGGCCGAGGGCCCATGAGATAAATGCTGCACAAAGTCAAACCCAGCTCCAGTGTATTATATTTATGGTGGTTGGTTCTATGACCATTATTACCCAAGGTCCAGGCCATCCCTGGATGAAAGTAATATTTTTGGGTTGAATATTTTTGATAAATAATAATAATAAATAGAATGACCTGTTCAAAGGGACGGAATGGGTGATTTTGGCCCCCTGGCATTAAAGATCATAGGCCCCTTGCCACCCACTATGATACACTTGATTTTGGTTAATAAAATGCCCTTGAGGTGTACTATAACTGACCAAAGGCCTATGGTTCTCCTCTGCACTAAGATTGATAGTCCTTTTGATATTATATAGTGTTTTGCCTCGTCCCTTTCCATCTCTTGTGACCGTCACACTAGTTTTACCTCCCTTGTTTGGTGGTACATGTTGAGAATGCGTAGGTTATAGAAGGGTTAGGTGCACACCACACTTTGGGAAGGAGAATGAGGTTAACCTCAGTTGGGACCTTCATCCATGAACTTCATATAAGCTACAGGACCTGCTCTGATACCTGTAGGCACAGTCTACAAATTGAAATTTTTACATACTCATACGGAACCAAGAAAACTGGCTCAACTGGGCCCTACTTTAATACCCAAATGGTCAGTCTTCCTCTGATTTTTGATTATTTCTTCCAACACCTGTCCATTTTATGCCAATATTTTGCAAAAACGGTATGCCACCCATAAGCATAACTTGGTTAAAAACCCACTAATATTGAAATTCTGAAAATTAAAAAAAAGTAGTCCCCCCAGACTGCTAACAGGCGGCAAGCATGTGTCTGGAGGATTGGCCTGGATCCAGAGTAGCTGTCTGGTCTGAACTCTTCAGTTCGCACATCCTTTCTATTTATGTTTGATGCGGTCACATCAAGGGAACTTTCAGTAACATCTCGGTCACTGACTGGGACAGGAAAGTCTAATATGAGACACGTTTGGAATACGCCAATAAATGAAAAACTGGAATATCAAAAGTTTGGTGGAAACTCCAAATAGATGAACCCAACAGCTGGAACCAGAAGACCTTGTTGTCCAGTTAGGCCAATAGAATAGTCCTGATAGTTGGACCTTAAAAAACTGGGTTGAGAAGGCTTAGCGTAATCCGTATATATGTCAATGCTAACCCATGTGAATGTGTTATGAATTTTTTGCCAATTTAACCAGTTGACGATGGTGAATCTACTGCCGGACAATATTTATTTGACCAAATATGGGGACCTCAAAAGGCAAAAAACTAAGATTGATAGACCTGTTGATCTTATATAGTTGTTTGCTTCGTTCCTTTCCATCTCTCATGACCCTCACACTAGTTCTACCTCCCTTGTTTGGTAAAAAGGTAGTACATGTGTAAAGGATCTGCCAGGCACAGCTTCGGTGTTAACGCCCATAGATAATCAGTCTGCACCTGCTTCTATGTCTGTGAGACTTACTCCATCTTC
This sequence comes from Rhinoderma darwinii, assembly GCF_050947455.1. Taxonomy (NCBI): domain Eukaryota; kingdom Metazoa; phylum Chordata; class Amphibia; order Anura; family Rhinodermatidae; genus Rhinoderma; species Rhinoderma darwinii. The sequence goes on along the minus strand of NC_134689.1, from coordinate 14,103,994 downwards.
CACCACTCAGGGTGGCAGGCTTAGGAGTGGGAGAACCTATCACAGCCTGGCCAGACGGAGCTAGCTCCCGCCCTCTGTCTATTTATACCTGCCTTTCCTGTTCCTCCTTTGCTTGTGATTCTTCTCGTTTGGTTTCCTGGCCCTGCTGCAGCTTCTTGTACTATTGTCCTTGCTTCATATTGACCCCGGCTTGCTGACTACTCTCCTGCTCTGCGTTTGGCACCTCGTACTCTCCTGGTTTGACTCGGCTTGCTGACTACTCTCCTGCTCTGCGTTTGGCACCTCGTACTCTCCTGGTTTGACTCGGCTTGTTCACTTCTCTTGTTGCTCACGGTGTTGCCGTGGGCAACTGCCCCTGCTCTGTGTACCCTTGTCTGTTTGTCTGTCGTGCACTTATTGAGCGTAGGGACCGTCGCCCAGTTGTACCCCGTCGCCTAGGGCGGGTCGTTGCAAGTAGGCAGGGACTGAGTGGCGGGTAGATTAGGGCTCACTTGTCTGTCTCCCCACCCCCGTCATTACAACATGTTGAGACGGTGTAGGTTATAGAAGGTTAGGAGCACACCACACTTTGGGAAGGAGAATGAGGTTAACCTGAGTTGGGACCTTCGTCCATGAACTTCTTAGAAGCTACAGGACTCGCTATGATACGTGTAGATACAGTCTATGAATTTACATTTTTACATTCTCACATGGAACCAAGAAAAGTGGCCAGCTTAAGTTAATTGAGACACCTGGACCGTTTTCCCACCACGAGTTGAGAAATATCTTTAAAAATATCCGTAGAAATCTAGAACTTATGTTGCTTATCACTGCATGGAAGTCTTAATTTAGGTTACACCACAGATATATCCAGATATTTTGGATGAGGGTTTGCATGTGCACATGTATTTATGTATGTGTGTGCATCCAAGTATGCATGAGTGATAGTCTATGAACTCCCTCTCGACTCGCACCTATGTGCCTCACGGAGATCCCCCAACCTCGTCACGTCTGGTGAGGTACCGCTGGCCGCCACTTCCAGGATTATAATCAATGGAGAGGTGGCCGAGAATCACTGAAACAGCCAAGCTCAATGTTTCCTCTCAACTGATCGGCCAGCAGCGCCTCACAAGGTGGGATGGTTTCGGATGACCCCGATTCTGCAAGTAGGTGCGTACTCCAGAGGTGGACTTCGCATTTATCAGACATTTTTGGCATTTCCTGTGGATATGCCATAAATGTTTTAGCTGGGAATACTCCTTTAACAGATTCTGTGAATATTTTATTACATGTTAAGTATGGCTTATCAGGTGATCAATCTCAGCACTGTTGATTGGCTGAAAGGACTCTGTAAAAAAAGGGAAACTATTCAAACTTTGCTATAAATGCCTGATAGGAGGGGGTCTCTGCTGAGATCCCACCAATTTGAAGAATGGGGGTCTCATGTTCCCTCTTACTCCTTAGAACCTAGCATCACAAGAGCCGTAAATATGCCTTTAAGTCCATTTAAAGGGGAACTCCACTTTTACTCAACATATTTGCAAAACTGCATAGTTTAAATCTACATAAAATATTGAGTAACTTTCTAAATACTTTTCTTTACTTATGACTTACTGATTTTAAATTGTGTGATAGAACACTAAAATCAAAGTTATGCTGTAACCTGATAGCAGTGCATTGTGGGAGCTCTGATAGTTACAGTTAGAGCTCAGCTGTCACATGACTGGAGTCCAGATGAACTGTGTACAGATTACAGGAAACTGCGATTTATTTTTTTTTACTGTGGGTGGGGAAGATGAAAAAAAAAACAACACCATACAGCTCAAAATCGGTACTAAATAATAAAAGGAAAGTATTTACAACGTTTCTCTACTTTTTATGTAGATTTTAAATGTGCAATGTTGTTCAAAAGTGGAATGTTCCTTTAAGGTCACTGGTATAGCTTTAAATATGGAAATGATGAGCACAGCCACTACTGGTATACCCATAGAATAAAACAGGATCCATTTATCAGATGAGAGCGTGCCGGATTCCTTCACACAAATCGAGTTTGAAGCAGACATTAACATTGTCAATGATATAACCTCTAGCGTGTCTTCTCCGATAGCGGGGGCATCCATGACAATATAATGATAGGATGTCATTTTCTAAAGTAAACCTAGTCGAGTACCTCTTGTGAAAAATGGTCCTCTTTGCCTTAAAGGATTAACCTTTACATTGAAAGCTTTTCAAACCCATTAAACTTGACATTAACATCTCTAGTATGTAGCCTGGGAGAATTGTGGGTGAACAGTTATTTTACAATCTAGGGGAAAAAAAATCTAAAACAGAAGACGATCATGTGGACTTTTTCGAAAAATCCTAAAAATAAAGGATTCAATTTAGACTTAAAGTGACAAAAATTATTAAGGGCGTAGCGTAAATACTGCAGATTTTCCACAACGTTGCGGAAAATCCGCAGCATAATACAGCAACAGGAGAGTGGATGAGATTTGAAGAAATCTCATCCACACGCTGAGTAACAATCCTGCCGAAAAAACATCCTTTAATTGACCTGCGATGCGTTTTTTTAATCCGCAGCATAACTTGACATGGTCAATCGCTGCTCTTTGGTTGCGAGTTTCCCCCATTGAATTCAATGGGGAGGTAAAACCCACAACAAATAGCAGATGTTGCGATTTTTGCGGCGGAAAAGCTGCGATTCTGCCATAAAATTTGCAATTTAGAAAAAAGGTCTATACTTACTCAGATCTCTCTGCTCCTGCGTCCAGCCCGGCTTCCAGGGATGATGTTTGATTCCATGTGACTGCTGCAGCCAATCACAGGCTGCAGAGGTCACATGGGATGAAACGTCATTCCAGGAGGCCGGGCTGCGGTACGTCAGAGGGACGCATCGTCGTGGCTATGGGTAAATATATACTTTGTTTTTTACCTGCTCTTTTCCGCTGAGGACATTATGGTCGAAAAACTGCACCACAGTTTGGTGCGATTTTTTGGCCGCAATTCCCTATGGCGACCCGGGCGGATACGCTGTTCGCCTTTATGCAGTGTATCCGCCTTGTGTGAACATAACCTAATAGATAAAATAGATAAAATAACAGTTGTTAAAAAAATTAGGTGCATTATTTCTTTAAGGGCACCCCCAGAGGCCAACTTGTCATATGCTCCCTGTAGTTGCAGCAATAGTTGTCAATACCCTGTCCCCATACATTGGGGCCAGCCTTACAATGGATGATACCCTGATTGGTATTCTAGCCCCCCAATTAGTATTCAGTCATACAGTGTACAAATACCCAGACCATATAGTGCCATACAGAATAGTGCCCAAATATCGGTGCCAAACGTTGGTCAAAAAACAACTTCATACAGTTGCCTAAATAACAGTGAAATACAATGCTGCTGCCACCATAAAATGCAAAAATTATATACCATACAGTGCCACACAATGCAAATACCACCCATAATAAAGTAATCTAATAACAGTGCTATATAATGTCTACCGAATACTAATGTACAATTAATATTAGCAGGTGTGGTAACTGCCAGGCCAATTGTGGTGCCAGGGGTGAGCATAAAAAGAATGCAAGAAGAGCATAGGGGTGTCTTACTCTCCAATACCTCATCAATGAATACCATGTATATCTAACAATCCACCAATAATTGTGAGCCATTGTCATTAGCTCAGCCACTTACATGCAACCCAAGACAGTACGTCCCATACCTACTGGGACCTGTGCAGCTTGGACAGGTTGCACCATTGGTACAGATGTGTCTTTCGAAACCTATTCTCTTATCTCAACATATCGCGAGATGACCAGCTTTGAAAAAAACAACATGATTTCACGATGTATGTCTGTGTGGCCACGCAGTGTTTAAGATGTGAATTACAGCCTGTCGAGGGTCTTGCTAGCATTTCGCGATATTGAATTGAATTGGTTTCATGAGAAATTGAAGTCCTTAGCCAAAGTGTCCAAAGATAAGGGTGGACACATCTGTATGTGGTGCCCCGTTCAGCAGGGGCGGTTGATGAAGCCCGTGAGTTTGCAGAGGTTGCACACTGTTAAGGCCAGCCCTGAATTGGCCCAAAACACTAAGGAGAAATACACAGTATACTATAGAACTGCTGCTGTGGGTACAGAATAACTTCTCATAGATCACATTATAGCTATCTTGTTTTCTGCTGGACCTTTAGGGCCTTGGCGTTTTAGGGGGCTAATTGTGTCAAGTCATGGTCCGCCTCCGAGGATCTAAGTGGCCCACCAGAGTCCCAAAGGATCCTATATGGGGCCAATCCGACCCTGTGAGGCTGTGTTATGTTGATCGCCAATAAAACAGAACAGATGTTATGTGCATGGGGGCTTTATTTTCTCATTAAAATGGGCGACAATTACATAAAGGGTCTACTTCAAAATAATAACATCAGAAAATAATCAGTTTCTACATGTTCTTTTTTAGGGGAAGCCACAAAGGAACATCATTTTCCCAGACACTGTTAGAACATATTTGCTTTGTTTCTGGAAATTTTCTGACAAGTCTCCTTTTTATCTATTCTACGCCTGTATAATCCAAATGGGAAATGCATGAAGTCTAGCAGACGGTGGTGACTGAATTAATTCTAGCAGTGAGAAAGGGAAATCATTTTTATTTTAATTATGATCGAGCCAATTAAATGGCTCACACTAGAGAACTCAAAAAGATGTGACTCACAAGACATTAACCTACATACGGCCCGGATCGGCTTTATTTTCGTGGAAAGTCTAAGTCAGTAGGCTGCTATTTTGGTCATGAGGTCACCTCTCGTCTCACTTTCTCCTCGAGATCTCTTATGATGGATGTGATACACTATGACTTCATACTACATTAACTTTTAATGTTTTATTCAGCAATTCCAGTTATTTCAGACATTTTGATGAGTTAGGACTCCTGAAAATAATTTATGGCATCAGAGTTTTCCAAGGGATTGGGCAACTCATCAAAAACTTCTCAGATCTAAAAAAATCAAAAACAAAAAGTTCTCCGGGTGCTCTGAAAGGAAAGCAAAGATGTTCTAGGTGAAGGAATTACACTTGAATGCGAAGAGTAGCTCTTCCTTTTAATATTATTCTACAGATTCAATCTATAGGGCTGTAAAAAAGTATTTGCCCCCTCCCAGATGTTCCGTTATTGCATGTTTGTCACACTGTAAGGTTCCCAAAGGTCCCTCTGCCACCTAAGAAGATACCAGTATTTCAAATGGCACATGGTAGGTGGGGACCCTGTTACAGGTTTTGCATTGAGGCCCAGGATCTTTAAGTTACACCACTGATAAAGGCATGACGTCCTTTTACACGGCCGGTAATTTTCTTGGCCGGTAATCAGCACCGATCAACGACAATCACATTGATCTGCGCTTTTTTGTTCCATTTACAAGGAGCAATGACCGTGAGTGTGGGAAAAATCGATTGTTTACCCAATCGTTCATCCCCAAAAAGTTGTCATCTTGTCGGCAACTCATCACCTGTTTTCGGCAGCATAAAAGATGCTGAGTTTACATGGGGCAATGACTGGGAATGAGCATTCGTACACTGCCCGAGTTAAAGGAACTATAATTATCAACAGTGACTACAACTTATGTGCTTTGTCTTTAGTAGTCTGAAATCCACCTCATCAGAAGCTCAAAGTGCAGCTCTTTCCCTCTCATGCTTTAAACTGCAGCTCATCCTGTTCAGATTGACTGCTGTGTATAAGCACAAGCCCACCACAAACTTGCTAAAAGAAGTCAGTGCATGAAGAGCACAGAATATTTATATACTACACCCGTTCCTAGGTCCAACACTTAGGTCCAACTGCTGCACAATCACTTAGGACGTATATATAAGTCCAAATACAAGACAGGGTTAAGGTAATAAATCTTCACGTCATTTTGGTACAAAGGCCTTTACATTTTTGATATGCATTTTATGCTTAATTTAGTTGTACACACAGTAGTTCGCATCATGCACAACAGTTCTTGTGCTCACCGAGTAGTGAATGAATTGATGCTGACATTGTGTGCCGCAGGAAAGGAGCATATTGCATACATACATATACTGAATACGACACTGTGGGTCCTGCAGTTAGCATTGTTCTCCCTGCCCCCGCTCTTACGCCTCTACCTCATTATATCGCATGTGGTTTCAATTCGAACAATTTGTAGTTGCTTAAAAACTATAACAAACTATAAAATGTGAAATATCCAGTTTCCACAAATTGTATTAATATTCAGCCAGGAAGCTGATGGTTAAATAGTGTTGTACTATGGAAACTCCATATAAAAAGCATCAGCATGTTTTATGGTACGCATATCTACACGTTGGTATTGGATTGGTACGGCTAAAAACAGTGGCGTAGCTATAGGGGTGTAAAGATCGCAGCCGCAACTGGGCCATTACACCCAGAGGGGCCCATTGGACCCCATTCTAAATAATATCATGTAAAGTCAAAGGGTCGTACATAGAGCTGAGGGTTTTAAAATTAAAGTATCGACCCTTCTGGTGCTGGTTAACACCACCATGTCTCTAACTATCGGGGACAGGAGGTCCTTGTTGGTAGGACTTGTGTAGAGGGGAATTCTACAGAGGTTCTCATGACCCATCATATGAAGGGATGCCGCCAACCTGGTCTAGGTCACCTCTCTCCAGGGGCCCCATCAGAACTGGATGGTTTGCGTCTATGGTATATATGGCCTTGGTTGAGCCTTATAAAACCCCCCTAATAGTAATAAAATTTCTACTTACATGGCTTACCTTTCGAAGACATGACTAAGAGGACTAAGATGAGACCGTTGAGAAAGCGGTGAGCCCAGCTAGTCATCCTTTTGCTCTCATCTGTCCACTAGAGAATCACCTAAAACGTAAAAAGAGATAGAATCATGAAATATCTACAGAAAACTCCATGTCCTGAGCAAAGTTCTAAATATTGGCTGATTGACTGGATCCTGTCAATGGGTCATTGGGTTAACTTTGGGTTCAGGGGTTATATGTGGCCATGGATAGTCAACATACAGCTGGAGACAAGGGCGTTTGAACAACAGAGACAGCTCATGCGGCTGCTATGGGCTTCTTGGAGAGAGGAGGGCCAGCCCTGGATGGTCCAAACTCTTATCCTTAGAGGACTCCCCAAGGGTTGTAGAAAGGGAAACAAACACCTGGCCCTTCTGTTGTGGGTGGCAAAACGCTAGTTGGGGTCCCAGTTTGAACTTTTATATGGGGCACTATCTATGTACGCCACTGACTTGAGAGATCTAGCAGCTAAAACATTATTATTTTCTATATAAACATATAAACAGTTCTTGAGTTTTACCTTCTTTTTCGACAATATATGAAGATGAAAATGTGTAATTACACACTTCTACCAGCAGAGGTGCTCTCAATCTTGGTCTAAGGGATTATCTATGATACCAGTGGTGCCAGTCTAAACCGAACACAATTGTTAATATATTTACATGCGAATATATATATAGAGAGAGAGAGTAAAAGAGAGAAAGAGTGCGAGGGTATTTATAGAGTCAGTAACTTGAAGCTCTGGGGCCCGATGCAAAATCTGTAACAGACCCCCCACCTATGAAGTTCTATTTCTAATACTTGTGTCTTCTTATGTGGCAGAGGGGTCTTTGGGCCCCCTCAGGCACCAGGGCCCAGACGAGACTGTTACCTCTGCACCTCCTATAGCCACTCTCCTTTATATAATCAGTAACAGAGAATCCCAATCTTTGGAGAATGCACATTATACCCATAGATATACTGCGGGCAATGAGCCTGAGACTTGTGTTAATTTCCAAAATTATACAAAGTTATACAACAGAATGAGTCATTGTTAAGCAACACTGAAAAAAACACAGAAGATTTCCTTAGATTGCAAAACACGCCGACTGCCCTATTATTCTGCGATCATTAACAAAAAAGCGTTAGTACAGATGTAGCCTTTAAGAAGTTTATCTTGACTGATAACTTGCTGCAGCGTGATATCACACAACAAAAGCCATTACAAAGTCATTAAAAAAGTCAAGTTAAAGTTTTTTGGCACTGTGTATTTAATAGGTTGAGAGTCAAGATAAAGATGGCTACATCTGTACATACAGAACTGAATCAGAAAAGATGGACACGACCCACAAGGATCAGGCAGGATGGATTTGAACCCGTCCAGAGATCAGCGGCAATAGTTACGTCTGGCAGGAGCTTATCATGCTTGGCTTTTTTTCCAGCTGTTTTCTTTAGGGCCCGTTGAGATATACACATTTTTAGTCTTACAGTTAACTTATATATATAGGTCTTACCATGTCGACCCCTGACCATATCCCCTATTCGAGCATGTGGACGTCATAGAGGGGGTCCCTCTCTATGTGCCAGAAGGAAGGGCCGCTGTAAGAACGGCACCCGCTCTGGTGGACCCAGCGAGTCCATGCCTTACATAGACAACCATTCATTTGAATGACCGGCATGTAGTGCGGCCGCTGCATTGGAAGTCTGTGGTTACCTATGGCCTTCCCCTGTGATAACCACCCCGCCAGAGGGGGTAGAAAAGCAGGTTTCTTCTTAAAAAGGGGCTGATTTTATCTGAGGGCAACATAAAATGGGGAAAGGGGGGGGGGGGGAGATGCGGCGCTCAGGGAACTATCGTTTTCCGTGATGTCATTTACGAGTTTTTGCAAAAAAAAATGTGAACGTTTTTTTTTTTCCCATTCTAGAAAGTAAATCACATTCTGGTCGCTGGGGGTTCAACTGCCGAAACCCCCACCGATCCTGTGAATGAAAGGGCCACAGCTGATTTAGAGCTCTGGCTCCTACACAATTTTCCCAGCACATTGGCGCACCTGGCCAACCGAAACTGTAGCATGGCCTCATTCAAATGAATTTTTGGGAATTTTAATAAAGCTGTGGCCATTTGACACCAATATGAGAAGCTCTATATTTTTGTTAAGGTTCAGTGGTCCCAAATCTAGAAGTCATAAAAATACACAAAAAATATGCAACCGCCTATCACTCTGCAGTATTACAAGAATGTGAAAACTTTAAAGGATAACTAAACGTTCAACAAACTTCTGACATGTCATAGTGACATGTCAGAAGTTTAGATTGGTGGAGACCCCGACTGATCGCTAAAACGAAGCGGCAGAAGTGCTGATGTGCCGCTTTGTTTCTGTTCGGCTTTTTCCGAAAATCAATGTATCGGAGTTCGGGCTCAATATAAAATCTATGAGCCCGTACTCCGATACATCAGCCGTCTGGAAAAAGCCAAGCAAAAAGAAAGCGGCTGAGCGCTCACACAAGTACTTCTGCCGCTTCGTTTTAGCGATTGGTGGGGGTCTCAGTGCTCGGACCGCCACCAATCAAAATTTCTCACATGTCACTATGACATGTCAGAAGTTTGTTGAACGTATAGTTACCCTTAAAGTAAAGAAAAAGAAATCAAACAAAAGTTACAGACATTTATATTCAGCACACCTTCACAAATGCCGCTCCCCATCTGCCTCAATCTTGATATTTAAGCTTAAATTTCTTATTTCACGCCTCAGAGTTTTTCTTTGTAAAGAGTTTATCTGCGTCACGGTGCGTAGTCTCAGAACAAATTATCTCCCACAACCATTTGTACAAGATTTGTTAGTTTTCCCATACTTTTATGGACTCCAGTAGTGTCTCCTACAGATGAATAAATAGTGAATTATATATAAATATTACGGTGGGTGTTAGGTGAGATCCAGGGTAACATGTTGCAGTATGAAGCCTGGGCGGCCAAATCAGTTTTGGATAATCCCTACTTGTTAGAAGAGTCCCTTGACAATAAGCAGATCACACAGTGTCCTCCTACCGAGACCCCCAATGATTAGCAGTAATCTGTGGAATCCTGGCAGTAAGTGTTCAATTTCCCTGCAGCACCACCACAGGGGAAAGTAATCATGACACTGTGTCCATTCATATCAAAGGGTTGTCTGTGTAATGCAGGACAGGACAGGTCCTCCAGAGCGAGAGACACTTTTTGTAACTGCTTTCCCCTCTGGCCAAGCGATGAGGATCCTGAACAGTATTCTATGATAGGGTATATGACAATGGGTTTTCTAAACTTGGTCCAAAATTTTGTGCTGATTAATTAAATAATTTATCTTTATGGGGGTCAGAATCTTTCTGAAGCAAATCACCTGATTCGCTTCACAAAGTCATAAGAGTTAAAGGAATAGTGTCACAAATTTTTTTTTTTTAACATCAGTTTGATTTTAGTCTTTTATTATAAACTTTTATATTTATTTGTGTGTTTGTGTTTCACTTTTTTCTATTTTTACACTTTTTCTTCCCTATGGGGGCTGCCATTTTTTACTCCATTTCTGTATGTGTCGATTAACGACACATACAGACATGGAATACGGCAGCTCCAGTCCCATAGTGAAATCGAACGGGGCCCGTTCCATCCACTATGGTGTACGCCGTCTGTGTGGGAACGGCGCATGCGCCGCTTCCTCACAGTCCAAGTTGAACTGTGCGCCGTCCGGCGCCATTTTCCTGTAGACCGGAAGTCGCGGCCGGACAGTAAGATTACTACTTCCGGTCACGGCTTCCGGACTTATGCACTTGGAGCGGCGGTAGCAGACGGAGCGGACGGACCGGAGGGAGCGGCGGCGACTGGAGCAGGTAAGTGATTTCTATGTATGTAAGTGTTTTACTGTGTGTTTACTAGTGTATGTAAACCTACTACACTGTGTGTTAGCTCAAAAAATGGCGACACACAGTGTAGGAGGTTTGACTGTTCAATCCCCTCGTTTCTCCCGGCACTAGCCAGGATAAAGGAGGGGGGGATTCTCAGAGCTCACTAGAGCGAGTGAGTTTTTCCCAATTTTGCAGCAAAAAGCAATGTGGTTGCTTTACCACATGCAATGCTGCAATTTTGGGAATTGCTCCATCTAGTGACCAGCACTGGGAAATATTATAAATTAGAATCTAATTTATAATATTTCCTGACTCGTGAAAAAAATAAAAAAAATTAGAACAATGTTTAATCACCCACACACTAATTGTTTAACTAAAAAAAAAAAATACTTGTTTTGCTAGCAACACATTCCCTTTAAATGATAGGATTCTATCTGTCTACAGTCACCACTAGGTGGCGCTTAGGAGCTTTCTAAAGACTTATTTATGATTGAGTTTAATGGGTGATAAATACAAATACACGCACATTGAAACCGCCACAGCCTCCTGGATAAATAATCACAAAATAGATTCTCCCAGTGTATTCTATAGACTGGTAAAACATTGAATAGGTTGAAATAATGAATTAGATGATTTGCCTATCTCTACTTCTGAAGAACAATGGACCATGGCGGAAACTACCCATAGTCCAAGAGGGAAATTACCAGATCAAGGAGGCAGTTCTGATAATAACATTGCATAGTAACGTGAAAGACTGAACCTAATTTAAAATTCAACCCAAAAGCGTAAGTACCGTAGAGTCAGCCCATGCGGCTACTATAGGGGCCCTTGGAGATAGGGTTGGACCCATCTCGTTTGCTATTGGGTGGCAAGCAGGGCCGGCCTTATGGGTGTGTGACTCGTCTGGTTAGCTGGCATCAGCCTGCTTGGCTGACGGGGGCTCCATAGACTTTCTGGCACCTGAGCCTTGCGATCATTATGAATTTTTATAGCCCAGTTAGGCCTTGTTCACACGATGGAAAATGTTTTTGTATACTCTATGACCACATGCCAAGATAAAGTACCACTACGCTTTATTCACCAGGCCCTTCTGTCTTGGGCGACAAAATTCTGCACCTTAAAGAGGGGACCTAGTTTGATCATTACTATGGGGCTCTTCTATGGACACTACGGGTTCAACCCAATACTAAAACCAATGAATTACGCAATTGCTTCAGTCCAAAAAATTTCCGAGTTTTAAAAATCTAAAAAACTCCAAATGCGTTTCATTCCAGATGAACAAAATTATCATCTACAAACTACAAACAGGGGCCATGACGTAAAACCTGTAATCTTATTCAGGAATGTGTTTATTCATTGTTCCCGGTACAGCTTTAAGCCGTCAAATATTGTTGTTTTAAGAAGTTTTTTCAATGCATAAAAATGAAAATTTCCATCCAAATATCAATAATTATTTGAAGGAATGAACCTTGGAGAACAAATTGTGATCTTAGTAACTTCTTCGTCCAACTTCAATTGAATTTCGGTTCATTTTAATGAAAGTTTTTGATTTATTTAACTTACCATTGACCCAATCGCAGCTGGCTGGCGCAAAATTCTGATAGCTACAACACTTGCTGCTGACACTGCATGTCATCTATCCAGCCGTAGTGTTAAAGTCTAAAAGAAATATGTTCCTCATAAAAATTCAACACGGCTCTTTAATGTCTTGCTTCAGTGACTTGCGTACATATGGAATAGGGGCTTACTAACTTATGCCAGCCGGAATCAGATGTATGCTGCCACCTTGAATATGGAGAGAACAGACATCTTTAGAGGTCACCCCCTCCCAAATAAACTTCTTAAAGAAACACTCCAGGCTCTGTTATACGTAGTGCATAGGGGGCGGTGCATGACACAGGTATTTTGTTCTTGAATCGTCGTGTCATGCACCGCCCCCTCAGGTCCTGCACTAGGCATAACAGAGCCTAGAGTGTTCCTTTAAGAAGTATATAAATATTTAGAATATAGATATATTTTTCGGAAGCAAAGCTGTAGATTCAAGCAAATCGGGCTGAGCTGCAATACTAGACACAGCCCACAAACAAGAGTGGCGCTGTTTGCAGAAATACAGCCAGGTTAAACCTTATTCTTTTCCAATAATTGACAGTCTTTTTAATATCTAATAAGAAGCAAAAAGTGTATGGTACAAAATGAAACCATGTGTGTGGACCTCCCCTTTAACCTTACAACTGTATGACGGTAAATGTGAATTACGAGTTCCCGTAATTGTACCTGGCTTTATAAAATACCTGTTTATTTTTCATTATGTCTTACCTTTTTTTTTTTTGCTGTGTCCTTTTTTAGATTTAAAGAGTTTATTTTCTGTGACATTTGCTTCTTTTTTGCTTTAACACTGTCTCCCAGAGCCCCTCCGGGGGAATAAAATGCCAGATGGAAAATGAAGAGACATGTTCTGCCAGAAACTTCCCAAATGCCATAGCAGGATATGTAGAAACACAACTAAAGTTTGTGCCACTAATGATATGTGATTTTTTCAGGTTAACATCCAAAATCAGTGATCCAAAGGGCTTCAATGTTAGTTAGTAAGAAGAAAATCTGCCTACAGAATACCCGCTAGGGGCCTCTGCGTAAAACATTGTGTGGGGTCCCTCACTACTTTTCTTAGAAGAATAAAAAAGAGAATAGTTCAGAAACAACCTAATAGCACTGTCCTCCTGTGCCCAAATAATACGGTTATAAAGTATCTAATAAATAACAGGACCATATAGTGCCAATTTACCCTCGACCGCATCCATGCCATAAGGGCCTGGTGAGGGCCCAGATTTGTAGTAATCTCATACTTGCTTACCTTTGGGAAGATGGGAACAAAAAGCGGCACACGTAAAATGCCACACAACATTTATGACCTGCCCATTGTAAAGGACACTCCCCCAACCTATGGCATTTATATTACGATTAGTACATATGACCCCCTTTAGCACACCCAAAAATTAATACAAACCCCACACCAGACCCTCTAAATAAAGATATATACCCCAGCTGAGCCCAGCCCTTGATACAGACACCAGACCCCCTTTTATACAGACGCTAGACCCCTGTATACACCCCTCCATGTATATAGACCACAGGCCGGACCCCCCTGTTTACAGATCCCAGACTAGACCCCAAACTACCCCTTTTACTGACCTCAGACCAGATGTTTAGCTACTCACCTCTCCCAGTTCCTTAGGTTCTCTCCGCTTCCCGGCGCCACCATGTGTGCCCTGGAGCAGAGGGAAGCACATAATCGGGGAGAGGTGAGTATGCGGGGTACCCGAAGGCTTAGCTGGCTCTTCTGGGAGTCTTCTGGACATTCTGGAAGAGTTGGCAAGTATGAGGAATCAGCTCCAACCTCCAAGACCTTTGAACCCCTGAATCTAGAACTATCAGTTGTCTTCTCAAGACGGAAACATAACTTTCTTTGTTTGACCATGAAAGTCAGTGGTATCTTCTATACTTTTCATTGAAAAAGGATCCGTCAGAGATGGAAGCCTTGATGCAGATAAGAACAGAGCCTTACCGGCCTATTTTGGGCTTTCAGGACTGAGCTAGCCATAACTTTTTTTTTACTTTTCTGTGGACGCAGTCGTATGATAGCTCATTTTTACGGGAGGAGCTGTCGTTTTTATTGCCACCATTTTGAGGTACATATAATTTTAGATTAACTTTTTATTTATTTTTTGAAGGGTTGGGTGGAAAAAAGACACAGCAGGCAAATACCTATGGCAGATTCGGGACATTTATTAGCAATTGCACCTCAGTTTCCTTCCTCTGTTAAGCTCTTTAGATGCTGTGGTCGATACTGACATCTAATGGGTTAACGGCTGGTATCAGAGGTTTTTCTAATCCTATATTTTACAGCCAGAGGCCATAACTTGAAGCTCTTGGCCCCCAATTCAAAATCTGTAACAGGGCCCCCAAATATCACACATTACTCATAGTACTGATTTCCTCATAGGTGGCAAGGGAATATTTTGTGCCCTCTTAGGCTCCAGGGCCCAAGTGCGACCGGATTCTCTGCACCCCCTATAGCTGCGCCCCTGGTTACTGCAGGAGCCTGGCTGTCAATCACCACCAGGCTCCTGCTGTTGATCTCACAGCCACAGCTCCTGTGCCCATGTGGTCACCATATGTACATGTATGTCATGGAGCCTTTAGTTAATGGTGGTTTAAAAGGTTAGAGTGTATGTCCACCCTTAAATAAAATTCTGTCCTGATTCATTTCATAATATATCTTTATATCAGTCATGGTTCTGTACTCCTGATACTAGGCTCCAAATCTCCCGCATAGACAAAAGAGTTAAACAAAAAAAAAATCTGTCTGCCTGCAGCTGCCACTAGGGGGAGCTTAGGATCTTACTGCATACAGAAGAGCAAACACAAGGGTATAGAGACAGGGCAATTAAAAAACTGGGACAAATCTATAATTTTTCTGTCGGAAAGAAGAAAAGTATTGTTTAGAACTACATTTCTCTTCCAGTCGCTGTGGAGGGCACAGTTAACCTGTTTCGAGGTTCGGCTGCTTTTACCGCACCTTTAATGTCAATCTGTCATTCAGTACACAAACGAGGATCCAGATGACTGATGTTCTGTCATTGGTGCATACGGCTTTGTACGGTAATCCGCTTTGACGCTCCGTCATGTGAATGACACCAAGGTCTAACAGCTGACAGCGTATCTAATCATGGATTCCTTCTGGTGTTTACTGTCAAAACTGTAATTGTACGTTTGCTACAGCGTTCCGGCATGCCTCACGGTTGTGATCGAGGATTCAATGTACATATATTAGGCTGGCAGATAATGGCCAGGAGAAATGTCAGTATTTCAGGGTATCCAATACATTGTGAAGATGCCTTGAAGGAATACATTAAGACAGACAGCGGCAGAGGAGAAATAAGTTTAGTTCCACGACTTGCATGGTGGAGGAATAGATATGTTACAGAGGACATTATGGAGGACAAATGCTGAAGTTCTGCACGCGATATCGCCCATGAATCAAACACAGTAGTCCATGGCGTCCTTTACATTTATCCCTGTATCAAACTTTTGTAGGTATACAGCCAGGGGCGTAGCTAGAGGCTCATGGGCCCCGATGCAAAAATTCTTACTGGGCCCCCCCCGCAAACTTCTCATGGCCGACGGTCCGCAGCTTTCAGCTGCATCGCTGGGTCTCCTAAGTGACCCAACAATGCAGCACTAGCAGCCGGGGGCGTCACGAAGGCTGGGTTCACACACACTATTTACGGTCGTAATTCGGGCGTTTTAGCATTGAATTACGTCCGAAAATGCGGCTCAAAAGCGTCGGCAAACATCTGCCCATTCATTTGAATGGGTCTTACGATGTTCTGTGCCGACGGTCATTTTTTTTACGCGCCGCTGTCAAAAGGCGGCGCGTAAAAAAGACGCCCGCGTCAAAAAAGTGCCTGTCACTTCTTCAGACGTAAATAGAGCCGTTTTCCATGGACTCCATGGAAAACCAGCTTCAATTACTTCCGTAATGGAAGCAGCAAAAGACGCCTGCACATGCCATTACGGCTGAAATTACGGTGCTGTTTTCTCCTGAAAACAGCACCGTCATTTCAGCCATAACAGACGCTGCCGTGTGAACATACCCTCAGGGCTTAAAATGTCAGGGAAATAGCTCCAATACATATGTGTCCGCCCCAAAAAAAGTGTGTATATGAGACAGCATAGCATATCTATAGCACTACGACCCTATAAACTATGGATAGGATTAGATACATTGGCTCAGCAGACAGTATCACACATGATAGGATTAGATAGTGGCTCAGAAGGCAGTATCACACATGATAGGATTAGATACAGTGGCCCAGCAGACAGTATCACACATGATAGGATTAGATACAGTGGCTCAGCAGACAGTACCACACATGATAGGATTAGATACAGTGGCTCAGAAGGCAGTATCACACATGATAGGATTAGATACAGTGGCCCAGCAGACAGTATCACACATGATAGGATTAGATACAGTGGCTCAGCAGACAGTACCACACATGATAGGATTAGATACAGTGGCTCAGAAGGCAGTATCACACATGATAGGATTAGATACAGTGGCTCAGCAGACAGTATCACACATGATCGGATTAGATATAGGGCCCAGAAGACAGTATCACACAAGATACGATTAGATACAGGGCCCAGCAGACAGTATCACACATGATTGGATTAGATACACAGCTCAGCAGACTGTATCACACATGATAGTATTAGATACAGGGCCCAGCTCGCTGACATTGCAGCTCCAGCGCTGGACCCAGGAAAGGTAAGAATAATAATTTTGCTTCTTTATGTGTTACTGATTATTTTTGTGGTTTTTTACAGGTTCGGTTGTTGGACTTCGGATACGAGGACTTCAATGACGGCGCTTTTTTTATTCTCAATAAAATGGTTAATGAGGGTTGTTTTTTTATTTCAATAAAATATTTTTTCTATGTGCTTGTATCTTTTTAAACTTTATTATCACCGCCTTCGTAATGGCCGCCGGCTGATTGACAACCTCCATTACTAAGGCGAGGCTTAATGTTAGCCGGTGCAGAGGCTACACTAACCCCCATTATTACCCCGGTACCCACCGCCACCAGGAGTACTGGGAAGAGCCGGGTACGAACCAGTACCCGACCATCTGTAGTGACGGGCAGGCACCGGGGTGGCCGCAGGCTGGTAGTATTAGGCTGGGGAAGGCCAAAAACAGTGGCCCTTCCCACCCTTGTAATGCTTCCTGCTGCTGCTGTGTTGTATCTGGCTGGTTATGAAAATTGGGGGGGACCCGACATCGTTCTTTCCAATTTTTTTTTTTTTTTTAAATGACGTGGGGTCCCCCCCATTTTTCATAACCAGCCAGATACAATAAAGCAGCAGCAGCCTAGCATCACCAGGGTAGTAGGGGCCACTGTATCTGGCCTTTCCCCTCCTGATACCAGCCTGCGACCACCCCAGTGGCCGACCATCACTACAAATGGTCAAGTACTGGATCGTACCCGGCTCTTCCCAGCACCCCTGGGTGCCGGGGTAATAAAGGGGGTTAGTGTTAGCCTCTGCATCGGCTAACACTAAGCCCCGCCTTAGCAATGGATGCGGTCAATCAGCCGGCGGCCATTACTAAGGCGGTGATAATAAAGTTAAAAAAAAACCACAAAGACATAGAAAAAATATTTTATTGAAATAAAAAAATAAAAACACACAACCCTCATTAACCATTTTATTAATAAAAAAAAAAAGCTGTCATCGAAGTAGTCCTGGAATCCGCTGTAGTCCAACGACCGAACCTGTAAGAAAACACACAAAAAATGATTAGTAACACGTGTTAGGGTATGTGCACACACACTAATTACGTCCGGAATTGACGGACGTATTTCGGCCGCAAGTACCGGACCGAACACAGTGCAGGGAGCCGGGCTCCTAGCATCATACTTATGTACGATGCTAGGAGTCCCTGCCTCTCCGTGGAACTACTGTCCCGTACTGAAAACATGATTACACTACGGGACAGTTGTCCTGCAGCGAGGCAGGGACTCCTAGCGTCGTACATAAGTATGATGCTAGGAGCCCAGCTCCCTGCAGTGTGTTCGGTCCGGGACTTGCGGCCGAAATACGTCCGTCAATTACGGACGTAATTAGTGTCTGTGCACATACCCTAAGGCTTAGATACAGGGCCCATGTGTGATACTGTCTGTGGGACCCTGTATCTAAGCCTACCACAAGGTAGGCTTAGATACAGGGTCCAGCAGACAGTAATCTTATACAGTATAAGATTACTGTGTGCTGGGGCCCTGTATCTAAACCTAGTGTGGTAGGCTTAGATACAGGGCCCAGCAGACAGGATCACACATGGGCCATGTATCTAAGCCTACCATGTGATTGGCTTAGATAAAGGGCCCAGCAGACAGGATCACACAATCTGTGATCCTGTCTCATGGGCCCCCTAAGCCTGCTACATCGTAGGCTTAGGGGTTGTGCAGTCCCTAAACATTGATGGCCTATCCACAGGATAGGCCATCAATAGCTGATGTGTCGCCCGGGACCCGCAAATCAGCTGTTTTGAAGGGGACGCAGCACTCGTACGAGAGCTGCTTCCCCTTCATTTCACTACTCGCTCACACTGTGAATCGCCGACACCGATTCACAGTGTGACCGGAATGAAGTGACAGGAATGAAGGGGAGCAGCTCTCGTACGAGTGCTGCGGCCCCTTCAAAACAGCTGATTGGCGGGTCCCGGGAGTCAGACCCCGCCAGTCAGGGCTAAGCTTACCTTCCTCTTCGGCCGCGGCGGGAGTTCTGTAGTCTCGATGCTGTGCGCGGCGGCATAGCGCTGTGACGTCATGCGCTGCGCACAGCGCTTGACGTCAGGACCTCCGCTGCGATCCGGAACCAGGAAGGTAAGTAAAGTATGTTACTATAGTAACAGGGGCCCGCGGCCCGAGTTACTATAGTAACTTTTTATTGATGTGGTGCGGGGGCCGTGGGCCCCCCTGGCTTCGGGGCCCGGTCGCAATTGCGACCGCTGCGACCCCTATAGCGGCCAGTGTATACAGCATATACCATAGACTACGGCCTGCTTAAAGTGGCTGTCCAGTTCAGAAAACCCATTTTCATCTACCCTATTAGAGAATGTTCAGTTAATAAACGGGGGTTCTCTGTTTAGGATCCTCATTTCTCATGTTACAAAGAGTGTCTCTCATTCTGGAGGACTCGTCTCCTGTCCTGCATTAACTAGACAACACATTGATATGAATGGGCACTGTGTAATGCTTAATTTTCCCTGTGGTGGCGCAGCAGGGAAATAGAACACTTACCATCAGGTTTCCACACAGATTACTGCTGATCGCTGAGGTTCCCAGCAGGAGGACATTTTGTGATTAGCTGATTGACAAGGGATCTTTCTAAAAATTTGAGATTTTCCAAAGTGGATAATCCCTTTCAAGTCTACATAATACCCATACATCTCTGTAGTCTGAAAATTGCATAATGACCCTCTTATTTAGATCAGTGACTTATTTACTTACCACAGTAAGACCATTGTTGGGTGTAAAAGCCTATTCAAACTGAATACCGTCCCATATCCAATGCAACAGTCCATACAAACCTCATAAATGGCTGGAAAATAGCCAACATCCATTATATTGTGCAGACCTGTAACTAAATGTCCATTATATGGAGCTCTACGTCCAACCATATACACTATATACAGTCATATCTATACTAAGGCCATGACCATCTGAACCAATTCATGCTCATCATACACAATAGAGGCTATGAGCAGCAGATAATGTTCCTTATCATACACAGTCCAATGATCTTCAGTATAATAGTCCATTGTTCTCCAGAATCCAGTGACCACCAACCATGCATATCACCGTTGTAAATAGATGTGAGGGGTCCAAGCGCAAAGATTGAAATGGGGCCCCCTTCTGGTGTGACTTGACAGTACCACTTGGGACAGGAGGACTTGGTGATGTTTGCCTCACATTCTCTTTCCATGATCCTTGGATTGATTCTCCAAACCCTTGTTTGTAGGACCTTTGTAAAGAGGATCTTGCACAGGTTCTTACTACTTATTAAAGGGGGTTTCCGGGACTTTGCTATTAATGGCCTATCATTAGGATAGACCATCATTTTCCGATCGATGGGGTTCCCCTTCATTGTTTACCAGGCACAGCGCTTTATATTTTGTAGTGGCTGTGCCTGGTATTACAGATCACTGCTGTACAGTCCCATACAAGTAAATAGGACAGAGCTGCAATACCAGGAACAGCCACTAACAAATGTATGGCACTGTACCTGGTAAACAATGAAGGGGACACGGGTCCCCATTAATGCCTAGTGTCAGACCCCCACAGATCCAGAGGTTAGGCCATCAATATTAAAGTCCTGGAAAATAAGGGATGCAGCCAACCTAGTCCCATGTGCTGCGTCCTCTGTAGATAACAAGCTATTTCAGATCTCTTATTAGCACTTCTCGAGTCCGTTTAGGCCAGGGCTCCGCAGTGACAAGATTGCCGTATTATATTGCGTGTAAGACATTCCTATGGAATTGCTTATATATATTTGCTTTTATGCGACGTGATAATGTGATCGCCTAACAATGCGATATTATGCCATTTTACATTTAGTCATGTGATGTCGCAGTGCAATGGTCGGTAATCTTGTGACCATCTCTACTTTTCCTTCTATAGAGAAACATACAGTTTTTGCAATGGTCGAGGTAATGTGTAATTTCACCGTGACCATAAGTCGCCATGGAGTCCTTCATAATGATGTAATATCGGAGATGTGATGGATTTTCGAAGACGTCATAGACACATTATTCTACCCACCGAATGACACCGATGCCCTTCTGTCACAGTCATGATTAAAATGAGCAAACGGTTTAGCCAGAGGGTGGTAAAAAGACATCAAAGGAATCAAATCACCCAGCGCAAAAATTCCTCTTGGGCCCCCCAACTTGTCTTCACGGCCGATGGCCGCAGTCGCCAGCTTTCATCTGCATCATTGGGTCTCTTAAGTGATCCATTAATGCAGAACTAGCAGCCAGGACTCTTGCTAGTGTCTTAAAAGGTTAGGGGCACCAGCCCGAAGACATATATCCCCCCCAAAAAAATATAAATATATATATATATATATATATATATATATATATATATATTTATATATGTAAATGAAGGTCAACCCTTCAATACCTTTTATTCTTTGTTGTTTATGCTGATCAATTCAATAATAAATTTTTATAGCATTTGTAGCTCCATTTTTCTGATACAGAGCTCCAAATCCCCTGCATAGAGTTAAATTATACCATTCTGGCTGCCTGCAGCCACCACTAGGGGGAGCCGAGGAGCTTCCGGCATACTGCATACAGTAAGCTCTTAAGCTCCCCCTACTGGTGGATGCAGGTGATCAGAATTTTATTGTTTAATTCTATGTCTATGCAGGTGGTTTGGAGCTTTGTATCAGGAAAATGAGCTCTTAACCAGCACCAGCATGTTAGACCTAAAAAGGATGTGGTGTTATAACTTGAACATCCACCTTATGGCCTGTTTCACACGGTCGTAACCTTAAGTCCGATACAGTAGAACCACTGGGTGTTATGGCCATAATACGGACCCCAAATGAGTAAAATGAAACTGGCCTTAAAGCGGTTTTCCAGCCCTTCTCTCCCCCTCATTGGGGGTTCAGGTTGGGCAGGGCAGTTACCAAGGCAAACATCCAACACCCAGTAAATACTTATCTCTTGTCCCATTTTAATTAATAGTACATGTGCACGATACTCACTGGGTATCTGATGGTTTCTTTGGCAACTGTCCCGTCCGGCGTGAAGAAGTGTCCCTCCACCGGGCTGGAGATAGGCGGCGGACAACCCCTTTAATCACAGTGTCTGTTGATTAATTTGCATTCTGATTCCTAGTCACTATGGGGACACCGGCCATTAACATACCGTAACGTCAAGTTCTGCCGGAGATCCACAAATGTCCGCCATTAACTGTAACACTTATTTTTAGCGTCACATACGTCAGCGCTAAAGCAGAATCTGCTGCCGCCATCTCTTCTGAGAGCTGTACTTCATTTTGCCTGGATGCCGAGAGACTTTGGAGGGTATTAATGGAAATCTTCCAGGTCAGCGCTATAATTGATTGATTGCTAAAGTATTTAGTGTCGGCATATTAACGATTCTGCTTCCAACTCCCGTACATCTAGGGAGAAGTCATTAGCATGTTATTATATAGCGCTAGCCTTGATTTTATAAATGAGCATGAATACACTACCAGGAATTTATATTCAAGGCTCGTTTTTCTCCTTTTTTATGTTTTCCTAGAGAACTACATAGAACATTATTAATGTCAGACAAGCAAGGACCAGGAGTAAATCTAATTACAATTGAGTTATAAATAATATATTATATGGAGCACACATACGCTATAAATATACTTAAAGGAACACTAAACCTGCAACGGGATGAAAGAAAACTCTGTTTGTAGACATATAGGGGAAAAAACATTTCGTCCTGTCCTCTCAACCCTCAATAGGGGATTGGATGTGGGTTGGGCTTAGATAAGGGGGAGGGATTTAGTCTACCTTTTCTCTATTGCTGACAGAGCAATGGGGGGGAAGCTTTCTGTTGCAGCAATCTGCCGCAACCAGAAACAAAGCAGCCTAAGCCCCGCCTCTTTTTCTACTTATTGCTTCACATGCTTTAGCACTGGAGCAGGAGGACAAATTGTCACCTTATGAGAATGTTTTTTGTACATTTTGGAACCAGTCACTAGAATGAGTTCCCTTTAGAATAGGACATCAGCAAGATGGCCTTCCGTATACTAGATTGCAGATGAGGGACTGCATTCATTTTTCCCATGGCTTTCAGCTACTGATGAATTATAGTACACAGGGGTGTAGCAGATGTAGCAGTTGCACCCAGGCCTTTGTACCTGAGGGGGCAG
The DNA here is from genome assembly GCF_050947455.1 of Rhinoderma darwinii. NCBI lineage: Eukaryota > Metazoa > Chordata > Amphibia > Anura > Rhinodermatidae > Rhinoderma > Rhinoderma darwinii. The sequence goes on along the minus strand of NC_134689.1, from coordinate 14,080,863 downwards.
CCCCTCTACCACATAGGAAGACACTAGTCTTATAAATTGCACATGTTACAGTAGGTGTCAGACTTGTTACACACTTTGCCCAGGCGCTTCAATTAACGCCTCTGACGGGACACTCGGGAAACCGGCCCATAGGTAAGGGAGCCGCTAGAGAAACTTGGGGGAATTGTTTTTTATAAGCCCCGTGCTCCTGGCAAATTCATGGCTTTGAGGTCTATAATTCATACATATATATAAAGCCATGTCTATTTCTTACGACTCCACTTTTACTTCACCCAGTCTAATATTTGGCAATAAATAGTGTAACGGGTCATGCACATGGCCATATTACGGTGCTATATACTTAGTGCCAAGGACAAGAAGGAATGACTTTCCCAAAGAAAGAATTTGGGAAATCTCCCAGGACGGGATCCGATCCTGTCCTTGGCACAAGTATACGCCTAATGCACAATAAGTCATATACTTCTATGCATTATCTTATGACGTAGACTCGATTGTTGCTAATGAATCCACATTGCCGTATCAGCAAATAACAAGAGGACAATCCTGTCCTAGTTTTATTACCAGCAGGCAATATGCGCAGTATCAGAGGGCATTCGTACTATTACGTGACGTCACAAAGTACCAAAATAGGCTGCCGGGCTTCCATTTATAACAGTTCACAGGTGCACAACTAGGTCAGAGTCACAGCTCCCCCTTAATAAGTAGTCAGGGGATGATATGGTTAAACATGTCCTCATTACATTCACTTTTTAACTCTTTAATCCATGGACTGTCCAGGGGAACACTGAATTATAATGACGCTTTCATGGGTTCTATGGAAAAATGAAAATGAAGTTGCCAAAAATTACCTTTTCCGAGGAAATTACAGTGTAACATTTTTAAGAATTGCACTGAAAACTACCTTTATTTTTCAAATATGAACCAAGCGGGCGTGTTAAAGGGTATGATATTTTGCAATATTGGTAAGTCCAGTGCAAAATTCCAGCCATAGATGCCCACATACAGTGCCTCAGGTGCCCCTATATATAGTACCTCAGACTCTCCATACAGTGCCTCAGGTGCCTCTATATATAGTACCTCAGACTCTCCATACAGTGCTTAAGGTGCCCCTATATATAGTACCTCAGACTCTTCATACAAGGCCTCAGGTGCCCCTATATATAGTACCTCAGACTCTTCATACAGTGCCTCAGGTGCCTCTATATATAGTACCCCAGACTCTCCCTACAGTGCTTAAGGTGCCCCTATATATAGTACCTCAGACTCTTCATACAAGGCCTCAGGTGCCCCTATATATAGTACCTCAGACTCTTCATACAAGGCCTCAGGTGCCCCTATATAATGCCTCAGACTCTCCATACAGTGTCTCAGGTGCCCTTACATAGTACCTCAGACTTCATACAGTGCCTCAGGTGCCTATATATATATATATATATATATAGTACCTCAGGCTCTCCATACAGTGCCTCAAGTGCCCCTATATAGTGCCTAAGACTTTTCCATACAGTGTCTCAGGTGCCCCTATACATAGTACCTCAGACTTTCCATACAATGCCTCAGGTGCCCCAATATAGTACCTCAGACCTTCTATATAGTGCCTCAGGTGCCCCTATAGATAGTACCTCAGGCTCTCCATACAGTGCCTTAGGTGCCCCTATATATAGTACATCAGTCTTTCCATACAGTGCCTCAGGTGCCCCTATATATAGTAGCTCAGACTCTTCATACAGATCCCAGGTGGGCCTGCTTCCCAGTATTGCAGCTCGTCTCATTGGAGCCACAGTGAGGCAAAATCCGATAAATGTTACCCTCGCTCGGTCTGGAAGCAAGTGAAGGAAGAAGATTCCCCGTTACATTTGTTTACTCCCCGAGAAGCACGGTCATTACATGCGTTTACTCCGCACTGCCTCATCAACCCTCAAAGACAGGTGCTGTGTCATATGCGAGAGGTCTGCCGAGGACAAGTGATATCATGCCAGGTCGTGTGGAAGAGTCAAGTGCCGCCACCTCTGGAGGTACTCCCGCGTGGTCTCCATACTCAGTTAAGACCACCCTGTAGCACTGAATAGTATATTGTCTGGACTCGCGCTTGTCAAGTTAGGGCTTGTCCACAGGTAGCGGAATTGCTGTGTATTTTCTGTCCGGAATTGCAGACGGAATATACGCAGCAGAATACAGTAGCAGCAAAGAGGTTGAGATTTAACAAATCTCGTCCACACGCTGCGTAAAATTTTCGATCAGAAATTGACTTGCGGTGTGTATTATTCGTACCGCAGCATGTCAATTCCTGCTGCGGACAGTGGACTGAATTGTAGTAAAAAACGCAGGAAATGGTGCGTTTTTTCCGCAGCAGAAAATCTGCTACTTTCTGCGGAATTGCTCATAAACGCTATTAGAGAATTTTGAGTTAATGGGGGTGCCACATTCAGGACCCTCATCTATTATCCAGATCGACTACAAAGAGCGTCTCTCCCTCTGGAGGACCCAGCCTGTCCATACATTACATGAACAGCCTATTGATTTTAATGGGCTCCATGAAATACTTCATACAACCTGTGGTGGCGCTGCAGGGAAAATAAACACTTGCTGCCATGTTCAACCACAAATTACAGATCAATGCTGGAATTCCCATCAGTGGACACCCTATGATCAGCTTATCATCAGGGGACCCTTCTTGCAGAGAGGGATTGTTGAAAGTGGACAACCCCTTAAAACACCATGGCAGACGTAAGAAAGAAAACTGCATTGAAAGTAAAGCATAGAAGGAACCTTCCGGATTTATAATGTGGGGTAAGAAAGCTCCATAGTACAAAGACTAACCAAAGAATGAGGAGGAAAGATGGAGACCGCGGAGTCAGGAGATTAATTATAATGGCACAATGGGAGGAAAGTGCAGATCAGAACAGGACTAAGAAGTCGGATAAGAAAAATACATGTCCTTGCGAAGAGAAATATGAGAATAAATGTGCCCAAGAAATCTTCAAACATTCACTAGATCTGTATCACATGTAGTCACATACTTCATACATTATATTCCACATCCATTTATTATAATGATTATTTGTTCCGTTCTTCTCCTGACATTAAGTTTCCGTCTTTTTACATTTTTAACACAGTTGCTACACAGTTGGACACCTTTATAAAAATGGTGCCCGTTTTTTTTTATTATCTGCTTTTCTTTCTTATCTTTCTTTTCTTTAGAAACAGTGCCACTCTTGTCCATGTGGCTCTTGTTGGTATTGCAGCTCAGCTCCATTCAATACAGCTGCGATACCAGATTCAGCCTGTGGTCAAGAGTGGTGCTGTCTCTGGAGAAGAAAAAACATGCTTTTCTATCTCATATGTGTCTGTCTATCTATCTATCTATCTATCTATCTATCTATCTATCTATCTATCTATCTGTCTGTCTGTCTGTCTGTCTGTCTATCTATCTCATATCTATCTATCTATCTATCTATCTATCTATCTCATATCTATCTATCTATCTATCTATCTATCTATCTATCTATCTATCTATCTATCTATCTATCTATCTATCTGTCTATCTCATATCTATCTATCTATCTATCTATCTATCTATCTATCTATCTATCTATCTATCTATCTATCTATCTAATATCTATCTATCTATCTATCTATCTATCTCATATCTATCTATCTATCTATCTATCTATCTATCTATCTATCTATCTATCTATCTATCTATCTATCTATCTATCTATCTCCTATCTATCATCTATCTATCTATCTATCTATCTATCTATCTATCTATCTATCTATCTATCTATCTATCTATCTATCTATCTATCTATCTATCTATCTATCTATCTATCTATCTATCTATCTCATATCTATCTATCTATCTATCTCATATCTATCTATCTATCTATCTATCTATCTATCTATCTATCTATCTATCTATCTATCTATCTATCTATCTATCTATCTATCTATCTATCTATCTCATATCTATCTATCTATCTATCTATCTATCTATCTATCTATCTATCTATCTATCTATCTATCTATCTATCTATCTATCTATCTATCTATCTCATATCTATCTATCTCATATCTATCTATCTATCTATCTATCTATCTATCTATCTATCTATCTATCTATCTATCTATCTATCTATCTATCTATCTATCTATCTATCTATCTATCTATCTATCATCGTTTCATGCAATGATTTCTTGGCTCTTGCAGTTTATCCTTGCAATCAAGGCCCAAGATCAGGTGCCAAAAATCAAGGCTTCCATGTGTTATTTTGGCGCAGGAAACCAAGTGAGGTGTGTTAACTCCTTCATGACTGCAGGTGTTCAACCATTCAGATTCATCCTTGAGTAATGTATATTAAAGATTTTTCTGTTCTGGCTCATGGATTCTTGGTGACGATAATTAGAATTACACCGCACAAACCTCTGCTTTATCCCCACATGTAGAATTACATTAAATATGTTATGAGTATAACGGAAGAAGGACACAGCTGTAGGAATGGCCAAGCTTTGCCTAAATTCCATATGGGCTGAGCTATATGGTAGGTCAATGAATGGGTAGGTCAATGCCTCCTACAAAATCTGTACTTTTATCTTCTGAAACACTCTGTACTGCTGGGGAGCCTTTGACTTCCACTTGCAGTCTTGATCTCCCAAATGTAACTATTTCATTGTATGATCCTAACACTTTCCCTGTGTCATGTAGCATTGTTCTGGATAATATTACTGAAAAAGACGGTCACTGCCTCCCACAAGATCAGCACATTTCCCTCCTGAAATACTCTGTTGCTGGGGGCCTACTCTTTCCACAATTATACTCCTTATTCCCTCTATTTATTTCCTCCCATCATGACTCTGTCGCTGTCACTTCCAGTCCTATCCACAAGCACATTCTCCTGTGGTTAAACTGGTCACTGTCTCCATAAAGATCAGCACAATCCCTTCTGAAATACTCTGTGTTGCTGGGGAATGTACTCCTTCTATCAGTCTATGATTTTCCACTTAGCACTGGACCTGTCATATCAGTCTTTTCCTTACTGACATCATCCGATAAGTAGACAGGTCACTGCTTCCATGAAGATCAACACACTCCTCTTCTGCTGCTGTAAGTGTTCTTATGATCTGATCGATTATGTTATTTTTTTGTTGTTTTTTTCTTTTAAATCCCTGCCCCAAATTGGATTAAACTTAAGTTCCACTATTATAGTTTTATCTCCAACATAACATATAGGGGGGATACCCAGTCACCTATTGGCTTCTATGTAAGGAGGAGTAGACCGGGATTAGGACTGCTCGTGTCGGGTCCTTGTCATTTTTCTTTAAGGCTTATAATCACAGACCGAAGGAAACCTCTTCATAACCTGGAAATGTATATATTAAGACGTATTTATTTTTCACAAAGAGAAAGCTTGGCGGAGAATTCCATAATGACAGCATCAGCGGAGTATCAAAAACATTTCAAGCCGTAAAATATATGTTCAAGCAGTGGAAAAAAAAAACGTCTGTCTACGTCTATGGAGCTATAAATAGGACTTTGCTTAAATTCATCATTCCTGCTGCGGAACAACAGCAGAAGCGCGTTCAAGAGATGAACGCAGATTAACCCATAGATCCCCGCTCACCAGATATTCCAAAAAATGCCTACTTGGTATAATGATAGAAGCCATTGCACCTCCATAAGGGGTTCTCACCAGGATCGGCCTCTGGGGCAGTCAGCAGAAGGCCCCTGAGCAAGAACAGTATATGGGCCTCTTGCTTTCGATTAGTTCATCATTGGGTGCCCCCTTATGAAACTGCTTTTCGGATGACATTGGGACCCTTTACCTACAGGGCCCATCTGCAAGTCCTCTGGTTGCACATATGGTATGTCTGCCCCTGGGTGTGTGACCTGTGCGATGGCATTGGTCACATTTACTGCCCCTGCTGAAGGGGTGCACCACAGAAGGCCTGGCACCCGAAGCGTGTGACCACCACAAATCTTAATATTTCATTGTATAACAGTATTATGTAGATGTTGTATAGCACTTTTAGCCCCCATGCACATGAACGTGTTTTTGCGGCCGCAATTCCCCCGAAAATCCACGGGAGAATTGCGGCCCCATTCTTTTCTATGGGGCCATGCACACGACCGTAGTTTTTACGGTCCGTGCATGGCCCGGGAACTCGCACAGCAGAAAGAACGGGCATGTCCTATTACGGACATCTTCTGCGGTCCGGGCTCATTGAAAACAATGACGGCGGCCATGTGCATGTCGTACGATTTGCGGGCGGCCCGCGGCTGACAGTCCGCTGACAGTCCGCAGCCGCCCGACCCGAAAATCACGGCCGTGCACACGGCTACGGTCGTGTGCATGAGGCCTTAGGGTAAATTCACATGGGGTAGAAATGTTCCAAATTTTTCCCTGCGGATTTGCGCCAGAAAAATCTGCAGTGGATCACAGTACAAGGCAAGTGGATGAGATCTTAAGAAATCTCATTCACATGCTGTGAATTTTTTGCGCTGCGGTACGGATTAAGCACGGATTTGTTGTAGATTCTCCCCGTTGACTTTACTGGGGAAGTAAAAATCTGCAAATGAATTCGCAAGTAATATATTGTTGCGGACCTGACTGTGGATTAACCACGGGTCCGCTGCAAAATTGCGGATTGGAAATTAATATTTTTTTTCTGCTTCAAAAGAAATCCACCGTTTTCTGCAAATCTGCTACAAAATCTGCACTATTCGGTGTGGAATTGTCTTGCGGATTTCCCTGCAGATTTTTGCCTATTTGCTGCAGAAATTTTCCACAGCAAATCTGACCCCTGTGAACTTACTCAGAGCCCTGCCCCCTCTTGTGCTCCCTCTTCTCTGCTCCTATCTGTGACAATGTTTCTGAACTCACTGTGCAACTCCTTCATGGGTGATGTAGCAGATGGAGGAAGTTATATCTTCCATTAATAAACGCCTACTATGTGACATTATAGTTTTAGCGATTGCATGTGTAGAGGGGGGAAAAAACATGAAAAAAGGTCAAGTTTTTTCTGCATCCTATGTAGTATATATATATATCCAGATATCCAGTGTTTAAATGAAAAGCTAATCAACATTCCAAATATTTTTTCAAAAAATTTTCACCTTATTTTAGATTTCAGCTTGCTTTCAGTGAATGTATCCCGTCCTGGATCCCTGTGAGGCAGTTCTTTGGGGACAGTAACTATGGCCATTCTGGTCTTCATTGCGCTCTTCCCATTGCGCCATGTGACAACGAGCGATGAGGTCATACATATTTTCTGCGTGATGTCATCTGATTCACTGGTACCAGACAAGAAGACTCGACCAGAGCTACAGGGGGAGTGCCCGGAGGATTGAGAGGGCACCCAGTATTCCTCCTTTGCCATAGGTGGTTCCAAAGACTATTTTTACCGGAATCGCCATGAAAACCCTTCTCAACCTAACCTATCCTTAGTCTTATATCGTTCCTAGCCCCTCCCCCTCTCCAGCCAATTCCATGTCTTGAGTTAGCACTTTCCATTAATCCTGCTCTTTCTTCTTGGATGATAATCCAGCTGTGAATTTTCTTATTTTTATCTCCTGCGAGCAGATAAGAGAAGAGCAGGTGCTTGACAATAGATTTGTAGTTAGACTCATAACCCAGCGCAATGGGATTTCGGAACGGAAATATCACAATAATAACATCTTCATTCTCAATTTATGCAAACAAAGTAACAGCAACAGATGAGAAAACGTTAGAAAAGACGCAGCGGACAGAAGGGGAAGACGAAGCCGTCGTACTTGGAATCTCACCAGCTGTCGGCACATACAGTGGCTTATTAAGTAACGTGAAATCTGCAGCATGTGATGTGGGGCTCAGGAATTGCTGCCAGAATCAGTCAAGTGTGTTCCTGTATGTGTCTTCTAAGGGTATGTTCACACGGCGGGGGTCCGTAACGGCTGAAATTACGGGGATGTTTCAGCCTGAAAACATCCCCGTAATTTCAGCCGTACCGGCATGTGCAGGCGCTTGAACGCCGCGTCAATTACGGCCGTAATTAGCGCTGCTATTCATTGGAGTCAATGAATAGCGGCTCCAACTACGGCCAAAGAAGTGACAGGTCACTTCTTTGACGCGGGCGTCTATTTACGCGCCGTCATTTGACAGCGGCGCGTAAATATACGCCTCGTGTGAACAGACAAACGTCTGCCCATTGCTTTCAATGGGCAGATGTTTGTCAGCGCTATTGAGGCGCTATTTTCGGGCGTAATTCGGGGCAAAAACGCCCGAATTACGTCCGTAAATAGGCCGTGTGAACATACCCTAAGGGTATGTTCACACGAGGGCGTCCGTAACGGATGAAATTACGGGGATGTTTCAGCCTGAAAACATCCCCGTAATTTCAGCCGTAACGGCATGTGCAGGCGCTTGAACGCCGCGTCCATTACGGACGTAATTGGCGCTGCTATTCATTGGAGTCAATGAATAACGGCTCCAATTACGGCCAAAGAAGTAACAGGTCACTTCTTTGACGCGGGCGTCTATTTACGCGCCGTCATTTGACAGCGGCGCGTAAATATACGCCTCGTGTGAACAGACAAACGTCTGCCCATTGCTTTCAATGGGCAGATGTTTGTCAGCGCTATTGAGGCGCTATTTTCGGGCGTAATTCGGGGCAAAAACGCCCGATTTACGTCCGTAAATAGGCCGTGTGAACATACCCTTAGTGTTCAAGAGTCCTCCATAGATTACAGACCTCCATAGATTACAGACCTCCAGAGATTACAGACCTCCAGAGATTACAGACCTCCAGAGATTACAGACCTCCAGAGATTACAGACCTCCATAGATTGCAGACCTCCATAGATTGCAGACCTCCATAGATTGCAGACCTCCATAGATTACAGACCTCCATAGATTACAGACCTCCATAGATTACAGACCTCCATAGATCATAGACCTCCATAGATTGCAGGACTCCAGAGATTACAGACCTCCATAGATTACAGTCCTCCATAGATTACAGTCCTCCATGGATTACAGTCCTCTATAGATTACAGGACTCCATAGATTCCGACCTCCATAGATTACAGACCTCCCATAGATTACAGTCCTCCATAGATTACAGTCCTCCATAGATTACAGTCCTCCATAGATTACAGACCTCCATAGATTACAGTCCTCCATAGATTACAGTCCTCTATAGATTACAAGACTCCAATGATTACAGTCCTCCATAGATTACAGTCCTCTATAGATTACAGACCTCCATAGATTACAGACCTCCAGAGATTACAGACCTCCATAGATTGCAGACCTCCATAGATTGCAGACCTCCATAGATTGCAGACCTCCATAGATTACAGACCTCCATAGATTACAGACCTCCATAGATTACAGACCTCCATAGATTGCAGGACTCCAGAGATTACAGACCTTCATAGATTACAAACCTCCATAGATTACAGTCCTCCATAGATTATAGTCCTCCATAGATTACAGTCCTCTATAGATTACCGTCCTCCATAGATTACAGTCCTCTATAGATTACAGTCCTCCATAGATTACAGACCTCCATAGATTACAGTCCTCCATAGATTACAGTCCTCTATAGATTACAGGACTCCAATGATTACAGACCTCCATAGATTACAGTCCTCCATAGATTACAGTCCTCTATAGATTACAGACCTCCAGAGATTACAGACCTCCATAGATTACAGACCTCTATAGATTACAGACCTCCATAGATTGCAGACCTCCATAGATTGCAGACCTCCATAGATTGCAGACCTCCATAGATTACAGACCTCCATAAATTGCAGACCTCCATAGATTACAGACCTCCATAGATTACAGACCTCCATAGATTACAGACCTCCATAGATTGCAGGACTACAGAGATTACAGACCTCCATAGATTACAGTCCTCCATAGATTACAGTCCTCCATAGATTACCGTCCTCCATAGATTACAGTCCTCCATAGATTACAGCAGACAAAAAATGGTGACAGCACACTGCGAACACCAATTCAACCTAAACCACTAAATATAAATAAATATGCATTACTGCTAAATCTACCTATAATAGGGAGGTTCTTAGTGCACATTTTGATCAAAAAGTGTTTGCCCACCTGCCACGACCGACAAGGCGACCTCCATAGGTGGGAATCTACGCTGCACATACACCCAGAACTGGGACTAAGCCTACATATATATCTGGGGATTGTAGGAACCAGTATTAGGCTATGTTCACACGGGGTCTTTTGCCGAGTTTATTGACGCGGAAACCGCGTCGCAAAACTCGGCAGAAACTCCCCGAGAACGCCTCCCATTGATTTCAATGGGAGGCGTCGGCGTCTTTTTCCCGCGAGCAGTAAAACTGCCTCGCGGGAAAAAGAAGCGACATGCCCTATCTTCGGGCGCTTCCGCCTCCGACCTCCCATTGACTTCAATGGGAGGCAGGAGAAAGCGTGTTTTCTGCCCGCGGCGCTCAATGGCCGCGGGCGAAAAACGGCGCGATCATTGCTATTCACACGGAGTATTTTGGGGGAGGAATATCTGCCTCAAAATTCCGTTTGGAGCTTTGAGGCAGATATTCCTCCCCCAAAATACTCCGTGTGAACATAGCCTTAAGCTAATTAAAATCACCCAGGGCAGAATGGGAGGAGTGCAAGATCAAAAAATGGAGGCAGTCACTAACACCTCATAGAGGTCGCCTTGTCGTGGCAGGTGGGCAAACACTTTTTGATCAAAATGTGCACTAAGAACCTCCCTATTATAGGTAGATTTAGCAGTAATGGATATTTATTTATATTTAGTGGTTTAGGTGACATTAGTGTCCGCAGTGTGCTGTCGCCATTTCTTGTCTGCTGTATATTTGCAGTCACAGGTGTTCTTGCACCTCCTGCATACACATTTTATATCATTTTGTTGGAATGTGCTGTTCAAACTTTTGTGTTCTCCATAGATTACCGACCTCCATAGATTACCGACCTCCATAGATTACAGTCCTCCATAGATTACAGACCTCCATAGATTACCGACCTCCATAGATTACAGGACTCCATAGATTACCGACCTCCATAGATTACAGTCCTCCATAGATTACAGTCCTCCATAGATTACAGACCTCCATAGATTACAGACCTCCATAGATTACTGTCCTCCATAGATTACAGTCCTCCATAGATTACCATCCTCTATAGATTACCATCCTCTATAGATTACCATCCTATATAGATTACAGACCTCCATAGATTACCATCCTCCATAGATTACAGTCCTCCATAGATTACAGACCTCCATAGATTACCATCCTCCATAGATTACAGTCTTCCATAGATTACAGACCTACATAGATTACAGTCCTCCATAGATTACAGTCCTCCATAGATTACAGTCTTTCATAGATTACAGACCTCCATAGATTGTAGTCCTCAATAGATTACAGTCCTCCACAGATTACAGGACTACACAGATTACTGTCCTCTGTAGATTACAGTCCTCTGTAGATTACAGTCCTCCGTAGATTACAGTCCTACACAGATTACAGTCTTTCAGAGATTACAGACTTCTATAGATTGCAGTCCTGCATAGATTCCTGTCCTCCATAGGTTGCTGTCCTCCATAGGTTGCTGTCCTCCATAGATTGCTGTCCTCCATAGATTGTAGTCCTCCATAGATTGCAGTCTTGGTCTCGGCTGCAGCATCCCTAATGTTGATTATCGTAATATAAAATATATATATATATCATATATTTGTCTTCCCTGAAAGTTCTCTACCCCTACAAGTGAGCTTTATATAAATTCCTATGTATATCTGATAATCCGGAATAATTGATAATCCGGCACCTATTAAATCCCATTTACTGTATATATTTATTTTACATTTACTCTCTTTTGCTTTGAATGTCATTTCTCTTATGTTCCCCGTTGCCCTTCAGCTGCTACCGTCTCCATACTGATGGATTTTCTATTAGTTATAATAAACCATTTTATTTACTGCTGTGATGTTTTATATGTTTAGACCGAGCAGGATAGTAAATGGTATTTTAATATACAGGTCCTAGAAAATATCGATCTTTTTCCCTTCAGATCAATATCGTGCTGGTATCCGAAGTCCCATGTTATGGAGCATCTCATGGCCTCCGTGTTCAGACATTTCCCACCTATATATAGAAGTGAGGACTTGTTTGTGTAATAGTGCAGCAGTATCCAAGCACCAGACTCGGAATTTAATACACGCGTTGCACTAGATAAGTGGGTCATCTGGACAGCCGGAGGGATTTCCGTACAAAGGAGTCCACAGGAAGAACATGAATAGTGTTCTCATTTTATGTGATGTGCAAATACATGAAAACAGGGGCAGGTTACTCTATCTGGGTGAAATTAAATATTTATTGCCCGTTTAACTCGAAGAACAAAACAAAATTGTACTGGAATATAAACTGGGACCCCCAGTTCTCAGCTGTAATCAGTGACTTAACCTGGCAGTGGTGTTAAATATCCCTGCAGCTCCCCCACAGGGGAAATGAAGCATTACACCGTTCTCATCTAAATCAATTTTCCTCCAGGGACTCCGCTTTACGTTATTTAAATAGTCTGACCTTAAAAATGGGTTTCCTAAACCTGAGACAACCCCTTCCACTGACTTTAAAAAACGAATGTTGAAAAACACCTTAAAGGGGTTCTTCGGTTTCAGTAAATTAATGTTATTTTTAGCATGATAAAAATGTATACAATTTTCCTAGATACTTTTTTGTATAAATTCCTCACGGTTTTCAAGATCTCTGCTTGTTGTTATTTAGTGGGAACATACATTGTTTACTTCCAGTGGGTAAAATTCTGTCCTGGTCATGTGATGGTCACACAGGTGCATTAAAAGGTCATGTGATGGACACAGGTGTATGGCTATTTACAGGGTCATGTAATGGACACACAGGTGTATGGCTATTTACAGGGTCATGTGATGGACACACAGGTGCACGGCTCGTTACAGGGTCATGTAATGGTCACACAGGTGCTGGGATCGTTAGGAGGTCATGTGATGAACACACAGGTGCACATCTCGTTACAGGGTCATGTGATGGTCACACATGTGCTGGGATCGTTACGAGGTCATGTGATGGACACACAGGTGCTGGGATTGTTACAGGGTCATGTGATGGACACACAGGTGCACATCTTGTTACACGGTCATATGATGGACACACAGGTGCTGGGATCGTTAGAAGACACAGCTCTGATACACATACTGTAACGATCCCAGCACCTGTGTGCCCATCACATGACCCTGTAACGAGCCATGCACCTATGTGTCCATCACCTGACCATGAACTGAATTTTATTTACTAAAAGTAAAATATTTGTGTTCATACTAAAAAACAACAAGCAGAGACCTTGAAAACCGTGAAGAATTAATACAGAAAGTATATTGGAAAATTGTATAACTTTTAATTATACCAAAAAAATAACATAAATTTGCTGAAAACGGACAATTCCTTTAAATAAAATTCTGAATGTCCCTCCTATCATGCCTCAGGGTGCATTACAATTTCATTTCCATGTGGGAGGAGCTTTTTCCTGTGCTCATTGTCGCCCCCTGCTGAGTAATGCATTTTGTATAAGCTTCATAAAAGCAGTGGGGGAAGGGAAATGACAACTGATACGAGCACATTTCTGTCTCACACATGTAGTTGTCAATCTCCAAACCCCCTCGTACTGTATAATACTGTGTGGGGGGAAACTATGGCCTGACAAACAGAGCTTAATATCTCAATAACACCTGGAGCTTGTTGATAAGGCTTTGTGAACGTTTTATATCCCAACCCCCCCCCCCAACAGTGATTTTAAAGCAATTACACTTTTTTTTTAAACAGCACAAATCTATCTCCTCTTCTAAATTCCAAAGTAATAGCTCTTACCCTACACTGTAACAAACCCTCAAATGTCTGAGCAGGACTCAGTCAAGAAAAAAAAAAAAAAAAGACTGTTGCATTCACTGACAGCAAGTTTAATAACTTTTTATTATACAATGATTAAGCTATATTTACATAACTCTTTTGGCTTCTGCCGCCAAGATTTACTAACACTGTAATAATGCAATGACATTCTTTCTTAAAAGATATACAGAAATAATAGATGCCAAGGCAATTTTGGCACCTGCCGTCACTTATAATACCTAGAAACTTAATCTGAAAATATCTAAAATTCTGTACTGTTTAGATTTTTAATATATATTTATAGTATCCGTAGCTCCATTTTTTTTACATATACAGAGCCATGTATAGCCATAGGGTTAAATAAAAGAATTCTCTATGCCTATAGTCACCACTAGGGGGAGTTTACTGCATACAAAATTATACAACTCCCATTGAACGCAATAATACATTTGTCTTCAGTGAGCTCCCCCTAGTGGTGGTTGCAGGCAGCCAGAATTTTTGTATCAACTGACATTGTAACTTCTATACATTACAGGCACATACAGCAGGCACCAGCGGACACATTTTCACCAGATATATCAGTATATTCCAGAATTTCTTTACATTTCATAAACAGTCACATTTTTACTTCCTTTTAACAATTGACATATGGACTGCGCCAATTACCAATACCGTAAAGTACTATAATCTCCTAAACCAATCATCTCCTCTCTGCCCCCTGAATACCCTTAGTGCAGGACGGGTGATATTTGCAGATCTGTTCTAGGCATAGATAAAAACAAATATTGTTCTGACGGCCGCATTCATTCTGAGTGACATGTCATTTCGGAATAATGGGACGGGATGGTACAGGATGAATTGTTGGCGCTCGGCTTCTGTCAAGCACAGCTGAAAAGCTGACGTCTTTGGCGCCGGTACAAGATAGAGTCTTTTTAATGGGAATGAATAGATGGAGAAGTGTTTTCTACACCTCTAGATTGCAAACAGAAGAAGGTGCTGAGTAGAATAAAAATAGATGTGGGTGATACGGAGCTGGTGCCAGTTCACGATATAGATGAACGTCCGGCAGTGATGTCGACCATACAGTAATCCTGGAGAAACCCTTTTAAAAACAGTGTTGCAACAATAGACAAAATTGAAAAATTAAAGGGCATCTCCATCTGAAAGTCCTAAAAGGGGTTTTAAATTAGACAGGCCAGAAAAGTATGACAGGTGGGAGTTCGATATCTGGGACCAAGAACGAGCAGCCCCAAGTCCATGTTTCTGGCTGGAGAGTTGACCACGCTTGCTCGCCATAGAAAAGTAAGGGACCATCCAAAACAAAAGACAGTAATCAGAAGTGTGGGAAACATCTGAATATATGTATTCATTTCTAAAGAAAGTGGCTGCACAGGCACGAACAACTCTCCAGCTAAGAAAAGGGACATGGTCTTTCTTATTGTTGGGAACAATGGGGGTCCCAAGAAGTAAGACCCCCAGTTATCTTACTTTGATGACCATTCTAATTGTAGTGGGAGAACCCTTTTAGAGCTCATGAACATGGTCGTGTTCACTATGGGGGCATCATACTGTGTGCAGGCAATATGGGGGTATCATACTGTGTGGGGGCAATGTGGGGGTATCATACTGTGTTGGGGCACTATATGGGAATCATACTGTGTGGGGGCACTATGGGTGTATCATACTGTGTGGGGGCACAATGGGGGTATCATACTGTGTAGGGCACTATGGTGGCATCATACAGTGTGTTATTACTGTGAGGAGGCACCAAGGAGGTATCATCAATGTGAGGGACACTATTACTGTGTGCCCCACAAAGAGGGCACTATGAAAGTGTGTGGGGCACAAAGGGGACTGGGCTTTTATGGAAAGTGATTGGGCGGAGTTAGAGGTGTGGCTTAACGTTAAATAAAATTGCGGCGGCACACTACGCCAGCCACATGAGTTGTCTGACTTTACAGTCTTTAAAAGTTGGGAGGTATGATATCACATATCTCCAGCTTCGACACAGTCATATCATGACTTACATGTTGGTTAATCCACGTAGGGTCTTCTAACTAGTCCTAGTAAATCCACACATAGTCCAAGACCCACATGACCATGTCTGTTCAAATATATACTAGTTCTCCTGCTATGTACTGTGGATGAGTGGCAGAATTGGCCAATATGTGGCTTTGTGAATATTTATGTGGTCCTCATATAGACTTAGGGCTACTCTTGAAGGCCTCATTTGGCAGCTTTGGTCAACCAGCCCTTCCCTTCCACCCTGCTGCTTGACTATTGCGGTTCCTATAATGTTCCTATTGGCAAAACACAATATTTTCAAAATGAAAACCACTTGTGTTATTCTCCATCAAACAATAAAATCCACTAAAAATCAAAAATATGAGTCAACAACTCCCAACCACATAAAGTTTGGACGTAGGAGAGAAAAGGGCAGTGGTGGGGTTCGAGTAACACTTGATTTCTAATTTGAACTTTCTGTAGTTTCTAAAAATTTGGACAATAAATTACATCTGACGCCTTGATTTTTGCTTTAAGCGCTTGGAAAAAAAAACCCATAAGGTTGGCAGCTAGGAAATGAAATATTTGGAATTTAAGGAAATGGACTCCAATTTTTTTTATGCAATTAAAGGAACACTCCAGGCAAAACTGATACTCTGTTTTATGGTTAGAGCAGCGCCCCCCGGGGAGCTGTGCCTGACACAGGGATTCAAAGAAATTAAAGGGAGAGTCACTGTCTCATGCACGCAGAATTACAAGTGCAGCTCTGGATCAGGATGTAATTTAGCATCTGTAATCCAATGTATTTACAAAGAATATACACAAGTATTAAAGGGCATCTGGTTTAGAACACCACTTTTCAATTGCACTATTAATTCTTACTAAAGAAGTCGCCTTACCAGGATCCTCAGCTATTATTCAAAGTGGAGAGCACCTACAAAGAGCGCCTCTCGCTCTGGAGGCCCCTACATGTCCATGCATTACATAGAAAGTCCATTGATTTCAATGGAAACTCTGTAATACTACCTTTCACCTGTGGGGGCACTGCAGGGAAATTGAAACCTTGCTGTCGTATTTCCCCACAGCTGATCACATAGACAGAAAGTTAAAGAAAAAAAAAAACATCCTCAAGTCTGGGAAGATGGACGTTTTTCGCAGCTACAGCAGACACAACTTCGTCCTGCGTATATGAATATAAAATCAATAAGATAACGGAACATCATTTATTTATTAGGATGTCCTCAGGATATTCTGTAATAAGAGCGTTAAGTACCTGCATCTGAAAAACCGAGATGCCACCTATACCCAACCTAACCATTAACACTCAGACAGTCTGTAAAGAGGAACTTCTAACAGTTACATACGGAGGTGTAGCTATGGGGGTGCCGAGGTAGCAGTTGCACCTGCTGCCTGCTGCCTAAGTGGGCCGAAGGTCTTTCTTGCCTCATAAGAAGACACCAGTATTATAGATGGCACATGGTAGGCGGGAGCCCTGTTACAGATTTTGCATTGAGAGTTTCAAGTTACGCATCTGGTCACATATATGGATATAAGTGATCCTGGATGATCTTATTCATACATTTCTAGGAGGAATAACAGAGAAACGGTACAACTCAGAGTTCTAAGAAAAGATGCTCCAGAATTGTTATTTCATAGGGAATACAATTATTTACTAAAACAGACATGTCAGGAGAGGTGACAGGCCCTCTTTAAAACATAACTTACTGACTACCTGCAGCCTCCACTAGGGGGAGCTTAGGAGCATACTGGTGACACATTGAACTCAACAATAAACCAGTATGCAGTAAATTCCCTCTAATGGTAAATACAGGCAGCCAACTTGTTATATTTTAAATCTATGCAGGGGATTTGTAGCTCTGTATCAGAATAACAGAGTTATGTCAAGGAATCAGTACTTGAACAATTCCCCAGAGTGAAAGTTTGTGGAATTACTATACAAGCAATTCCCCAAAGGCAGCTGGAGACTGTCTGGATCAAGCGTACAAGTAAATCAGCTCCCTCAAGTCCCGTCACCACTCTGGTCAGCAGAGTCTAAGGCTACTCTATGGTCTTCACCAGAGCCCGCCGCAAGGCAGGTTGGATTTGGCCGCATAGAACCCAGGTTGCTTTTACAGAATACAGTATTGGACAGGAGGTGCACTTGTAGGCAATACCAAAACGGATAACCAGAAAGACAGAGGGGTAATCCACAAGCAGAGTTCAAACCCGGAGAGACTAAAAGTCTAAATTGCAAGGTCAAAATCAGCTGTGAACAGAATATCCAAATCAGTGAGCAGAGGGAAAATCCAAAGACAAAGCCGAAGTCCAGTTTAAAGAGTCCAAGAAGTCAAGGTGATACAGGGTATAACCAGGAGCTTGATCAGACACATGCATTTACAAGAAAATCACAAGCAACAATGAAAAAACGGAATAGGCTCAAATACTCCACCCTAGGCCCTGATAGGTTGCAGAGAGAGAAAAAAAGATTGGCTCTGCATCTCAAACCAGGCTGGGTTAGTAGTCATGACAACCCCAAAGTGACGGATGTTTCCTAACAAGTTACAGCCGCCATAAAGATATATTAAGAAATTAATCAGCACCAAATTTTGTCTCTAAAAACGACATTATGAAAGGCGGAGATTCACTTAAACCTTTTGCATTCAACATTGCATAAATGTACAGTGAAGGAAATAAGTATTTGATCCCTTGCTGATTTTTTAAGTTTTCCCACTGTCAAAGACATGAACAGTCTAGAATTTTTAGGCTAGGTTAATTTTACCAGTGAGACATAGATTATATTTAAAAAAAAACTGAAAATCACATTGTCAAAATTATATATATTTATTTGCATTGTGCACAGAGAATTAAGTATTTGATCCCCTACCGGTTGGTAGGGGATCAAATACTTAATTCTCTGTGCACAATGCACAATGGTTATTAAGAGTTCAGCCTCCTCCAGACCAGTTACACGCTCCAAATCAACTTGGTGCCTGCATTAAAGACAGCTCTTAAATGGTCACCTGTATAAGGGTATGTGCACACACACTAATTACGTCCGTAATTGACGGACGTATTTCGGCCGGAAGACCCGGACCGAACACACTGCAGGGGGCCGGGCTCCTAGCATCATAATTATGTACGATGCTAGGAGTCCCTGCCTCTCTGCAGGACGACTGTCCCGTACTGAAAACATGATTACAGTACGGGACAGTTGTCCTGCAGCGAGGCAGGGACTCCTAGCATCGTACATAAGTATGATGCTAGGAGCCCGGCTCCCTGCACTGTGTTCGGTCCGGGACTTCCGGCCGAAATACGTCCGTCAATTACGGACGTAATTAGTGTGTGTGCACATACCCTAAAAGACTTCTGTCCACAGACTCAATTAATCAGTCTGACTCTAACCTCTACAACATGGGCAAGACCAAAAAGCTTTCTAAGGATGTCAGGGACAAGATCATAGACCTGCACAAGGCTGGAATGGGCTACAAAACCATAAGTAAGACACTGGGTGAGGAGAGACAACTGTTGGTGCAATAGTAAGAAAATGGAAGACATACAAAATGACTGTCAATCGACATCGATCTGGGGCTCCATGCAAAATCTCACCTCGTGGGGTATCCTTGATCCTGAGGAAGGTGAGAGCTCAGCCGAAAACTACACGGGGGGACTTGTTAATGATCTCAAGGCAGCTGGGACCACAGTCACCAAGAAAACAATTGGTAACACATTACGCCGTAATGGATTAAAATCCTGCAGTGCCCGCAAGGTCCCCCTCAAGAAGGCACATGTACAGGCCCGTCTGAGGTTTGCAAATGAACATCTGGATGATTCTGAGAGTGATTGGGAGAAGGTGCTGTGGTCAGATGAGACTAAAATTGAGCTCTTTGGCATTAACTCAACTCGCCGCGTTTGGAGGAAGAGAAATGCTGCCTATGACCCAAAGAACACTGTCCCCACTGTCAAGCATGGAGGTGGAAACATTATGTTTTGGGGGTGTTTCTCTGCTAAGGGCACAGGACTACTTCACCGCATCAATGGGAGAATGGATGGAGCAATGTACCGTCAAATCCTGAGTGACAACCTCCTTCCCTCCACAGGACATTAAAAATGGCTCGTGTCTGGGTCTTCCAACACGACAATGACCCGAAACATACAGCCAAGGCAACAAAGGAGTGGCTCAAAAAGAAGCACATTAAGGTCATGGAGTGGCCTAGCCAGTTTCCAGACCTTAATCCCATCGAAAACTTATGGAGGGAGCTGAAGATCCGAGTTGCCAAGCGACAGCCTCGAAATCTTAACCCCTTAAGGACGCAGCCTAGTTTTGGCCTTAAGGCTCAGAGCCCATTTTTCAAATCTGACATATTTCACTTTATGTGGTAATAACGTCGGAATGCTGAAACCTACCCAAGCGATTCTGAGATTGTTTTCTCGTGACACATTGGGCTTCATGTTCGTGGTAAAATTTGGTCGATATATTCAGTGTTTATTGGTGAAAAATTGCAAAATTTAGAGAAAATTTTGAAAAAATTGCATTTTTCTGAATTTAAATGCATCTGCTTGTAAAACAGACGGTTGTACCACCCAAAATAGTTACTAGTTCACATTTCCCATATGTCTACTTTGGATTGGCATCGTTTTTTGAACATTCTTTTATTTTTCTTGGACGTTACAAGGTTTAGAACATAAACAGCAATTTCTCATATTTTTAAGAAAATTTCAAATGCCTTTTTTTTAAGGTACCTCTTGAGTTCTGAAGTGGCTTTGTGGGGCCTATGTATTAGAAACCCTGATAAAACACCCCATTTTAAAAACTAGACCCCTCAAAGTATTCAAAACAGCATTTAGAAAGTTTTTTAACCCTTCAGGCATTTCACAGGAATTAAAGCAAAGTGGAGGTGAAATTTGCAAATTTCATTTTTCTTGCTGAATTTCAATTTTATTCATTTTTTTTTCTGTAGCACAGAAGGTTTTACCAGAGAAACACTACTAAATATGTATTGTCCAGATTCTGCAGTTTTTAGAAATGTCCCACATGTGGCCCTACTGCGCTCGTGGACTAAAACACAAGCCCTAGAAGCAAAGAAGCACCTAGTGCATTTTGAGTCCACTTTTTTATTACAATATATTTTAGGCAGCATGCCGGGTTTGGAGAGGTGTTGAGGTGCCAAAACAGTAGGAATCCCCCAATAGTGACCCCATTTTGGAAACTACACCCCTCGAGGAATTCATTTATGGTTGTTGTTACCATTTTGACCGCACAGTTTTTTCACAGCACATATTTGAATTGGGCTGTGAAATGAAAAAAATGTCATTTTTTTCAATAAAATGTCATTTGTGATCAAAATTTCTTATTTTCACAGGGAACAAAATACCCCATTTGGTTGCCCAATTTGTCCTTAGTGTGGCAATACCCCATTTGTGGTGATAAACTGCCGTTTGGGCCCATGGGAGGGCTCAGAAGGAAAGGAGCGCTATATGTTTGTTGGAGTCCAGATTTTGCTGGATTGGTTTTCGGGTGCCATGTCGC
Organism: Rhinoderma darwinii; assembly: GCF_050947455.1. Classification (NCBI taxonomy): domain Eukaryota; kingdom Metazoa; phylum Chordata; class Amphibia; order Anura; family Rhinodermatidae; genus Rhinoderma; species Rhinoderma darwinii. The sequence continues at coordinate 14,059,417 of NC_134689.1, read as the reverse complement.
ATTTGCAGAGCCTCAGGGGTATCAAAGCAATGGAAACCCACCAAAAGTGACCCCATTTTGGAAACTACACCCCTCAAGGAATTCATTTATGGTTGTTGTTAGCATTTTGAGCACACAGTTTTTTCACAGCACCTATTTCAATTGGGCTGTGACATTAAAAAAATAAAAAATTACATCTTATTGGAAAACATTTCATCAAAATTTCTTATTTTCACAGGGAACAAAATGCTCAATTTTGTTGCCCAATTTCTCCTGAGTGCAGCAATACCCCATTTGTGGCAATAAACTGCCGTTTGGGCCCATGGGAGGCCTCAGAAGGGAAGGAGCGCTGTGTGTTCTTTGGAGTACAGATTTTGCTGGTTTGGTTTTCGGGTGCCATGTCGCATTTGCAGAGCCCCAGAGGTATCAAAGCAATGGAAACCCACCAGAAGTGACCCCATTTTGGAAACTACACCCCTCAAGGAAATCATTTATGGGTAATGTGACCATTTAGACCACATAGTTTCTTCACAGAACTTATTTGAATTGGGCTGGGAATTAAAAATATATATATTTTTTCCAATAATATGTCATTTTAGCTCAAAAATTCTTATTTTCACAAGAAATAAAATACTCCATTTTGTTGCCCAATTTGTCCTGAGTGCGGCAATACCCCATTTGTGGTGATAAACTGCCGTTTGGGCCCATGGGAGGGCTCAGAAGGAAAGGACCACCATTTGGCCTACTGGGGATTTTCTAGTGCGAAGTCATGTATGCAGAAGCACCTGAGGTACCAGTACAGTTGAAACTCGCAAGAAGTGACCCCGTTTTAATAACTACACCCTTAAGGCATTCATCTAGAGGTGTAGTGAGCATTTTGACCGGAGACCTACACCCCATAAACTGTAATGTGGGTTCTCCCGGGTATGGCAATACCCTACATGTGGCTGTTATCAGCTGCCTGGGCACACAGCAGGGCTCAGAGGGGAAAGACGAGGGGGGATAAGCTGTGCGGAGTGCATCAGGGTAAGTAAAATTGGGGTAAATTATAAACCAAGGGATGTATGATACATTTTAATACACTCTTTCATACAGAGCTCTGGTTATTCGGGACACGTGTCACATTGATATATTGTGTCATCCCTTATCGCCCTCTTATAGCAGACTTTGCACCTCTATTGACTATTTCCCTTCTTGCCAGTTTGGGGAACTTCTCCTGGAAAGTGTTGCCCTGGTACGATGCGTGTGTCCCCGCTTCCAGAAGTACTGGGTGCCCCCCCTTCTTGGTCCCTAAAGATTAGGTTCTTGATAATCACCTCTTGAAATTCCAGGAAAGTTCCCGTCTGGCCTGCACATCGACGTAGCACGTACGCATTGTACAAAGCCATCTGTATGATGTGCACGGCCAGCTTCTTATACCACACCGCATGGCGCTGTAGGGCTTCAGGATTTGATCTGACAAGTCCATCCCTCCCATGTACCTATTGTAGTCCAGGATGCAGTTTGTTTTGGGGGTGGCCTTTCCTTCATATATCCTAAACCTGTAGGTATACCCTGATGCACTCTCACAGCTTAGACATCTTCACGCCATACCTTGCCCTCTTACCCGGCAGGTACTCGCGGAATTGAACCCTCCCTTTAAAATGTACCAAGGACTCATCAATAGAAATACACTTCTCGGGGGTGTATGCTTGGGAAAACCGGGCACTGGAACGGTCTAATAGGGGTCTCCGTTTATACAAACGGTCAAAACTGGGGTCATCTCGGGGTGGGCACGGCTCATTATCAGTATAATGTGAGAAGTGAAGTATTGCCTCATTTTTTTTTTTTTTTTAGGTTCCAGTTCAGTTCTGAAGTTGCTTTGAGGGGCCCATATATTAGAAACCCCTATCAAACACCCCATTTTAGAAACTAGACCCCTCAAAGTATTCACAACAGCATTTAGAAAGTTTATGAACCCTTTAGGTGTTTCACAGAAATTTAGAGCAAAGTAGAGGTGAAGTTTACATATTTTTTTTTGTCAGAAAATCCTCTTTATACCATTTTTTTTTATATCACAAAAGGATTTCTCAGAGAAACGCAACTTAATACGTATTGCCCAGATTCTGCCGTTTAGAGAAATATCCCACATGTGGCCCTCGGGCGGTAATGGACTGAAGCACCGGCCTCCGAAGCAAAGGAGCACCTAGTGGATTTTGAGGCCTCTTTTTTATTAGGCACCATGTCCGGTTTGAAGAGGTCTGGTGGTGCCAAAACATTGGGAACCCCCCAAAAGTGACCCCAATTTGGAAACTAGACCCCTTAAGGAATGCATTGTAGTTTTCTTGGGGTGCATGCGACTTTTTGATCAGTTTTTATTCTATTTTTAGGTGGCGCGGTGACTAAAAAACAGTCATTCTACTATTGTTTTTGTATACTTTTTTTTCTACAGCGTTCACCGTGCGCTATAAATGACATATTCACTTTATTCTGCGGGGCGATACGATTACGGCGATACCAGATGTTTATAGTTTTTTTTTATGTCTTATGGCGTTTGCACAATAAAATACGTTTTGTAAACAATCATTCACTTTTTGTGTTACCTTATTCTAAGAGCCATAACTGTTTTATTTTTCAATCAATAAAGCCGTGCGAGGACTTATTTTTTGCGTAACGAACTGTAGTTTCGATCAGTACCATTTTTAGGTACATGCGACTTTTTGATCTCTTTTTATTCCATTTTTTGGGAGGTGAAGTGACCAAAGAATTGTGATTCTGGTACGGTTTATTATTATTTTATTTTATGGCGTTCACCGTGCGGGATAAATAATGAAATAATTTTGTAGTTCAGGCCGTTACGGACGCGGCGATACCAATTATGTATAGTTTATTTGTTTGTTTATATATTTTTATTAATAATAAAGGACTGATAAGGGAAAAAGGGGTATTTTTACTTTTAATACTTTTAAATCTTTTATTTTCTTTTTTTTACACATCTTTTTTTAACTTTTTTTTACTTTATTACTTTGTCCCACTAGGGGACATGAGGGCAGGAGGCCCTGATCGCTATTCTAATACACTGCACTACATGCGTAGTGCAGTGTATTAGAACTGTCAGCTACTCACTGACAGCAAGCATAGTGGGTCCTGACGTTGTCAGGACCCACTAGGCTTCCGTCTATGGCATAGCCGGACGCCATTGTTTGGGGTCCGGTTGCCATAGTCACCATCGCCGGCCGCTATCGCGTAGCAGGCCGGCGATGGCAGCTTAACCCCTAAAAAGCCGCGATCTCTATAGAACGCGGCTTTTAAGGGGTTAATCAGCGGGGACACAGCGATCGGTCCCCGCTGTAGGAGCTGTGACAGCTGCTGAACAAGACAGCAGCGTCACAGCTCCTGTATGTGTCGGGAGGACGGCCGAAACGGCCGTTACTCCCGAGACGTACTATTACGGCATGGAGCGCGAACGATACAGCTGCCATGACGTAATAGTACGTCAAGGAGCGGGAAGGGGTTAATGATTTACAGATGATCTGCAAGGAGGAGTGGGCCAAAATTCCATCTAACATGTGTGCAAACCTCATCATCAACTACTAAAAACGTCTGACTGCTGTGCTTGCCAACAAGGGTTTTGCCACCAAGTATTAAGTCTTGTTTGCCAAAGGGATCAAATACTTATTTCTCTGTGCACAATGCAAATAAATATATATAATTTTGACTATGTGATTTTCAGTTTTTTTTAAAATATAATCTATCTCTCACGGGTAAAATTAACCTAGCCTAAAAATTCTAGACTGTTCATGTCTTTGACAGTGGGCAAACTTACAAAATCAGCAAGGGATCAAATACTTATTTCCTTCACTGTATATAGAGCCATACAGTACAAAATAAGCAGAAATGATTCTTTCTGACTTCATAGATAACATTATGTATTCAGCACGGAAAAACAAAGCTTGCTCATCGGAAATCACTCCAGGCTGTAGGACACCAACATACATTTAATGGTATATAAAATAGAAATGACAGCAGATTCCATTATCCTGAACAATGTTCTCCTAAAAGCAAAACATCAATTCTCGGCCTCGTTCCATTAAATGGATGAACGACTATTGGGATTATCTACTTCTCTCACTCAAAGACTAATGGAACCCAAGAATCCATAATATATGTCTTACTATGCGGAAGTGTCTAACCATTGCCAACATGTAATGTCCGCTTCCAACTGGATGTTCTATAAGGGGCTGAGAACTTTCTGAACGTCGTCTCAGAGGCATGAAATGGGATATAATGGTGTTTTTGGCCTTTTATCAAACATGTATAAGAGCACTTATGTTACTTGATATGGCTTACATACATTAGAGGCAATGATGTTCTATCAAATATACTAGGAGACTATCTATCTATCTATCTATCTATCTATCTATCTATCTATCTATCTATCTATCTATCTATCTATCTATCTATCTATCTATCTATCTATCTATCTATCTATCTATCTATCTATCTATCCACCTCATATCTATCTATCTATCTCATATCTATCTATCTATCTATCTATCTATCTATCTATCTATCTATCTATCTATCTATCTATCTATCTATCTATCTATCTATCTATCTATCTATCTATCTATCTATCTATCTATCTATCTCATATCTATCTATCTATCTATCATCTATCTATCTATCTATCTATCTATCTATCTATCTATCTATCTATCTATCTATCTATCTATCTATCTATCTATCTATCCATCTATCCATCCATCCATCCATCCATCCATCCATCCATCCATCCATCCATCCATCTATCTATCTATCTATCTATCTATCTATCTATCTATCTATCTATCTATCTATCTATCTATCTATCTATCTATCTATCTATCTATCTATCTAGCTCATATCTATCTATCATCTATCTATCTATCTATCTATCTATCTATCTATCTATCTATCTATCTATCTATCTATCTATCTATCTATCTATCTATCTATCTATCTATCTATCTATCTAATATCTATCTATCTATCTATCTATCTATCTATCTATCTATCTATCTATCTATCTATCTATCTATCATCTATTTGAATAATAGTAATACAATTGTCACACAAATATGTTACCATTATTTCATATATACTCAGGTCACTTTTTCTGCTCTCCTGTGATATACAGGTGTCCACATCATTATTGCCCAATATCATGAAATAATTTTTTTTCATTTATGAATCTGAAAAGTTTCTGCTTTATATGCAAGATTTGAAGGTTACAGCAGAACGCCACCTCCCAGCGACTGCACACACGTCGTGTCACATTAAACCAGGCGCCTTCAATCAGAGGTGTAACACTGAGACGAGTCATTCAGCTTTCCATTCCATTTGTAACATTTTTGCTGACTGGTACTGAACACGTAAAGTTTCCTTAAGGCACAATTATTTTTCTTAGCTCGTCACAAGCCGCCGTTATTAGGTACTGCCAACGTTATTGTTCTGTAAAGGCTGAAATGATGCTCAGCTGCCATGAAAGACCCATTTTCAATCCTACGAGCATCTTATTAACAAGCACATTTGTAATCGGAGACACCATCTCTTAGCCCTTAGTCACATGACAGGGTTTCCCGGCCGGGTGACGGCCGTTCATAAATCGTCCGTCACCCGGCTGCAGTAGGAACAATAGACCCCTAATGGGGCTATTCACACAACTGATTTGTACAGCAGGTGGAAGTGGGCGCTGCGCTGGCTCCCTTCCCAAATCGCCCTGGCCCTGCGAATCAGCCTCCTTTCCGCCCTCGCGCTTTTTCAGGCGTCGCTACAGCTATAGCAGCCATAGCGGCTGCTAGCGGCGACACCTACCATGGCCGATGGCGCCGCTAGCGGCTGCAGCGGCTGCTACTGCTGTAGCTTCGTCTCTGCTCTATGTGCTAGCCCCAATTTAGCTCCCTGAAGGAGCGGAATCCCCGTGTGTTCGGGGATTCCGCTCCTGGACAGAGCGCTTGATGTCTCTGTCCATATATGGACAGTGACATCAGGGGAAACAACTGAAGCAGAAACCCGAACACTCTGTGACCGAGGATTCCACATCAGGAGAAGCCAGTAACGTTCAGTGTCCATAAATGGACACAGACGACAGGGGCTTTTCCTGAAGTGGAATCACCGGCCACAAGGGGATTCCCCTTCAGGAGTTGCCCCTGATGTCACTGTCCAGATATGCAAAACTAATGCAAACCGGCCGGGAAAAACGGCCGACACTCGGGCTCGGGCGGGACCCTGTCGTCTGAATAAGGCATCATTTAACTTTCTAACCTGTTCCTGCTACAATCATTCAAATGTGGAAAAGCACTGAGATGCAAATTCCTCAAAACTTTAAGATGTTAGATTTTTCTTAAAAAAATAATAATCAGAAATCAGATCATTTTATATTTTCGGCAATTTGAAATTCTTTCAATTTTGTGTCCAACCAGCCAAAACGACCCTGAGATGCAGTTGTCCCTTTCATTCCCCCATACAGTACTGAGATACAGGGGAGTCATTCTAGTTTGGTGGGAAACACTTGTCCTAGTCAGAAGATATTTGAATGCAGCAATGCATCATGGTCCAGAATTCTTGAATTATGAAAAAGGCATTTAAAGGGTGATTTAAAAAAAAAAAGTCAGCTCTTTAATGATGGATTCTGATTGAATTGATATATGAATATTTATTGGTGGAATTTTTCACTGAGCAAACAAATCTGTAATTATCCAGACCAGTCACTAATGCACCAGTCACAAAAGGGGGTTTTACACTGGGCGATTATCGGGCAGACAAGCATTCATACAACGCTTGTTGCCAATAATTGCCCTGTGTAAACAGGGGAACGATCGGCAGATGGACGAGCAAACTTTTAGAAAAGTAAAATGCTATCGTTGTCGGCAGGACATCTTGGTGTGCAAACAGGGAGACGCGCTGCCGACATGATAATAACGTATAGGAACGAGCGATCGGAGTAACGACCGCTCGCACCCATCCATAGCTCCGTGTGACAAGAGCAAACAAGCGCCGATCAATGGTGTCTCGTTGATCGGCGCTCGCTGCACCAGCCGATTATCGGTGGGTGTCAAAGGCCTTAACTTACCATAAGTTCCATGGTGTATAGAAAGTTGTAATCAGGGCCAGATTATCAGGACTAAATACTGTATAGAGTTTTCACTCCTCTTTGCTATATAGTACTCAAATAATACCTACACAGTGCACCAAGAATACCCCTATACAGTTTTCAAGTAATACCACCATACTGTCTAAATAATACCTCCAAACAATACACAAATAATACCACCATACAGAATCTAAATAATACATCCAAACAGAGCACACATAATACAGTGTCTCAATTATACCACCAAATACACAACAAATAATACCACCATACAGTATCTAAATAATACCATCAAACAGTATTCAAGTAATACCATGATACAGTGTCTAAATAATACCACTATACAGTGCTCTGCTAATACCTCCATATAGTATCCAAATAATACCACCATACGGTATCCAAATAATACCTCCATATAGTGTCCAAATAAAACCTCCATATAGTGTCCAAATAATACCACCATATAGTGTCCAAATAATACCTCCATATAGTGTCCAAATAAAACCTCCATATAGTGTCCAAATAATACCTCCATATAGTGTCCAAATAAAACCTCCATATAGTGTCCAAATAATACCTCCATATAGTGTCCAAATAATATCACCATATAGTGTCCAAATAAAACCTCCATATAGTGTCCAAATAATACCTCCATATAGTGTCCAAATAATATCACCATATATTGTCCAAATAAAACCTCCATATAGTGTCCAAATAATACCTCCATATAGTGTCCAAATAATACCACCATATAGTGTCCAAATAATACCTCCATATAGTGTCCAAATAAAACCTCCATATAGTGTCCAAATAAAACCTCCATATAGTGTCCAAACAATACCTCCATATAGTGTCCAAATAATATCACGATATAGTGTCCAAATAAAACCTCCATATAGTGTCCAAATAATACCTCCATATAGTGTCCAAATAAAACCTCCATATAGTGTCCAAATAAAACCTCCATATAGTGTCCAAATAAAACCTCCATATAGTGTCCAAATAATATCACCATATAGTGTCCAAATAATACCACGATACAGGGCTCAACTAATACCCCATATAGTCTCCACATAATACAATCATACACTACAAATGATAAAAAAAATACATTCAGTGCAAAAATAGCAGTGCCATTTAGTGCCTAAGGAATACCATCATACAATAATATGATGAAGAGAAGATGAGAGATGATATTATTATAAATGCTTACAGCGGGCCAGGCTATTGGATTAGGAAGTCTGTCAGCTCCTTATCGGCTAACAATTGTCGTCTTTTGCTGGGCTCGGGTGAGCATGGTTGGTGGAGGCGGGATAGTTGAGGCCCTGGGGCAATTTCCTCCTTTGCCGACGGTTTATTTTGTCCCCAGTTGCAATGTACTGCATAATCCTATGGCGACCATCTGTCCAATCACAACATACCTACAGGATGGATTACTTCATTTATGGAGTAACATAAATGTGGCAAAGTGGTAACATGCGCCTTATCGATAACTATTTTTGGTGCAACCCTTACCTCAAGTGATAACATGAAGAATATTCGACAGATAGCGAAACCTTGGTATCAAGTGCTACTACTCAATAGCTGAACATTTTTTATTTTATTGTCAAATTGACCCCATATTTGCAAATTTTTGACTTCAAGATTTCCAATTCTTTGTAGAAGTTTATAGAAAAAAAGTTTTTTTACATTCTAGTTTTTGGCAGTTGATAAGACTGACAGAATATTTTTGAGTGTTCTAGAAATTGCATGAGATCCAATAACATGAACACATGAACTACATTCTCCACCTGCATCTTTTGCGGAATCGGTTTTTAGATTGTATTTTGCTGATTGGGGTCTTCGGGGGCTCTGAATATAAACACTTTTAACTATTCCTGATGTCAGGAAGCTCATGAAAAGCCAGCAGGGTTGCCGAGGATTATATATAGAACGTGGCTCAAGGTAACGTCTTCACTGCTCCACATCACATCTGTTTTCTTGGCTTCCACTGTCATGCTCTGATTATTTCCCCGCTAGGGTTTACAAAAAAAGTAAAAAAATTTTGTTATATAAAAACATCAGATTCAAAACATTGACCCGTTGCCCAAACATCTGTGACTACATACACGGAAGAGATAATGGGGTAAATTGAGAACAGGTGCAACAGAAAAAATCCTTGGGTGGAGTTGGATGAGAAAATAAAATGGCCAAAAATTCTACGATTTCAATACTCCATGAGTTATACAAGAATGGACACCAAAAAATAAAACCTCTACATGGAGCCATCCATTATTTATCCATTTACAGGTCATATTAAGATCCACTAATGGTAGTGATAGGGGTGAACTGTGGAAACTTTCATGAACAGGAGAGGGGTTGACACAAAAATCCCAAAAATTGCTGTTGTGTAATTGGTTTTGAGGAACAGGAACCTCGGGACCAAATTAAAAAAATGTAAAGTATAAACCAAGATTGTAAGGTTATAGAGGACACATGTAGTCTGGATGGAGTTACTATTTAAAGGGGAATTCCACTAATAAGTGCGATATGTTTTTAGACTTGAGATTCAGAATTAGATTTTTGATATTGGACCATTGTGGATGGCCTTGGATGAGTACATAGAACTATCTTCATACCATATGACAGCTTTATATGCTATTCAGGATCTCGGGAAAGCTACCTGCCAACCTCTATGGGTAGGGTCGTAAACAGAAATCTTATGGCCCCATAATAAAATTTACAATTTGCCGCACCATGAAAAAAGGGTGCGGCCAATGGTTCTACTTTTATATTAAAGTTAATATCCACTGCAATTTCGTAATAAATATTTATAGGGGTTGGAGCTCTGATTCTTACACAAAGGGGGAATTTATTGTCTGCTTTAGGCCACTTTTCTATCGTAAAAAAGGTTTACTGTTTTCCTTCACATAGCAAATGACATAATTCTGGCTTCATGCAGCAGCCACTAGGGGGAGCTCAATGTATATGGATTTATACAGCCAGTAGTAAGCTCAATCAGAGCTGCACAGATCTCTATGCAGTGAACTCTCCCTAGCGGCACTGCAGACAAATACTAGGTGTAACAGCAAGCAAGGGAAGCAGTTTAGTGCCGGGCCCCATCCGATAATGGGCCCTGTGACAGTAGCATGGTCTAGATGGCTGAAGCGAACATGAACTCAAGGGCTTCTGAACATAAAAGGATTTAATAGAATCATATTAATTGGTAATAATACCTTAAAGAAGAACTGGAAATCCCTTTTATAAGGACAGATTAAAAGGTCGTTATTGTGCGAGCCGGAGCGGTGGAGACACATCTGTATCATTAGCTACCAAAACAGGAAAGTTGCCTTGAAAATGAAGAAGCTCTGATCTGACATCACAGCCGGCTCCTGCTAGGACTGCGCTGCTCTTGCAGGAAAACTACAAAGGTAGCAGCAACAATAAAACTGAAGTTTCTCCTGATAATTGGATGTAATACGATTTCATACAGTAAGCATAATATTCCGGGGAAAGGTCTAGATTCATGGATAGGGACATGCGGCAAGTCTAACATATGGCTAAACTTGTTAAACACAAATGGTATTCATTGAGGGCTTTCATTTATAATTAAAGGGATTTTAAAAGATTAGAAAAACACGGCTGGTTTCTTCAATTATCAGTGCCACCCTTGTTCATGGCTGTGTGCGGTATTACATCAAGTTCAGGACCCTCGTGTATTGTAACGTCGGTCGCTTGAAGGACCTGGCACATCCGTGCATTACGCGAACAGCACCTTGGTTTCAGTGAGTACTGTGTGATACTTAATTTCTCCTGAGGTGGCACTGCAGAGAAATTAGACACTTGCTACAGCTCATAGCCGATCACTGAGGGTTCCAGCAGCTTGACACTGTGTGATTAGTTCCCATAAAATGGGATTGTCCAAGGCAGACAAACGCTGCAATCACTGTGTAATAAAAAGCTACACAGCTTTCTGATTTACTCTACTTTCAAGATCCCTGTTTCCTGCCAGTGAATGGAAACAATCATTGTTTACATTTGGAGGCTATACACCCTCCTGACTATGTATTCCAAAACTGATAGATAGTATTAAAACCTATTAGCTCTGTATGGGTTTTCAGTCTCACGATGGAAAAATAACCAACAACAACAACAACAATAATATTGTTTCCATGCACTGACAACAAGCAAAGATCTTGAAATGGTGAGAAAAACAAAGTATAATAAAAATTTGCAGATTTTTTTTATTATACAATAATTACGCTTAATTTATATCAGACTGGAAAACCCATTTAAGTTGGAATAGTCTGCAGTGACCACTTGTCATTAGTGCTCAATATTAAAGGAATTGTACAGGATTAGAAAAACATGGCTGCTTTCTTCCAAAAACCGCACCACACCTGTCCATGGGTTGTATCTTGTATTGCAGCTCATCTCCAATGGCATAACTATATAGAGATAGAAGTCGGAACCAGGCACCATGTCTTTTGTCTTACTGAGCTTTAAATGAATGTCCACTTTTTTAACACCTTATCATTTTTATGTACATCAATCAGTGTTTAATTTCTTAATATATCTTTATAGCGGTCAGAGTTTTGTTCTTGTGATACAGAGCTCCCAATCCCCTACTTAGAGGTAAATGTTAACATTTTGAATTCCTTCAGTCACCACTAGAGGGAGCTTAGGAGCTTACTGCATTCTGTTTTATTATTGAGTTCAATAAATCATATGCACTAAGCTCCCTCTAGTGGTGGCTGCAGGAAGTCAGAATTGTGAATCCAGTGAATTTGGAGCTGTGTATCAGAAAAACGGAGCTCCAGGTGTGATATATTAAGATATAAATTAAGAAATTAAATTGCTAAATATTTTGGACCTATTTAGATTTAAAAAAAATGTTTTGAAGGGTGGACATTCACTTTACATTTTCCCAGCACTGGTAGTTATGAGATTTTCTTTAACAATCTCTTAATTTATTTGCTATATCCAGCAAGTAGGATAGTTGATAATTACAGAAAACAGCGAGGATTACCCACAGTTCATAGAACAGCCCTTGCTTTACTTTATGTTCTTGCTACTTGTTTGATAAAAATATCTCTGCAGCCGGATAATCCCGATTAATTGTAGGAAATAAATTAAATTTTTCTCTGCTCCGCTGTGCAGTAATTAATACATTATAAGTTGTTTTTGGCAGGATGCAAATGGTATTACATTTTCTCACAGATAAAACAGAGACAAATGTATAATAAAAAATAATAATAATTAAAGTTTTTTTTTTTTAAAGGGTTTGTCCAGTTTTTGGGCTGTTTTTAATACTGATAACCTATCTACAGGATAGGTCATCAGTATATGATTGGTGGGGGTCGGACACACGGACCTGGCACTGTTGAGCTGTTCCGGTTTCCTCCGGGCGCTGGAAGCTATGCAGGGGTCGGTGCCGGTCACAGTATAGCGGCCGTGCTGTAGTACACAAGTAATAGCACAATGTAATGTCGAAATAATACCACCATATAGTGCACAATTACCAGTACCGTGCATTGCCAAACACTACCCAAGTAAAGCCACAAAGTAGTAGTATAAGGGTAAATTCACACAGAGCCGATACATGCTGCATAAAGGTACACAGCGTAGCCGCCCTGGCAGCCGCAGGGGATGCCAGCCGAAAAACCACACCAAATTGTGGTGCAATTTTTCAGTTGGATTGTCCGCTGCGGAAAACAGAAAAAAAGACCGACCTCCAGGGATAAGGTTTCATCCCATGTGACCGCTGCAGTCTGTGATTGGCTGTAGCGGTCACATGGGATGAAACGTGGGACGAAGAAGCATAGAATTCTGGGTAAGCATAAAAATTTTTTTTCTGAGTTGCAATTTTTGAGGCAGAATTGCAGCATTTCCGGCACAAAAATCGCAACATTTTCTATTTTTTGCGGGATTTACCTCCCTATTGAATTCAATGGGTAAATCCTGCAAAAAACAGCGATTACGCAAATACAATTGACATGCTGTGGATTAAAAAAACGCACCGCAGGTCAATTTCTGAGCGTTTTTTTCCGCTTATCATTTACGCAGCGTGTGGTGGAGATTTGTTCAAATTTCATCCACTCTGCTGCTACTATATTACGCTTCGGATTGTCCGCAACAAAATCCGCTGCGGAAAATCCGCAGTATTTATGCTATGTGTCAACTTACCCTTAGGGCCAATGCACACGATGCGTATTATGTGCGGCTTGGCCGCCCGTATTTGCGTGCGGCAGAACCGCAGCGTAATACACTACCAGCATAGTCAATGTCTTGCGTTTCCACTTGCGAACACTAAAAAAACGGTGTCTTACAACGCTCATTGAATACCGCCATACAGTGCCAAAATAACCTTTCCATATAGTGCACAGATGACACCACCATACACTGCCTAATGGACTGTGCTCAGCCCGAGATTCTGGGGTCTGTTGATGCCGAAACATCAGAAACTTTTATGTCGCCCGTGTTGTGGAGTGTAGTGTGAGGGTCGGGGAGACCCTTAGAGGGTGGACACGTTGGGGCATCTGCTTCTCTATTTACTAGTACAGTCATCCTATGTACATGGCTATGTGGGTATTTTCCGCTAAGGAGCGCAGCCAGGTGTGACTACATCGTGAGCTTTAATTAGACAGAAAGGTTTACGAGTGTCGCAGACGTGCGGATTGGTATAAGCGCGAAGAGGCAATGTAATAGGGTCGTTGGTTGCGTTGTCATGGAAACAACACTAATCACCTAATCAAGACGTCAGCCGAATTAATAGCGGAGAGAAGCGTAAATATTGGTTCAACATTTTGTTTCCCTGCGGGTTTCAGGTTCACAGGTGTTGGGCGCTAGAAGATGATGTCAGTGATGACGACAAAATAAATACTACGAATACTGTATCACACAATATATGGACTGGTGTTGCTCCTTAAAGGGGCATATCCACAAGATATGCCATAAATGCCCGATAGATGTGGGTCCCACACCTATCTCCAGAACGGGGCCTCCTGACATCCGGCTGACCTTGTTCTGGTTCCGCTGCTCTCCAGCCACTGTATGACAAGGTAATTGGGAGTACGGAGAAAGAGAAATACGGCGAGTTACGCTATTTCCATAGCTCCCATTCAATTTTTTGGGGGCTAGAGAAACAACGTAGCTCAGCTGTTTCCGCACTCCCGACTTCAGTCAGTGTCCGTAGACAAGTGGGAGCAGGACAAGGCGGTAATGGTGTCCGGGGGCCTCATTCCAGAGATAGGTGGGTGTTCCAGAGGTGGGAGCCACATCTATCCTGTGGATATGCCATAAATGTCCAGGATGGGAAAACCCCTTTAATGCTGCCACTGAGATATGTTATCTCTATGGACATATTATTTTTGGGGTGGTTTTGAGATGTTTTCAATGCTGAAGAGAAGGCATTTAGGATTTACTTAGACAACTGTCAACTGTCCTGGAATGCTACACATGTGGCATATGAGCATGGGCACTGTTTTGGTGGTAGAAATTGATTTTCGGGCACCACAGACTCCGCCTATCAAATAGGCCACACCTTAAAAGGGTGATCCCATTTTAGTCATTGATGGCATATCCACAGGATATACTATAAATGTCTGATAGATGCGGGTGCCATCTCTGGGACTCACACGTATCTTTTGAAAGGAGGTCCCCCAACTCCGTTCTGCCTCCTGTGGATATGCTATAAATGTCTAAGATGGGAATACCGCTTTAAGTCATGTATAGATCTCACAACATCTAGCTCCCTTTCTGCAGCCATTCCCTTGTCCTTCCATGGGTGTCCTCCTCTCACTCCCAAAGCACAGTAATAACCTAATTAACATATAAATATGCATAATTTACATATAAATACTGGTGCCCTTCCACCAGGGCTGTCTATAGGTTCAGACCTACTATGTTATAGGTACTACTGTGAATTTGTTGTGCATTGTTCCTCATGGTAAAGTAGTGGCACTGCATGGCGGGTGTATTGTTAACCACAACATGTCCAGAATACCACATCTCTGTCTTTAATCCCAGATGACTGAGGTCCTCGAAGCCACCAAGTCTGACCTAAATCTGCCCACATGACCATTCCATTTTTACTTCCTGCTGATTAACGCCAGCACAGAGGAACCAGCTATGAGACTTAGGTACAACCCAAGAGGTCCTCCACAACTAAATAACTGGAACCCAGCCCGTCAATAAGATATACGGACTGTAGCCAGACCAAATGCCATTGAATAAGTGATTGGGGAGTCCAAAGCTTTATTTGGCTCCCCCCCAAGATCCCAACATATCCATTTCCAAACCAACTTCGAGGACCCCCATCGTTACGGAGTCTCATTTCCTTCATATAAGACAATGGATTTTAAGATAGGAATATTTATTGGAGTATTTTGGCCTTCATTGTCTCATAGGTGGGAAATGAGACTCCACACTAAGAAATCCAAACCAATTTTCAAAAATTTGGCTATTCTTTTCGAATCAGTAGAAAAATCTTCATCTATTTAGATTTTTTTTTCGAATTTTCTGTACACATGAACTACTTGTCGTTATTTGCAAATATTCGCTCCATAGTCATCGCCGGCATTCAGATCGCACTAATGATGGATTATGTAACAGAATAAAAAGAAGGTATTAAAAAAAAATCTGGAACATTTGCCGTTCCGTCTAAGCTAAGACTCAATTTGTATGACAAATTTGGCTTGGGGCTTGTGTTATTAGTCAGCGCAGTGCTGGTCCTGGGCTGTTTGTGTTTACCGAGCTGCTGTAGGCTGAATGCTGGGGAAAATATTTGTGTAGGTTCATAGTGTTAGGCCATTAGCTGTCTATTTTATTCTCTTATGATGCCAAATCCTATCTGCTTGGTGTTAATTCAACATCAGCGTCTCTCGGATCCACGGCGGTGGCAGTAAATGCCGCACACATGGACCGTGGCACAGAGTTCACCACCAGTAGACGAAGCTGCCCTCGCCAAATGGAACAAAGCATTGTCATATGGGAATAAGCTTGCCGGGATTTAAGCAAAATATGTTCATTGGCTCCAAACTTGCTTTTTTTGAATGATTAAAAATGACTCATCATTGTGTAATTAAAAGGAAATATATGTGTGGGATGAAAATAATTGTCTATGTATGTGTCAATAAAAACAGTCACTCTTAAAGGAAATTTTTTTGGTGCTATGATGCCCTTTAAATAAGTTTCTGAATTGCCAATCAGGGACTGGAGGGAAGTGTGTCATGTGACCTCTTTGACTCAGCAGGGGAGGGGCTAACTAATGTGAGGAGCATTTCACAGCCTCTGACTGGCACTTCGGGAGGCTATAGAATTGTTAAATCATGTACAAAACTACTCATCATTGTTTACATGATAGAAAATGTACATTCATAGGCAATTACAACAATAGTGCGTCTATAGAAGTATGCACTCTTAAAAGGAACCGGGCGGGTTTTCTTTGGTGCAATCATGCCCTTGAAAAAGTTCCCTTAAAGTATCAGTTATAGGACAAGAAGAAGTGAACCTCTCTCCCTGATGTCTTACAAACTTGTTTCTTGGAAGTCAGGTCTGCAGGGAAGGGCGTCATGCGAACTTTTATAAAATTTTAGAGCGTTGGCTCAGCAGGGGTGGAGCTGTCTAAGGGGAGGAGCGTTTTATATCCTCTCATTGGCACTTTGGGAGGCCAATTAGTTCGGGAATTTTTTTTTCTTTAGTTATAGTTGTACCTAGACTTTACATCACCCAGGGCAAAGATCTAATTTGCTGAGAGTGGCATGTTGACACTCCTTGGCAGCCATCACCCAGGCACATGCCCCATCAGCCACTCCCCATCCCAGTTACGTCCCTGCTTTTAGTTAATTTGGTTTCCTAAAGTAAAGTGACCAGCCTTCATTACATATAAAATTAAGTCTTGCCTCATATATCATTTACATTTACTAGTAGCCATTGTGGGGCTTTGTATCAGTTAAATAAGCGCAAGTTTCAGCATAACCTGCCTGCATCATTGTATATGGGTAATATCAGGGAATAATCTATAGGGGTGCAGAGGTAGCAGTTGCACCAGGGCCAATATGCCTGAGGGCCCAAAGTCCCCTCTGCTACATAAGAAAGCACCAATATTATAAATGGCACATGGTAGGTGGGGGCCCTGTTACAGACTTTTCATTGGGGTCCAGGAGCTTCAGGGTACTCCTCTGGATACTAATTTGGGTTTTGGATCATTTAAATTCTATATAAAATAAAAACGTATTATTATTTATTGCATTTCGTCCATGTTTTTTCTTGTTTCTACCTAAAAAAAAAAATATGGTATATTCACCGTCATCAATAGTAGAAGTGCTATTCTTATTGAACATATGGTTTGAAAGCTATATACAGGAATGGCCAGCAGAGCGCACCTCTTAGCACATATATTATACGCTGAACGGATCTGCTGAGGAAATCCAGTAGTGATTGGGTTAAAAGTAGTGAAAATGTGCAGAATATGGGGAAAAGGGCCGCTGGGACCCAGGTCACCCTCCAATCACATGTACAGGACAGAAACAGCTCTGCCACCTGCAACAAAGACTGGAAACTTACTGAGGTTATTATAGATGGTGATTGTTCCTTCTGTGGAGTGAAGGATGAAAGGAAACATTTGTCATCAGATCTGAAACAGAACATAGCGTTCAGCTGAGGGAAATCCTTAGAGAAATCAAATGGTCCGATGAATAGTATTTGTCTATAAATGGTAGAAAAGCAGACGGATAATGTTCAGTGGGTGTTCTGTCCATATTAAGAGATGGCTTGATCAATGGTTGACATGTTCTGTAATAAAATACATCTACATTATAAATACAGGATCTATCTATCTATCTATCTATCTATCTATCTATCTATCTATCTATCTATCTATCTATCTATCTATCTATCTATCTATCTATCTATCTATCTATCTATCTATGTATCTATCTATGTATCTATCTATGTATCTATCTATGTATCTATCTATGTATCTATGTATCTATGTATCTATCTATCTATCTATCTATCTATCTATCTATCTATCTATCTATCTATCTATCTATCTATCTATCTATCTATCTATCTCATATCTATCTATCTATCTATCTATCTATCTATCTATCTATCTATCTATCTATCTATCTATCTATCTATCTATCTATCTATCTATCTATCTATCTATCTATCTATCTATCTATCTATCTAATCTATCTCTGTCTCTATCTATCTACTATATATTATATATACAGTATATTTTATATATTGAAGACAATGTAAAACTTCCATAGCAAAGACAATCGTCGATAGATTGCCATCTCTACTGGACACTGATCAGTATTAGATTTCATTATATGCTGTATGCCACGTTCTTTAGAGAATTTGCAGGAATTCCATATTACACACACTGGATGCTCCTCCACCTGTTGTGTACTACAAATTCATTAACTGGATCTTACTTGCTACATACCAGAAGAAGCTTTGGTTGGATGATCTCTGATATTTACACATCTCCTGTCTACAGTTTGGGAACTTCTACTGATCCTTGTACATAGTCAGGACCCATGTGTTCATGGTCAGCCACACAAGAGAAGACATCAGATGAAGAAGGGTTGCACTTGGAGTTGCTGCACCTGTATGCTAGTTTATCCTTCATGTAGGGAAAGGTTCAGTTTGCTGCCCTACTCCTGTATCTAAATGCCCTGGCCAAGGTGGAGTGGTTCTTGCCACCCCCTGGCACACAGCACTTGGGGCACATGCCCCTCCAGCTCCCCTTCCCAGCTACGCCCCTGGCTATATGTATCTGGAGACATGTGGAGCTGACATTGTATCTAGTAGAAGCACAATATAATATACTTTACTTGGTGGTTATTTTGTAGCACCTTATGTATCATCATAATGAAATCCTTTTTGTATGTGAACCACCAAAATAATACATTTTGCAATGCAAATATTGACTAAAATAACAAGTAATAATAATTAAACAAAGGGAGAGAGAAGATCCTTAAGGACCAGAGTTCATACATGAACCAGAAAACGCTATAATCATCTGTGCTGCAAGTTACCCAGATGATGCACAGCAGGATATATGTGACCATAGAAGATGGACAGCTGGGTAGATGTCACCATGGAAGATGGACAGCTGGGTAGATGTCACCATGGAAGATGGACAGCTGGGTAGATGTCACCATGGAAGATGGACAGCAGGGTAGAAGTGACCATAGAATATAGAACGCATGGTAGAGATGACCATAGAATATAGACCGCATGGTAGAGGTGACCATGGAAGATAAACAGCAGGGTAGAGGTGACCATAGAAGATGCACAGCAGGGTAGAGGTGACCATGGAAGATAAACAGCAGGGTAGAGGTGACCATAGAAGATGCACAGCAGGGTAGAGGTGACCATGGAAGATGCACAGCAGGGTAGAGGTGACCATGGAAGATGCACAGCAGGGTAGTGGTGACCATGGAAGATAAACAGCAGGGTATGCGTGACCATAGAAGATAGACAGCGGGGCAGAGGTGACAATAGTAGATAGACTGCATGGTAGAGGTGACCATAGAAGATCCACAGTGGGGTAGAGGTGACCATAGAAGATAGATAGCGGGGCCGAAGAGACCATAGTAGATAGACCGCATGGTAGAGGTGACCATAGAAGATGCTCAGCAGGGTAGAGGTGACAATGGAGACTACCGTGGAAGATGCACAGAAAGGTGTAGGTGGGCACAGGATGGTATAAGTGGCAATGGAAGATGCATAGCAAAGTTTAGGTGCCCATGAGAGATGCACAGAAGAGTATAAGTGACCACAGAAGGGTATAAGTGACCACAGAAGGGTATAAGTGACCACAGAAGGTTATACGTAACCACAGAAGGGTTTAAGTGACCACAGAAGGGTATAAGTGACCACAGAAGGGTACTGGTGACCATGAAAGATGCGCAGCAGGTAATAGGTGACAACAGGGGGTGGAAGATGGCCAGCTGGGTAGAGGTGAACATGGAAGAGATACAACAGGATACAGGTTATTATAGAAGGTGCACATCACAGTATAGGTGACCATGGACCTATGATAAGAACTTACCTTTAAGCTGAGGGGATTTCTCTTCTTAAACCCTGGCTCAGTGTTCAAATGCATCCTAACCCAAATCCTATACTCCAAGGTGTAGAAGTAACTCATAGCATAGAAGACATAGGAGTTAAATCCTCATCATGAGAGCAGTGGGTATCTGAGGGTCTTGGCCAGTGCTGGGGGTGCAGTCATTCCACAAAGGGTTTAGATTGAGCAGGATCCAAGAAGCGCAAGGTTGAGCGCATGGTGTAAAAGTATCTCCGAGACGCAACGTTTTTCCAGATCTCTTGTACTTTTCTGGGAAAGTAACGTCTCTCAGGATGAATGTCCCCTCTGCGCTCTCATTGTCTTCCTCTCACTCCCCCCTGAGCTCTGTGTAACAACTGCCTGTGCTTCTCTCTGCTCCTCAGCTTTACTGGCTTCCATCCAGGAGCTAAATCTGAGAGGTCAAATGGTGCCTGTGCCTGTGCCTGTGCTCCTCTGCAGCGACAGCTCTGATGTGAGGGATCTGGGCAATTACTGAGTCTCTTTAGCTGCCAGGCTCACTCCCCCACCCATATAACACACCCTTATACACTCTACTCCCCCTCTTTTTTTTCAAGCAGGGGGTGGAGGGGGGAGCAGTTTGCATTTTCAACATTGTTTCATCATTTCAGGTGTCAAAATATCCCTGTGCCGCCTTAGTCTCATTATAAGGTTTTGGAATTTGAAGCATTCTTATGCCCATGTGCATCTTAGGTACGTGTGTGCCCTGCAGGGATCTGTGCCCACGTCCAAATTATAGGGTTGTTATGTATGTGCCACAGCTGGCTGTGCTTAACTGGGATTGTATTAAGTAGGCACAGATATGTATGTTACTGTAAAATATATTGGAAAATGGGAAATGGATAGTGGTTATAATAGATAGATAGATAAATAGATTGATTGATTGATCGATCGATCGATAGATATTAGAGATAAAGAAAGATAGATAGATATTAGAGATAGATAGATAGATAGATAGATAGATAGATAGATAGATAGATAGATAGATAGATAGATAGATAGATAGATAGATAGATAGATAGATAGATAGATATTAGACACATAGATAGATAGATAGATAGATAGATAGATAGATAGATAGATAGATAGATAGATAGATATGAGATAGATAGATAGAAAGATAGATAGATAGATAGATAGATAGATAGATAGATAGATAGATAGATAGATAGATATGAGATAGATAGAAAGATAGATAGATAGATAGATAGATAGATAGATAGATAGATAGATAGATAGATAGATAGATAGATAGATAGATAGATAGATAGGAATCCAAAGAATGAGCAGCAACTCCAATATTGAGGGTGAAAAAAGTGGGCACTTTATTTGGGACTTGGTCTGTCCCTCTGAGCTTGCACCCACACGCTGCTAGTGCTGCTGGACTTTGTATATAGATAGATAGATAGATAGATAGATAGATAGATAGATAGATAGATAGATAGATAGATAGATAGATAGATAGATAGATAGATAGATAGATAGATAGATAGATAGATAGATAGATATGAGATGATAGATAGATAGATAGATAGATAGATAGATAGATAGATAGATAGATAGATAGATAGATAGATAGATAGATAGATAGATAGATAGAGATAGATAGATAGATAGATAGATAGATAGATAGATAGATAGATAGATAGATAGATAGATGTTAATTATAGATAGATAAATAAATAAATAGGTATGAGATAGCTAGATAGATAAATAGATATATATATAGAGAGAGAGAGAGAGAGATAGATAGAGATAGATAGATAGATAGAGAGAGAGAGAGAGAGAGAGAGAGATAGATAGATAGATAGATAGAGAGAGAGAGAGAGAGAGAGAGAGATATAGATAGATAGATAGATAGATAGATAGATAGATAGATAGATAGATAGATAGATAGATAGATAGATAGATAGATAGATAGGTAGATAGATAGATTATAGATATAGACATCCACTAAAAATGAGCTGATCTCAGGGTGTCCTGCTGTTGAGAACCCTAGTGATCAGTTGTGATCATCAGGAAACATAATGAAGTGTTGTATTCCCCTGCAGCGCCATCACAAGAGAAATTAAGTATTACATGGTGCCCAGTGAAATCCAGTTAGTGTTGGGTCCTCCAGAGAGAGACAGATGTTTACTGTAGACGTTCTTAGCTCGAGATAATTCATGGAGGTCGCGAAGGAGGATTTCCCCTCTATTAACTCGGAATGCCCTAATAGGGTATAACCAGACGACCCCTTTAAGTGGGTACCAGCCCTATGAAAGATACATAGAAGAATCCGGCTCAGGAATGAAAGCGTTGTTTTGAAATGTGATACAAGACACATGTTGAGAGCCGGGTTGCTTCCTCGCAGTGAATCACGACCATGCGGACAGCGCGCAGCCCTTCATTTCCATACGTTCTTTCTGGCCTGATAAATAAGATCTGTCAGATGTACGGCTAGTTTAACAGCCCGGCCTAATACAGGAGGATAGCGATGTGTCACCGCGTATAATACTGAGCGCATAACTCGTCCTCCGTTCTGTGACTTCCTGCGGTGGGATTCCCAGATCTCACACACTCTCTGGAAAAACACAAGCGTTTTAACTGAACCCAGAACTCTGCGACTTCCTGGAATAGTATATGAGCTCGGGAAATCTTACGCACTAAGTAAATGTTATTTAAAAGACTGTAAGCTGATCTTATAGGGACAAGGATCATTCCCATGATAAAGGTTCTCAAAATAATGGGGGGGGTAATTACAAAAACGAATGCACTGAATACACGTCCGCCCTTATAGAAAGGGTGTACCTACAATACAGGCAGATGATATAGCTGCTATGGTGCCCCTGAAGAGAAAGGCCCATTCCGGGTTGGTCTTGGCACCATTATAATGGGTGGTGAGACCTTACACCAAGATGTGGTCTCCACATGTTCTGCAATATTAGCAAACAAGGAAGTGGAAAATGTAGTTGTCATGAAATTGGGTTGGGGGCAACTAAAGAGCGAGGGACTGAGGGTGCTCTGCCCTGGTTGGTTCCATACCCTTTCCTACTGGGTGGTGAGAACCTATACCGGACTCCCACCACCAGAGGAGCTGCATTGTTAGCATACAAGAGGGTGGGGAATTGGCCCAAGAGGCAATACCAGGCATCATAATAGAGGGTCTATTTTAATCTTTGCTATGGGGCCCCCTGATTTCTATGTACGCCATTGCACCTGTCCTCAGAAGTCAGGAGTTTGGTAGTGTCTAGCCCACTGGAAAAGGGGCTATTTTATCTTTGTTATGGGGGGCCCCGTCCTCTTTGGACATTACTGCCGTGTAGGCAAACTTGAAAATTCACCGGTTGATTGTATTATTTTATATTCTTCAGGAGAATAGCAAAAGCATTATATAATATCAAAAGATCAGGAGACTACAAGACATCTCTAAGGGTCTCACCGCTAGAGTCCATGGAGATATCTCGTACTCTGTATATAATGTGTCGACTACACCCGAGATATCATAAAATATAATACAAAATATGACCAACGTCGGGATCGAGTTTAGACTAGTCCGCCACATGACCAGTGGATTCTTCTGTGGGCCCAGCCAGAACAGGATCCAGCATGGACTTTTTTCTGTAGAGTTGGAGCATGAACTCTCAGATTTGTTTCCTCCGATGTCACCTCAGTCCAACACTATGCCACACTTGATATGTTGGCAGTTACTCTCATCTGTGTTCAACCTTTTCCTACGAGGCCCATTGCGTGGTAGGGTTGGTAGTGACTTGCCCTTTCCACAAGAGCTATTTCCATTTAAAGCGACCCTCCAGTCCAAATTAAGAATTTGACTATACACTTCAAATGTATAGTTAACATACTTGGTGCCCCGCTCCTGCCTCCGTTCCAGAATTCTGGTCTCCTGTTTTCCTCTGTCCAAAATGGCCACCACAGTCTTAGACTTCCATATAGGGAGGGCTTTTTGGAAGTCAGAAACATGCCCTCACCACCTCCACTGCCCGCGCTGATGACGAAGTTTAGGAGGTCTTGTAAGTCTGAGACTGTGGCTGCCATTTTGGAGTGAGGAAAATGGGGACTGGAATACTGGAACGGCGGCAAGATCATAAGGGAAGAGGGCACCCGGTATGTTGACTATATATTTGCAATGTATAGTCAAAGTTTTATTACTGGCTGGAAAGTCGCTTCAAGACTCTTGCAAATTCTGTCTTTGTCCATAACAGTTCTGAGGGGACTGTGTAGTAACTTTGGCAGTATTAGGAGCATAGGAGTGATTTAGTACTAAAATGGAAGGTCCCACTTTTATTCCACCTACCTAAGGCTGGATTCACACGAGCACATTACGTCCATAATGTAATACTGTAATCATGTTTTCAGTACGGGACAGTTGTCCCGCACCGAGGCAGGGACTCCTAGCGTCGTACCTAACTATGATGCTAGAAGCCCGGCTCCCTGCAGTGTGTTCGGTCCGGGATTAGCGGCCGAAATACGTTCCGTCCATTACGGACTTAATGTGCTCATGTGAACCCAGCCTAAGTCTGTAGTTGTCGTGTATGTATATATATATATATATATATATATATATATATATATATATATATATATATATATACATATACAGTGAAGGAAATAAGTATTTGATCCCTTGCTGATTTTGTAAGTTTGCCCACTGTCAAAGACATGAACAGTCTAGAATTTTTAGGCTAGGTTAATTTTACCAGTGAGAGATAGATTATATTTAAAAAAAAACAGAAAATCACATAGTCAAAATTATATATATTTATTTGCATTGTGCACAGAGAAATAAGTATTTGATCCCTTTGCCAAACAGGACTTAATACTTGGTGGCAAAACCCTTGTTGGCAAGCACAGCAGTCAGACGTTTTTTGTAGTTGATGATGAGGTTTGCACACATGTTAGATGGAATTTTGGCCCACTCCTCTTTGCAGATCATCTGTAAATCATTAAGATTTCGAGGCTGTCGCTTGGCTACTCGGATCTTCAGCTCCCTCCATAAGTTTTCGATGGGATTAAGGTCTGGAACTGGCTAGGCCACTCCATGACCTTAATGTGCTTCTTTTTGAGCCACTCCTTTGTTGCCTTGGCTGTATGTTTCGGGTCATTGTCGTGCTGGAAGACCCAGCCACGAGCCATTTTTAATGTCCTGGTGGAGGGAAGGAGGTTGTCACTCAGGATTTGACGGTACATGGCTCCATCCATTCTCCCATTGATGCGGTGAAGTAGTCCTGTGCCCTTAGCAGAGAAACACCCCCAAAACATAATGTTTCCACCTCCATGCTTGACAGTGGGTACGGTGTTCTTTGGGTCATAGGCAGCATTTCTCTTCCTCCAAACACGGCGAGTTGAGTTAATGCCAAAGAGCTCAATTTTAGTCTCATCTGACCACAGCACCTTCTCCCAATCACTCTCAGAATCATCCAGATGTTCATTTGCAAACTTCAGACGGGCCTGTATATGTGCCTTCTTGAGCAGGGGGACCTTGCGGGCACTGCAGGATTTTAATCCATTACGGCGTAATGTGTTACCAATGGTTTTCTTGGTGACTGTGGTCCCAGCTGCCTTGAGATCATTAACAAGTTCCCCCCATGTAGTTTTCGGCTGAGCTCTCACCTTTCTCAGGATCAAGGATACCCCACGAGGTGAGATTTTGCATGGAGCCCCAGATCGATGTCGATTGACAGTCATTTTGTATGTCGTCCATTTTCTTACTATTGCACCAACAGTTGTCTCCTTCTCACCCAGCGTCTTACTTATGGTTTTGTAGCCCATTCCAGCCTTGTGCAGGTCTATGATCTTGTCCCTGACATCCTTAGAAAGCTCTTTGGTCTTGCCCATGTTGTAGAGGTTAGAGTCAGACTGATTCATTGAGTCTGTGGACAGGAGTCTTTTATACTGGTGACCATGTAAGACAGCTGTCTATAATGCAGGCACCAAGTTGATTTGGAGCGTGTAACTGGTCTGGAGGAGGCTGAACTCTTAATGGTTGGTAGGGGATCAAATACTTATTTCTCTGTGCACAATGCAAATAAATATATATCATTTTGACAATGTGATTTTCTGTTTTTTTTTAATATAATCTATCTCTCACTGGTAAAATTAACCTAGCCTAAAAATTCTAGACTGTTCATGTCTTTGACAGTGGGCAAACTTACAAAATCAGCAAGGGATCAAATAATTATTTCCTTCACTGTATGTATATATATATACACATATAACATGTAAGAAGAATGGGGCTGGGAGAGGAGCTTGACGACCCAATTACAGATACCTGGTCGAGTAGCCAACCGGCCCTGCAATCAGAACTGCACATGTGTGGAGTGGATGGTGGCACATAGTATAGATAAAAACACTTGGCATTGGTGGAGAATGCGGGCAACAGGGGACAATTATATGAATGGTCATCCATCCGACAGCTATCATGCTCAACTTCGGTGACCAAGGACGCATTCGAAAAACCTTTTGGGCACCAAGAAAGCTCGTCCTACATGGGAACGAGAATTGTACAGCTTCGTCCAATTTTTGTAAATTTTGGTCAATAAGATGAAAAAAAGGTTGCATAAAGGGTTGTCAGCTGACAACTTAACACTCAAGCCAATTGGCCTGTCAGATTTGTCTTTCTGGTCATTTCTTAAAGGGTAATTCCCTCAGCATTTACATATATAATGACTTTTGCCGAATCCCTAACATTGGGTCTCGGAGCCAATAATTGGAAATGCCTCGAGCAAACTGGAAGGACACGATAGCGGCGTGGTTCTGGATAACGTCCGCCTGCCTTCTCATTTCAAGGTGCTGTCGTTCCAGTCTTTTATCTGTGTTTTCCATCTGCTTATAGAAAGGTCAGTGTAATTAACAAACTAAACAGCCTATTTCTTGCTCAGTCACAATCTGGATAGGAAAGACATAAAAGCAATCATTGCGATTCTAACTATAGTAAAATAAATATTCTCATCTAAAACATAAATTGGGAAGTACTAAATGAACTCTACTTCCCAGGACCGCCAGCAGAAATATATGGGCCCCATACGGGCAAAGGGTCATGTCCTCAGAACTGCCTATCAGGTCCATTAACCTCCATCATGTACCCTAGGGGGTACCTGAGAAGAATGTTTTATTCCTTCTCCATCCAGGACTCTCATCTATTAGCAGAGCGGCTACAAAGAAACTCTGTCACTCTGGTAGACTATTCTTCTATGAGAACCGAAAGATTATATAGAGATCAGCGGCGCCACATATACACTGCTTATCTCTTGCTGCAGAATCAGTCATAGATTACTTTTGTCATAGTTCCTTCTCCTATGCCAACCACTGATTATCTGACATGTAGAGCTCTCCCTCCCTCTCTTTAAGAAGTGGTTCTTGAGCAGTCTGTTTTATACAGTCCAGAGCCCTACCTGCTGTAGAACATTGTAATACACACCTCAGCTGCTGCTTAACATCATAGGACACATCTCAGCTGCTGCAGAACATCATAATACGCACCTCAGCTGCTGCAGAACATCATGAATCACACCTCAGCTGCTGCAGAACATCATAATACACACCTCAGCTGCTGCAGAACATCAGAATACACACCACAGCTGCTGCAGAACATCATAATACACACCTCAGCTGCTGCAGAACATCATAATACACACCTCAGCTGCTGCTTAACATCATAATACACACCTCAGCTGCTGCAGAACATCATAATACACACCTCAGCTGCTGCAGAACATCATAATACACACCTCAGCTGCTGCAGAACATTATAATACACACCTCAGCTGCTGCATAACATTATAATACACACCTCAGCTGCTGCATAACATCATAATACACACCACAGCTGCTGCATAACATTATAATACACACCTCAGCTGCTGCAGAACATCATAATACACACCTCAGCTGCTGCAGAACATCACAATACACACCACAGCTGCTGCAGAACATCATAATACACACCACAGCTGCTGCATAACATTATAATACACACCTCAGCTGTTGCAGAACATCATAATACACACCTCAGCTGCTGCAGAACATCATAATACACACCTCAGCAGCTGCTTCACATTATAATACACACCTCAGCTGCTGCAGAACATCATAATACACACCTCAGCTGCTGCAGAACATCATAATACACACCTCAGCTGCTGCAGAACACCATAATACACACCTCAGCTGCTGCTTCACATTATAATACACACCTCAGCTGCTGCAGAACATCATAATAAACACCACAGCTGCTGCAGAACACCATAATACACTCCTCAGCAGCTGCTTCACATTATAATACACACCTCAGCTGCTGCAGAACATCATAATAAACACCTCAGCTGCTGCAGAACATCATAATACACACCTCAGCTGCTGCTTCACATTATAATACACACCACAGCTGCTGCAGAACATCATAATACACATCTCAGCTGCTGCTTAACATCATAATAAACACCTCAGCAGCTGCAGAACATCATAATACACATCTCAGCTGCTGCAGAACACCATAATACTCACCTCAGCAGCTGCTTCACATTATAATACACACCTCAGCTGCTGCAGAACATCATAATACACATCTCAGCTGCTGCTTAACAGCATAATACTCACCTCAGCTGCTGCAGAACATCGTTATACCCACCTCAGATACTGTAGACTTTCTTTATGAAAAAGATGACGGCGTTTCATATCAATCTAGTCTGTAAAGTAATTTTCCCCTGACTCTTCAAAAAGAGTTTCTGCAGCAGCTGGAGTGTGTATTATTAGTAATAATGCTCCGCCCCTACTATAAATTATAATATCATTAGTAGTCACATCGGGTTTTTTGTGACTTATATAAATGAACTTGCGGTGACTCCTCAGTAACCTCTTATAATCTCATCATTTACAGTCCCATATATAATGTATATTATTTTTCAGCAGCAATATATTATCATTTGATTGTTACCAGGTTCTACGTTCAATTCATTTTCCTTATGAATTCGTTCAGTGCGTTACAACAACTTAGTGTTAATTCTCCCCTTTAATGACGGCTCCTTGGAAACAATAAGATGAAGCCTGTTGACACCATTATCTATTCTAGTAACAGTCCAATCAGTGTGATTCTCCGATGCTGAGAAAAAAAATGGGAATTATATCCGTGCTGTTATTTTTAGCTCATAACGGAGTCATTGATAAAGGATTAGATTCCACTGGCGGGAGGTGAAGGGTTAATAATAGATATCGCAGCGTATTTCGATGGTGTCTTGATCCTGGGACTCTCATTGCTAAACCACGGTACACTAATTGGCAATTGATTAGAACTGCCTGACCTATTAAAGCCAATGGAATATATCATCAGAAGTGGAGATACCCTTTAAGGCCTTATTCACACAACTGTCTACCTAGGATCACTATTTGGCAGGTCCGGAATTTGGAGCTAATGCTAGTCAATGCAGCCGCCCACTTCGGTTGGATGGTGCCCTGTGTAGCAGCTTCTATTGATGCCATCCCTTTATAGTGCACCATATAGTGCCCAATAATACAATGATGCCGTGTACATATAACCATGCCATACAGTGGCCAAATATTACCATACTCTGCTCAAATTATAATGCTTAATAAAATTGCAAAATCCTGGGCAGCTGCCTTTCCACATGTTTGGGCTTCAAGTGTGGCGGGTGATACACCCTGTGATATGACACTTGTTGCACTCCACTAAGCCCTGTGGAGTTTAGTTACAGACTCCAATCTCTCATGGAACCCTTTCAATACAATATCGCGACAAGCTAGCAAAACCCTAAACAGGCTGCAACGCGCATCACAACCACTGGGTGGCCACACAAAGACACATATAGAATCGACATCTCATGATAGAGTGGCGATCTCGTGCCACACATCTCAGTCACTATATGGCCAAACGTTGCAGCCACACCCTTTGCAAACAGGTACATAAAATCAAGCACACAGCCATGCAATCTCCATAGACAAATAGTGGTAGAAGTTTGGGTTGTATTGAACAATGGGAACAAATTCCTACAGACACACTCCAAATCTTGTGGAAAGGCTTCCCAGAAGAGTGGAGATTGTTATAGCCACAAAAGGGGGAAAAACTCCATAGTACCACCCATGGTTTTGTAATGCGATGTCCAACTAGCTTATATATGTGTAATTGTCAGGTGTTCACATACTTTTGCCCAGATAGTGCAGAACTTTTTGCATTAAATCAGGCATAGCTTATAGTAATTAACAAACACAGACCAACAGTAGTATAAAAATGGGTTTGAATTTAATTTCTGACAACTTTGGTAAAATTACTATATATTTGTTTACTAGTAGTTACAGGTTCACTTACCCTTCGATTGCCACAGAAAAAAAATTGTAAAAACAAATTCATATCAGTTTCTTCTACATTTGTAAAGTAATTTCCTAGAACATTCCTGGTATTCTGGATAAAATGACTTTAGTTTAAATAAGATAGGATGGAATCGGTATTTTTATAGGATACTTTTTTAATTAAATGCACAAAAAAAAATCATCATGCAGTACATGGACTCAGCACTAGATGGCGACACTCATTATGTTTGTGAATTGTAACTTTCATCATCAATGTTTATAAGAAATGTTAAAAGCTCAAGCATGGAAAACCATCTGAAAAGCTCAAGTGGCGTACACGGAGCACAATATCTCAGACGCTCTTTTTGTTCGTGGAGAACAATTCATAGGAAGGAAGGTAAAATGCGAGAAATTCAATAGCTGCAGTGGAGATTCAGCCAGCAGCAATGCCTGTAGCACAATGAAGAGCGCAGGTGGTGGTGTCTGCGCTTCATTTCAGTATTGCAAATAGGGTGTTTTGCAAAGATTAACATGATCTGTTTTCTTTCTGTCTAAGCGTTCTCAGAAAAATTCTCAGCACTTAAAGGGGTGGTCCACTTTGGACAATCCATTTTTGTTAGTAGGGTACCCTGACAATAAACTGGTCACATGGTGAACCTCTGCTGAGCACCCCAGCGATCAGCTGTAATCTGTAGTGGAACTCGGCAGTAAGTGTACGACTTCCCTGCAGCTCCCCTACAGGGGTATTTAGGCATTACACAAGATCTCTTGTTTATGAATGTTGCAGTGAGTTTGGGGAGGTTAATAAAAGAAACAAGTTCACCTGTCTTCATCACTGTATGGAAATATAATGTCTTCTTCTCACACTCGATGGTGCCGCACACCTGGCATACCTGCCAACAGTCTCGCTTTTCAGCTAGGTAGCTATACCGTAACTAGGTTGGTTTTCCTTCACCCAGGGCAAAGGTTCAGTGTGCTGCCCCCATCCCTGTGTCTAAATGTTCTAACCAAACCAAAGTGGCTTGTTGGCATCCTCCCTGGCACCTAGCACTTGGGGTAATCCCCATTAGCAAACCACAGCGACACCCCTGTGTTATTTATTAGACTGTCCTGCCCACAAAATACTTTACTTTTGCATAAAAACAGGTGTTTCTAGGCTGTTTTGGTCTCTGTGCTCTCCAGCCAGTGCTTAAAGACCAGGAATTCCATGCTACGCTTTTGATGTCCTCTATGTACTCTCCTATATTAAAGAGGCTCTGTCACCAGATTTTGCAACCCCTATCTCCTATTGCAGCAGATCGGCGCTGCAATGGAGATAAGAGTAACGTTTTTGTTTTTTTTAAAACGAGCATTTTTGGCCAAGTTATGACCATTTTTATATTTATGCAAATGAGGCTTTCTAAAGTACAACTGGGCGTGTTTAAAGTTAAAGTACAACTGGGCGTGTATTATGTGTGTACATCGGGCGTGTTTACTACTTTTACTAGCTGGGCGTTGTGTATAGAAGTGTCATCCACTTCTCTTCAGAACGCCCAGCTTCTGGCAGTGCAGACACAGCGTGTTCTCGAGAGATCACGCTGTGACGTCACTTCCTGCCCCAGGTCCTGCAGTAAAGACTGACATATGGGCACATTCAATTAGAAAGGATAAGCAGGGGCTGGATTATAACTGCGCATAACAATGTAGATTTACAATATATGTCATTCATTGAAAGCTGAGACAACCCAATTGGAATAATTTAATGGCTGCCAGTAGGGGTTGTCATCCAGAAATAAATACATTTCTGTGTAAACAGACACAATGGATGAAGAGAAAATTAGAATATTTCTGAGGATGACACAGAGATTAGATTAGCGGGGATTCTTTGATTTTAGGAGGAAATGCTCTTCTGTAAAGTAGTTATCTGGTTTGGAAAACACATTTTTAAATACCCTATAAGCAGGGGTTAAGCTTGGGGGCAGCGGGTACCAGGACGTGGGTGCCAATAAACCACTTTACCTTGGCCAGGGTATTTAGATACAGGTATAGGGCAGCCAACTGAACCTTTTCCCGGGTGAAGGAAATCCTAGATATGGATCTGACTATTAAGGCATTCAGAGTTATAAGATGGGGTCCCTCATTTTGGGCCTCCACTCTTTAGCCAAGGTAGAAGGTGGCTACAAAGAGTGTATCTGTCTCTGGAGGACCCAGCATGTCCTACATTACACAAACATCCCATTGATTTCAAGAGGCACCATGTAATGCCCGATTTTGCCTGAGGTGGAGCTGTTGGGAAATTGAACACTTACTACCAAATCATCCCACAGAATTCAGAGGTCCCAAAAGATGAACCCTAGGCTGAACCTATTTTTGGGAATTTCTAGCCCAAAGGGATTGTTAAAAGTGGATAACTTCTTTAAAGAGGCTCTGTCACCACATTACAAGTGCCCTATCTCCTACATAAGGAGATCGGCGCTATAATGTAGGTGACAGCAGTGCTTTTTATTTTGAAAAACGATCTATTTTAAACCACTTTATGAGCGATTTTTAGCTTTATGCTAATGAGTTTCTTAATGCCCAAGTGGGCGTGTTTTACTTTAGACCAAGTGGGCGTTGTACAGAGGAGTGCATGACGCTGACCAATCAGCGTCATGCACTTCTCTCCATTCATTTACACTGCACTAGCGATACAGTTATATCGTTATGTGCAGCCTCATACACAAACACTAACATTACCGTAGTGTCCTGATAATGAATATACATGACCATCCAGCCAGGACGTGATGTTTATTCAGAATCCTGACACTTCTGAATCTTTTCTGTGAGATTCCAGCAAGGCAAGCGTAATCTCGTGAGATTACGATGTAACCTGTCATTTCAAACGAGATTACGCTTGCCTTGCTGGAATCTCACAGAAAAGATAATATATATTGAGGGTTATTCAGTGGACAAATAGTCTGGTTTATTCTGTCCTTCTGATTCGACCAATGTTAGTAGCATGGAACAGTCCGCCGGCAGCTGTAGCATTGTGACAACTCGTTTTCCAAACATATTTCGATGTAATATCTCCCCGGGGATGTTTTTATGTTGCCGTCTTGCAGTGACAGCGCAATTAAGATAAGAACCTTCCCACATTAAAATACTTCATAAAACCTGTCAACTCCATCCGATGAGATCTCGAAAAGAAATATTCGTCCTCCACCGCCACCACAATAGATTCTCCATCTGATCAGGAGAAGAAGATACATGTCATCATTGTCTCAGCAATCTGATTATCGTCTTGTACAGTGGAGCAGGGGACTTGACAAGTCTCATAGACCCGACTCTTGTGAAACCTCGAGAGAGAGATTGACTGTGAAAAACAAAGCGGCGAACACATTTCATTACAATCTACCGCCATAGGGATCGGGAGCGAACCTTGATTTACTACCTGAACTGTGGCGGTTGCATGAGACGTAACTGAATAAACCTTTTCTCTTGGAGTCAATAGTCAAAGTTTTATGGCTTGTAATTTCGAGGCTCTTAAAGGGAATCAAAGAAATTTACTGTCTACAGAGGTCACTTTCCGGAAGTTTTAAAGGAAAATTCTGAGCAGAATTGTGTTATACCTAGAAATGGGGCAGGGGGACGCCCAGAACCTATACTAGTAATAATAATGATAATAATCTTTATTTATATAGCATCATGTGACAGAGATCACCCTGAAGAAATTAGTTTTCAAGGCGCGCTTTAAACTAGGAATGTTAAAAGAAAGTCCGATGGTCCAGGGCAGTGAGCTCCACAGAATGGGTGCAGCACGGGAGAAGTACTGCCGATGGTAGAGAGAGGCTGTAATAAGGGAATATGTGAGTCGTAGGTTGTTGGCTGAGCGAAGCGCATGAATGGGTTGGCAAATGGAGAAGGGAGTGGAGATGTATGATGGTGCAGCGTTGCGGAGAGCTTTGTTCCCAACCCGGCTACTCCGTTTGACGAAAGGTACTAATTCTCCTTGTGGAATTTCGGGAAAAAGTCTTTAAAACAATGCTCCCTGGGAAAAGTATACAAAATAGCAAAAGAAGAAAACTGTCTCTGTAGTGCCACCTACCGTATGGCGAGCCACCCTCTTAGTCAATGTCCGACCCTTTAAAAAGCCTTGAAACATGACAGGTTATTAGTCAAACCAGAGACGATAGAGTAGCGCCCTATAGGTGGCACTAGAGAGACAGTTTTCTTACTTCTTCAGTCTCATTTATTTCCGAATGACAACATTTTTGTAAAGGGACGGGTGTTGGGTTTCGAGGTATTTTTTGACCGATTTGAGTCAAATCGATTCTTCAGGTTTGAGCAAAATTAAGGGGGCATCGATTCTCACAAAAAACAAATAGAGATGAGAATGTTTGCGGGTACACGCTAGTACGCTGACCAGCAATTTTCCCTTATTTCCTTTTACGGTACCGTATTTTCCCCACCTAAGATAATGGTGGCTAAAATATGGTGGAATTATATATAGTTCCGTAACAGGAAATTTCCAGTCAACGAATCAGTACACTGACGTGAATCTGCAAATATGCTCATCTCTATTTGCATCTTATGAACTGGTGAATTGGGAAATCAGACGAAAGGGGCTGTTTCACTCCCCCGGTGACATAAAATAATAGACATTTATACTATGAAGTGGGTGAGTTTTAAAAATAAAGCTTATATATAAAGACAAGTAAAAAAATCTCCACTCAATTTGAAATTTTTGGGTGTTATTTTTGAAAATCCCGGCCTGTTTGCCATTCTGAAATATTTATACCTTGTAAATTATTTTTTATCATGGGTTTGTGGCACTGCCAGGAAATAAAGTTTTAAAAAACGGTCAGAGAACTAAAATAGTTCTCGAGTGTTTGAGGAAACATTCCGTTTTTGGAAAGTAAAATCTTAAGAGAATCTTGAGTGCGTACATCTGTAGAGTGTTACATCTACTCTGCCAAGTGACGGGGCACTTGTGGGTAATGTGTGATCGCAGTTCAGCCATATGTCCTGCGACCTGTGCCAAGAAGACTTTTAAACAAGTGGTGACTACATGCCAGCTCAATCTAAAAAGAGAAACAAAAATTAGAACCCAAAGAAATTTGATGAGGACCATTAAGACACACTGTGAAATAATATCATTTTTCCTGGGCAAACTGGACCCCCTATTGTGATGGCTGATTTTGCCACCCTGATGGTTGGTTCCACCTCTATACCATTTCCATGACCCTTGGGCCAAATTTACACCCTCTTATTTGTAGATAATGCAGGTGTTTTTTTTTTTGTTTTTTTTATAGAGGGGAGTCCTGCATCTAATAGCAAAGAGGATGGGGTCGACCCTCTCTATGGGCCCCATAGTAGCTGCATATGCTTTTTGTATGGTACATAAACCATTGATTTCACGTTACTTTTACGCAGTTATGTCCATGTTGCAGCCGGGCACCTTTACCATGTCTGCCCGGCTGTAACAAGGTATTGTTTGTGCACTGTATAGCACAGTGTGTGCTGTATGATATCATTACGTGGCACTGTATGGTGGTAAATTATTTTCACTGTTATGTGGGCACAGTATGCCACTAATATATTTGCTTATTATGGTGCCATTATTTCTTTTAGTTAGATAATATTTTTGCACTATCGTTCAGCATTTGTGCACTGTATGACAGTATTATTTGTGTACTGTATGACAGTATTATTTGTGTACTGTATGACAGTATTATTTGTGCACTGTATGACAGTATTATTTGTGTGTTGTATGACAGTATTATTTGTGCACTGTATGACAGTATTATTTGTGTGTTGTATGACAGTATTATTTGTGTACTGTATGACAGTATTATTTGTGTACTGTATGACAGTATTATTTGTGTACTGTATGACAGTATTATTTGTGTGTTGTATGACAGTATTATTTGTGTACTGTATGACAGTATTATTTGTGTGTTGTATGACAGTATTATTTGTGTACTGTATGACAGTATTATTTGTGCACTGTATGACAGTATTATTTGTGTATTGTATGGCAGTATTATTTGTGTACTGTATGGCAGTATTATTTGTGTGTTGTATGACAGTATTATTTGTGTATTGTATGGCAGTATTATTTGTGTATTGTATGGCAGTATTATTTGTGTATTGTATGGCAGTATTATTTGCGCACTGTATGGCAGTATTATTTGCACACTGTATGGCAGTATTATTTGCACACTGTATGACAGTATTATTTGTGTATTGTATGGCAGTATTATTTGCGCACTGTATGGCAGTATTATTTGCGCACTGTATGGCAGTATTATTTGCACACTGTATGGCAGTATTATTTGCACACTGTATGGCAGTATTATTTGCACACTGTATGGCAGTATTATTTGCACACTGTATGGCAGTATTATTTGCACACTGTATGGCAGTATTATTTGCACACTGTATGGCAGTATTATTTGTGTATTGTGTGGCAGTATTATTTGCACACTGTATGACAGTATTATATGTGTACTGGATGGCAGTATTATTTGCGTATTGTATGGTTGTATTATTTGTGCACTGTATGGCACAGTGTATGCTGTATGGTATCATTACGTGGCACTGTATGGTGGTAAATTGTTTTTACTGTTATGTGGGCACCTGTTCCTACTATTATTTTCACACATTATGGTGCCATTATTTCAATCAGGTATGAAGGTGATATTTTGGCACTATATGGCATTATTTGTGTACTGTATGGCAGTATTATTTGTGTACTGTATGGCAGTATTATTTGTGTACTGTATGGCAGTATTATTTGTGTACTAAATGGCAGTATTGTGTACTCTACAGCAATATTATTTAAGCTCAGTATGTTTTTTTTATATGAACTCTATATTGTCATTATTGTTGACACTCTATGACATTACAATTTGGACTTTATATGGTGGTATTATTTGTGAACTGTATTGAAGTGTTATTTGTGCACTATATTTTTTTTTTTTAGCTCTATATAATGTTATTATTTGGGCACTTTATAGGGCTATTAATAGAGCACTGTATCACATAACTCTTTGGACTATGTGGTGGTAAAATTTGGACACAGTATGTTAGTATATTATAGGCATTTTATGACATGGAGAAGAGGAGGACGCACACTCTTTTCTCTCTAGGATAGTAGAGGAAGACTTTCGTGAAGCTTGAGGCTGGATTCACACAAGGTCATTACGTCCGTAATTGACGGACGTATTTCGGCCGCAAGTCCCGGACCGAACACAGTGCAGGGAGCCGGGCTCCTAGCATCATACTTATGTACGATGCTAGGAGTCCCTGCCTCGCTGCCTGACAACTGTCCCGTATTGTAATCATGTTTTCAGTACGGGACAGTAGTTCCACGGAGAGGCAGGGACTCCTAGCATCGTATATAACTATGATGCTAGGAGCCCGGCTCCCTGCAGTGTGTTCGGTCCGGGACTTGCGTCCGAAATACGTCCGTCAATTACGGACGTAATGACCTCGTGTGAATCCAGCCTAAGGGTTACTTATTCATATCTGTTGACAAAGCATAAGAGAAGTTATATCGATCATTAAAGGGATTTAACACTTTCTGAAAACTGATGACCTATCAACCAGACAGGTCATCAGTATATGATCGGTGCCCGACATCCGGACCCCGCACCGATCCGGCAGTCCTGCTGCCTCCAGGTGCCGGACGATGTTGCCTTAAGCAGATGGCTCTGGTCAAAGAATAGCGGCCGAGCTGCAGTATTGCATCTCTGCTCCTATTCAAGTGAATAGGAGGCGTGCTGCAGTTCCGCCGAACAGCTGCTATGCAATGTACGGAGCAATCTGCTTCCAGCTCCAACTACTGCATCCCGTTCCAAACATCCGGTGCACGGAGGCAGCCGAGTTGCGGATCGGTGTGGAGTCCGGGTGTCGGACACACACCGATCATATACTGATGACCTATCTGGTGGATAGTTCATTCGTTTTCAGAAAGTGGACAACCCCTTTAATGCATTTGCAAAAACAATACAATCTATGGAGACGTGACATGTAAATATAAATTGGTGCAGCCACAGTACAGTTAAGATTGAGAGAGGCTAAAGAAATTAGTTGATCTATTTAGTGTTTCTGTATACACTGTTCAGCCATGACATTAGAACCACTGGCAGGTGAAGGTAATTACATGGATTATCTGGTTACAATGGCGCCAGTCAATGGGTGGGATGCATTAGGCAGCATGTGACCAGTCAGTTCTTGAAGTTGATGTGTTGGAAGCAGGAAAAATGGGCAAGTGTAAGGATCTGAGCGACTGTGACAAGGGCCAAATTGTGAGTATTAGACGACTGGGTCACAGAATCTCCAAAATGGCTGGTCTTGTGGGGTGTTCCCAGAATACAGTGGTTAGTACCCACCAAAAGTGGTTTAACGAAGGAAAACCGGGGAACTGTGGACAGGGTCATTAGCGCCCAAGGGTCATTGATTTGCGTAGCGATTAAAGGCTAGTCTGTCTGGTACGATCTCACAGAAGAGCTGCTGTAGCACAAATTTCTGAAATAGTTACTGCTGGCTGTGATAGAAAGGTGTCAGAACACACAGAGCATCGCAGCTTTCTACAATTGGTACCGTGTAGCCGCAGACCGCTCAGAGTGCCCATGCTGACCACTGTAAACCAGTGAAAGTTCCTGCAAAGAGCACGCGAGCTTTAGAATTAGACCATGGGGCAATAGAAGAAGATGGCCTGGTCAGGTGAATCACGTTTCATGTGGACGGCCGGGTGCGTGTGCGTCACTGGGGAAGAGATGACACCAGGATTCACTATGGGAGAAAGACAAGACGGTGGAGTCAGTGTGATGCCCTGGGCAATGTACTGCTGGAAAACGTTGGGTCCTGACATTCATGTGGATGAAACGTTGACATGTACCATCGAAATAAAAATTGCTGCAGACAAGTAACCCCCTTCATGGTTATGTTATTCCCTAATAGCAGTGCCCTCTTTCAGCAGGACAATTACCCTGCCTCTCTGCAAAAATTGTTTACGAATGGTTTGAGGAACCAAAGAGTTCAAGGTGATGACTTGTCTCCAACTTCTCCAGATTTCAAGTCGATCGATCATCTGTGGGATGTGCTGGAAAAACAAGTCCGATCTATGGAGGCCGGTGCACAACTTACAGGACTTACAGGATCTGCTGCTGACGTCTTGGTGCCAGACACCACAGGAACCTTCAGAGGTCTGTTGGAGTCCATGCCTCGATAGGTCAGGGCTGTTTTGGCGGCACGAGGGCGACTACACAATATTTGGACGGTGGTTTTAATGTCATGGCTTATCACTGTATTTAGATTACAGGTCTACAGTCATCGAAAATTCTTGAATTTTTCATTTAAAATAACTTGAAAAGTTTAACATTCCCGGGAGGATTTCTGATGGCACCCTGGACAACATGAACCATTCTCCCATCTCCTTGGTTTTGTCTGTATTCTCCATGGACCTCAGAGAAGTGTTACACCTGGCTGCTCAGGAGATCTTACCACCAGGGTGAAGTGAGGAGTGGGTGACCTGTGACTATCTGAGATTTAGGGCCGACTATTCGAAGGGTAACCCCTTGCTTATTCCAACCCTACGTTCTGTTTGTGATCTCTGTGATGTGATCATGTCCTTTGACTATAGACATGATATCACAACTAGACGTCAGATGGATCACCGGCTATACTTTGGGCAAATACCACTACAAACATTTACAACCATATACAGTACGCACAGTTAAATATCGCCAGATAAAACCGGCAGAGGGAAAAAAAGCATCCCTTTTATAACATCTTTCTCGCCGTTGACCGATTGTTCATATGTGTATTGACAAATGGTTAATAGAATTTAGTAGAAATGAATAAAGTAAAGAAATAAATACATTACATAAGATATTAAAAAAAAAAAATCAAGTCAATAAGTAAAATAAATAAATTAAATAACAAAACAATATAAAAAATGTTTTTGTGTGCTTGAGTGGTAAAACAGTTTTGGTTCTAGCTCTAAATGAAATATATACATTGATAAAATAAAATAAATACAAAGGAATAAAGTAAAATAAACATAAATAAATTCGGCCCAAAAAATATTATAATGAAAAATCTAAAAAAAAAAATATAGTGCAATAATTAAAAATAAATAAGTTACAATAAATAAAAAAATAATAAATTATTATAGCAATAAAAAATAAATAAATAATAATACTGTTTTGGGACTACCTGTATATTAAATAAATAAATTAAAGTAAATAAAAA
Organism: Rhinoderma darwinii; assembly: GCF_050947455.1. Taxonomy (NCBI): domain Eukaryota; kingdom Metazoa; phylum Chordata; class Amphibia; order Anura; family Rhinodermatidae; genus Rhinoderma; species Rhinoderma darwinii. The sequence continues at coordinate 14,018,723 of NC_134689.1, read as the reverse complement.
TAAATACAAATAAATAAATAATTAAAGTTGATAAAAACAAATACAAATAAATACTTTAATGTAAATAAAAATAAATAAACATCAATAAATAATAATAAATATTAAATCTAAAACAATAAGAAAAGTAAAACTTTTTTTTGTGCCTAAATAATAAATACAGTTTTTCTCTCGCTCATAATGACTAAAATAAAAGCAGATTTTGTTTGCTGTTACTTATTCTAGATTGCATGTCTCCAACTATTTTATGTATAGTGGAATAGATGTCTGCTAAGTGTTCATACAGTCATACTGGATAAATATACGGCTGTGACCTACTTGGCTCTAAATTATTCGGCAGGTGGTGGAGGTGTTATTATGTGTGCTGTATAGGAGGGCTGCTTGGATATTTATAACATATATTTTTGTTTTGTGTTTTATACAGTCATTTTATTCCCATGAAGGCTTATCATGTAAGACACAGGCAATACTATGGGGGTTGGAGCTGCAACCACACAATACCGAGCAAATGAACTCTTAGGGTATGTGCACACACACTAATTACGTCCGTAATTGACGGACGTATTTCGGCCGCAAGTAGTGGACCGAACACACTGCAGGGAGCCGGGCTCCTAGCATCATACTTATGTACGATGCTAGGAGTCCCTGCCTCTCCGTGGAACTGCTGTCCCGTACTGAAAACATGATTACAGTACGGGATAGTTGTCCTGCAGAGAGGCAGGGACTCCTAGCGTCGTACATAAGTATGATGCTAGGAGCCCGGCTCCCTGCAGTGTGTTCGGTCCGGTACTTGCGGCCGAAATACGTCCGTCAATTACGGACGTAATTAGTGTGTGTGCACATACCCTTAGGGTATGTTCACACGGCGGGGGTCCGTAACGGCTGAAATTACGGGGATGTTTCAGCCTGAAAACATCCCCGTAATTTCAGCCGTATCGGCATGTGCAGGCGCTTGAACGCCGCGTCAATTACGGCCGTAATTAGCGCTGCTATTCATTGGAGTCAATGAATAGCGGCTCCAATTACGGCCAAAGAAGTGACAGGTCACTTCTTCTACGCGGGCGTCTATTTACGCGCCGTCATTTGACAGCGGCGCGTAAATATACGCCTCGTGTGAACAGACAAACGTCTGCCCATTGCTTTCAATGGGCAGATGTTTGTCAGCGCTATTGAGGCGCTATTTTCGGGCGTAATTCGGGGCAAAAACGCCCGAATTACGTCCGTAAATAGGCCGTGTGAACATACCCTTATACAAATCCTATTCATGCCTCCTCGTAGATATCCAAGGGTGAACTAAGTGCAAAAAGCAAATCCAAGAAGCCAGCTGTAGAGACCCGGAGAAAGAGTTACAATCAAAAGATTATACCCATACCCAAGTCCCAACCACATGGGCAATTCTATTATTGCGGTCACACTACTGAAATTGGCCATAGTAGAGAGTCTTGTGATCAGGGAAAAGACTACATGTTTCCAAGTTCAGGTCTGACCATGGGTCTACTATAATAAATACTTCCTAATAAATTCTCTGAGATTTTATATAGACCCACTCAAGCTATCTAAATTCCCGAGAGACCCATTAAAATGGTTGCCCTATTATAATAACCCCTGTCCATATGCGTTTTAAGGACACATGGATGTCATAGAGAGGGTCCCTGCTCGGAACTCCTCTCCTTTAGTCAGAGCAGCTGCAAAGTGTGGCTCCAGCACTGGAGAACTCGGCGTGACCATGTATTACAAGGTCGGCCATTCATTTGAATGGATTACATGCAATACCACATTTTTCCTGTAGTGGCCACTGCAGAAGAAGTGTGCAGATGCAACCGTGATAATAGCTGATCGCCAGAGGTTTCATTAACCTTTATTCCCCGCATGAAAACTCTTAATATAACATTGATTGCTTGTGATCTCTTGCTTGTAAAGATGTCCATAGATATTAGAAACTTTCTCAACTGATCCCATCAATTTTGATAGGATAAATGTCTAAAGTACTGACTAATGGTTCTCCAATGTCTCTAATGAGGGAAGACGAGGATCCCGTTGAAGTTTGACGTGGCTATTAACCTGTCTACAACCGTTTATCTCCATCTCCCAAAATATACACACTTTGCCTAGGCTGAACATGCTTGGTAATTGGGGCTAAAGGGGTTGTACAGGACTAGAAAAATATGGTTGCTTTCTTCCAAACAGTGCCACACCTTTTCACAGGATGTAAGTGGTATTGCAACCCACTCTTATTCACTTCAATGGAGTTGTGCTGCAATACCAGCCACAACCCATGGACAGGTGAGGCGCTGGTTCTGGAATAAAGCAACCATCTTTTCTAGTCCTATAAAACCCTTATAGATTAAGGCAGATAGCTGTATAAAGTTCTCTTCTATGGTCTACAGCCAGTTTGGTGGCACACAGAGGCCCTACAAGTCTGTATTACAAAGCTGCACGATCTCCATGTAGTACAATACAATACATACAAATTTTTTTTCAGATTCTATTGAATTTTTGTTTTTTTTATTGTATTTATGTGACAACTGCACGAAAAGAAATGAGCAAAGCTATTCCTGTTAGTTCCTAAAACCTTATCCACTAAAAAAAGAATAAAAAATAAAATAAAAATTGGCGTGCTCATTAAAGGCTCGCTGACTGCACGGTTTATAAAGATGAATACATGAAACACAAATGTATTCTCCGCTCGCAGGCGATCACTCTAAAAGAGCGCAGATGTCAGCAACTCAGGAACACACAACACTCGGTAAAATGAATCGCACTTATCCCAAACGCTGCAGCACATTCTGACTGTTACATTTTACAGACCCCCGAGTGAAGGTAAAAATACCTAATGACGCTCTCCAGAGCTGCATTAAACACGTCTGTCATGAATTCAGGTGAGGAGATGAAGTATATAGCAAAAGTGGCACCAATTTATCTTGGCAGCAAATTCAGAGACTATGCAAGAGAAAACAAAGAGAGGTGATTCTCCGAATTACTGGCGAGACTCAAACAGGGAAGAAGGGATTCAAGATTGCTGTAAAATGGATGTAGAGTATAAATGGGATCGATTTAAAGGGGTTGTAAGAGATTAGAAAAATAGGGCCTGCTTTTTATTCAGAGACAGCACCGCCTATGGGATATGTATGGTTTTGCATTCACTTGTTTGGGGCTGCAATACCGCACACTGACCATGAACAGGAGTGGCACTGTTTCTGGGAAAGAAAAACAGAACTCTTTTCCCATACAATTCTTTTAAAGGGGCTCTAATTTTATGTTAACAGGGACTGAGGATGGGGAGAAGGAAGAGAAGTCGTATTTCCATGCCCTTGTGCGTGGATTTAAGGACAAAGATACTTAGACAGATATCAATGCAAGTATCTCTGTCCTTTCCCTTACTCAGGCCTGGTCCTTGCGAGCTACTATGAGTGGCACAATTTTGACACAAATGTTTTGGCACAAATGTTAGAAAGTGGGAGAACTTTAGGTGCTGATACTGTTTAAAGCTTTTATTTATTATGGGGCTGTGTCTGACGACAAACTTGCTGACTGCTCCCAATAACAACCAGCAGAATAGTGAGTGCAGCTCTAGAGTATAATACAGGCTGTAACTCAGGATCAGTACAGGATAAGTAATGTAATGTATGTATACAGTGACTCCACCAGCAGAATAGAGAGTGCAGCTCTGGAGTATAATACAGGCTGTAACTCAGGATCAGTACAGGATAAGTAATGTAATGTATGTATACAGTGACTCCACCAGCAGAATAGTGAGTGCAGCTCTGGAGTATAATACAGGATGTAACTCAGGATCAGTACAGGATAAGTAATGTAATGTATGTACACAGTGACTCCACCAGTAGAATAGTGAGTGCAGCTCTGGAGTATAATACAGGCTGTAACTCAGGATCAGTACAGGATAAGTAATGTAATGTATGTACACAGTGACTCCACCAGCAGAATAGTGAGTGCAGCTCTGGAGTATAATACAAGATATAACTCAGGATCAGTACAGGGTAAGTAATGTAATGTATGTACACAGTGACTCCACCAGCAGAATAGTTAGCGCAACTCTGGAGTATAATACAGGATGTAACTCAGGATCAGTACAGGATAAGTAATGTAATGTATGTACACAGTAACTCCACCAGCAGAATATTGAGTGCAGCTCTGGAGTATAATACAGGATGTAACTCAGGATCAGTACAGGATAAGTAATGTATATACACAGTGACTCCACCAGCAAAATAGTTATGTAGTGATCCCTACGTCGTTGCATAATTTTGGAAATTTGCCATACAGGAGCGTGGAAAAGATGGATAAACTCCCTTATAGCCCTTTTCTGCTTCACTTCCTTCAGACCTACAGGCTACACCAGGGGTCTCCAGCAGTGGCCACTGAGGCTGTCGTCTGCGGCCCGCGGGACACAGAGCCGCTGGTATAGGCTCTGCTCTGGGACTCTGTGGAATCCCCTGACATCGCTGTCCATATATGGACAGTTTTGTCAGGGTCTTCCCCAGAGCGGAGTCCTGGGCAGAGCGCTAGCATAGGCTCTGCTCCGGGACTCTGTGGAATCCCCTGACATTGCTGTCCACATATGGACAGCGATGTCTAGGGCTTTCCCAGAGCTGGACAGTGATGTCAGGAGCACAGCTGGAGTCCCAATAGGAGCGCTAGTAGTGCTCTACCCGGGACTCCAGTTCTGGGGTTGCCCCTGACATCTCTATCCATATATGAACAGTGATGTCAGGAGCAGAGCCGGAATCCCAGGCAGGGTGCTAGAAACGGCTCTGCTCTGAGACTCCAGCTCTGGGCAAGTCTCTGATATCACTGTCCATATATGGACACTGATGTCAGTTGCTTCCCCAGAGTTCCGGAGCAGAGCCTATACTAGTGCTCCGCTCTGGGACACCGGCTCTGGGGTTGCCCCTGATCACATTCCGGTCCAGGAGGATCCACTGACGTCACTGTGTATGGACAGTGACATCAGGGGCTCCTCCAGCAGAGGAACCCCTGGCCAAAGCGTCGGCAACGCTCTGGCTGGGGATTCCACTCCTAGAGGGTGCCCCAATGGAGCTATCTACTGGGGGTGTCTGTGGCACTACCTACAAGGGGTGTGTGTGGCATTATCTGAAGAGGGCACTGTGGCAGCATCTACAGAGGGCACTGTGGCAGAATTTACAGAGGGCACTGTGGCAGCATTTACAGAGGGTAGTGTGGCATTATCTACAGAGGGCACTGTGGCATTATCTACAGAGGGCACTGTGGCATTATCTACAGAGGGCACTGTGGCAGTATCTACATAGGGAACTGTGGCAGTATCTACAGAGGGCGCTGTTGCAGTATCTACAGAGGGCACTGTGGCAGTATCTACAGAGGGCACTGTGGCATTATCTACAGAGGGCACTGTGGCAGTATCTATAGAGGGCTCTGTGGCACGATCTAAAAAGTCGCTGCCTAATCTTGACATTTGTGTGTCTGCCTAACGCTGCCAACTGAGCTGACAGACTGCATTTAGCGACACTTAAAACGGTAAAACTGGATTGTGGAAATAAGAACGTGGAGAAATCTCGCAAATTTCCGTTAAGTTTAAACCTACCGCTATAATTATAGTAATGTAATGTAGTAATGTTATAGTAATGTAGTATTATAGTAATGTAGTATTATAGTAATGTAGTGTTATTATAGTAGTTCAAATAACTGATTAACAATAATTTTGTAATGTATCAAATTTGAAAATAATTGCGGCCCATCAACTTCACATTTTTTCTATATGTGGCCCACTTACCCGGCCGAGTTTGAGACTCTTGGGCTATACTGTCTTCTAATATAACATTATTTATTTATATTATATTATATTATATTATACTGTAAATCAGGACATTGTATATGTTACTTACACTACTAAGTCTACTGTTATTATAAACTCCAATTGTTTGCCTTGGTGTTTTTTTGTTTTTGTTTTTATTGCAGAATTATAGTAGCTTTAGATGTCCCCTCCTGGCGTACTCATTAAAAATACATTGATGTTGCGGATTACCTTCCGTTAAAGACAAAGAGGCTGTCGATATTTAAGAAAAGGGATTGGATCCATAGTGTTTTCATAATAACTTGCATAATTGGCAGCGAGCATGAGAAATTGCCAGTGGAAGTCAGAGGTTGAATCAGGAATGAGCTAATTACATCCTAATTAATGCCTAACGGGATCACAAAAGTTAGTGACATTTTTAGGAGATAATACTATGACAAAGATATTGATCTATCCCATGAACATAAATTGATAAATTTAATAGAAGTGTTACATACATGAACAAGCTCTATGTTCAAATAATACTGCAAAATAATACCACAATACGGTGCACAAATAATACCGCCACACAGAGCCCAAATAGCACCAAAACAGAGTGCATAAATAATACCAAAAAAGCCCAAATAATATTAACGTACACTGTAATATTATACTGCCATACAGTGCACAAATAATACTGTCAAACAGAGCCTAAATAATACCAACATAGAGTACATAAATAATATCACAAAAGCCCAAATAATATTATCATACACTGTAATATTATACTGCCATACAGTGCACAAATAATACTGTCAAACAGAGCCTAAATAATACCAACATAGAGTACATAAATAATATCACAAAAGCCCAAATAATATTATCATACACTGTAATATTATACTGCCATACAGTGCACAAATAACGCTACACAGAGCACAAATAGTACCAAAATAGAGTGCATAAATAATACCACACAATCCCAAATAATATGATCGTACACTGTAATATTATACTGTCATACAGTGCACAAATAATACTGTCAAACAGAGCCTAAATAATACCAACATAGAGTACATAAATAATATCACAAAAGCCCAAATAATATTATCATACACTGTAATATTATACTGCCATACAGTGCACAAATAACGCTACACAGAGCACAAATAGTACCAAAATAGAGTGCATAAATAATACCACACGATCCCAAATAATATGATCGTACACTGTAATATTATACTGTCATACAGTGCACAAATAATACCGCCACACAGAGCCCCAATAGTACCAACATAGAATGCATAAATAATACCACAAAAGCCAAAATAATATTATCATACACTGTAATATTATACTGCCATACAGTGCATAAATAATACCGCCACACAGAGCCCCAATAGTACCAACATAGAGTGCATAAATAATACCACACAAGCCAAAATAATATCATACACTGTAATATTATACTGCCAGACAGTGCACAAATAAAACCGCCATACAGTGCACAAGCAATACTGCCATGCGGGCCCCAAATAATACTCCCATACAGTTACCACTCTTGTCAAAATGTCCAAACAAAAATACAATTGGATTGTGGTGGTGCCACCGACAACATGACTGCCGAGATGCCACATGTACATGTGGTGGGGAATATTAACGCATTAGACAATGATCCGAAGTAGGTCATAATAAGGCAGCTCTTTAGCATCCGTAATGCAGCTGAAAAACTTGGACCCCCCTGAAACTACTGAACCGAACTTAGATCTCTATAGCGTTCTATGGAGAGATTACAACTTCTGCAAATATAATGTACACTGCATTATGTTATTTATTTAATATCTTATTTGCTAATTATTTATTTGCATTATAAATACTGATAATAGCTGCGTTTTGATATTTGTTCATACTGCAGTTTCGTCTTTATGGGATGAGGGATGTTACATGTAGGGAGCGATACAAGTTTATCGGATTTCTCAGTGTAGTCATAGATTTTGTCTCCCACAACGATTAAAGTCCTGGAGTCTTGCGAGCCCGACTGTGCTGAGCCAGTGTCTGATGTTAAACTACCAATCAATACTCGCTCTCAGCCTGGGATCATACAAGATCCATCTTCTCTAAAACACACTTTCTTCATTGACTTTATTCATTCCTTCTCTTTACTGCCGGAAATGCTGACCTAAGGGCGATATATGCCGACAGACCTTATAAATGTATCACACAGCCAAGCCGGGTACAAGAGTACAATTAGTAGAGTGTTAGAAAAGGACAACTCCAAACTCCAGCTCACTGGGGAATTATGTAGACTTTAGGACAGAGTACCTGGTGATTATCTGCTGAGCATTGTTTTCTTGCAATGTCTACTGCTGTTCAGGCTGTGAAATCTGGAGCCCCCTATAACAGCAGTCTGCTTGTGTAGTCTGGAGCGCCCCCTATAGCAGTAGTCTGCTTGTGTAGTCTGGTGCACCCCCTATAGCAGCAGTCTGGATGTGTAGTCTGCAGCCCCCTATATTAGCAGTCTGGCTGTGTATCCTGAGCGCCCCCTATAATAGCAGTCTGGCTGTGTAGTCTGGAGCGCCCCCTATAACATCAGTCTAGCTGTGTAGTCTGGAGTGCCCCCTATAACAGCAGTCTGGCTGTGTAGCTGTGTAGCCTGAGCGCCCCCTATAACACCAATCTGGATGTGTAGTCTAGAGCTCCCCCTATAAGAGCAGTCTGGCTGTGTAGTGTGGATCTCCCCTGTAACTGCAGTCTGGCTGTGTAGTCTGGAGCGCCCCCTATAACTGCAGTCTGGGTGTGTAGTATGGACCTCCATGTATAACAGCAGTGTGGCTCTGTAGTCTGGAGTGCCCCCTATCACAGCAGTCTAGCTGTGTAGTCTGGAGCACCCCCTATAACAACTGTCTGGCTGTGTAGTCTGGACCTCCCCCCTACAACAGCAGTCTGGCTGTGTAGTCGGAAGCTCCCCTATAATAGTAGTCTGGCTGTGTAGTATGGACCTCCCCTATAACTGCAGTCTGGCGGAGTAGTCTGGACCTCCCCTATAATAGCAGTTTGGCTGTGTAGTCTGGAGCGCCCCCTATAACTGCAGTCTGGCTGTGTAGTCTGTACCTCCCCTATAATAGCAGTTTGGCTGTGTAGTCTGGAGCGCCCCCTATAACTGCAGCCTGGCTGTGTAGTCTGGACCTCTCCCTATAACAGTAGTCTGGCAGTGTAGTCTAGACCTCTCCCTATAATAGCAGTCTGGCTATGTAGTCTGGACCTCCCCCTATAACAGCAGTCTGTCTGTGTAGTCTGGACCTCCCCTATAATAGCAGTCTGGCAGTGTAGTCTGGACCTCCCCTATAATAGCAGTTTGGCTGTGTAGTCTGGAGTGCCCCCTATAACTGCAGTCTGGCTGTGTAGTCTGTACCTCCCCTATAATAGCAGTTTGGCAGTGTAGTCTGGACCTCCCCTATAACAGCAGTCTGTCTGTGTAGTCTGGACCTTCCCTATAACAGCAGTCCGGCTGTGTAATCTGGAGTATCCCTATAACAGCAGTCTGACTGTGTAATCCGGACCTCCCCCTATAACAGCAGTCTGTCTGTGTAGTCTGGACCTCCCCTATAACAGCAGTCTGTCTGTGTAGTCTGGACCTCCCCTATAACAGCAGTCTGGCTGTGTAGTCTGGACCTCCCCTATAACAGCAGTCTGACTGTGTAATCTGGACCTCCCCCTATAACAGCAGTCTGACTGTGTAATCTGGACCTCCCCCTATAACAGCAGTCTGACTGTGTAGTCTGACGCTACTCCTTATCTAAAAAATATGTTTTAGCCGTGTTACTTGCTAACCAGCAAACAACACAAATTACACGATTGGAATCGGATTGAACCCAATTGCCACAAAATGTCATTCTGTGCCACAAAACAAAGACAGACATAACCAACCTATTTGTTCCCTGTCCTATGCCAACGTTGCGGCTCCAGGGGAAGAGATGGAAAATGCTCACACCACCCATTCAACCTAAGTAGACCCCCTCCACCTACATGACCCCAATATATGCATGTTGTAGGGAGGCACTGAATGTACAGCTGAGGACAAATAGAGAAATATTTTCCTACAAAAATGTACAGCCCCCCCCCATCCGCTGCATTTATAGTAAGTGCACAGTTTTATATTTGTTGCCCATATTCCAGGCAGACAACAGCGAGTAATTACTTCAGGAAAACAGAACGCCGCGGTTCCATTTGAGGTATTAGTATCTCGCTTTGTCCATTAATAGAAGTATGTATAATGACGAGATTAATATTAATCCGCAGCTATTACATTTGTACAGCGCTCGGTAATATCCTCCTGGATTTGAGGGCAACTTCACGTAAATAATTATAAAGTATTAAAGTCCGAGCTCTTAATCATTAACAGAAAATTATCTCTCATTGTAAATACAAAGCAGAGATATGGAGATTGTAGGATGCCGGGGATTAGAAGGATTAGGAGAGGCAGGATTAAGGGGAAGATACAAGAGGATTCCATCTGAGGTGCAAGAAAGCATTTTAAGTCGCCCCCTTTTGTCAATTACTTCTTCTGGGTGACAACCAATTCCCAGAGTACATTACTGAAAAGACTTCCCATTGAGGAGCCTTGAAAAACTGGATGACAACCTAGCGGTAATGATGGCCATACTGGTTGTCACACAGAAACAGTAGTAATTAGGGAATACTATGTCTACCACCAAACACCTAATAAGTTATACCCAAAAAAGTCTACAATGTATGTAAAATAAGGAGTTCCTTTCGGCTAATTGGCTCATTGAAAACACGCTTGCCAATATTTAGAAATCATAAATAGGTACAAACCACCACAACAGTTTGTCTGTCACAGATATCCCCATAAAAGTGTGACTACCACAGGTTCCACGAATTATGACTGCCCCATATTGTCGAAACTGTGCCTGCCACAGATACCTACAAATGTCCCTGCCAGAAACGCTCCCAAATGTGTTTTCTACAGATGACACCAATTGTTTCTGCCACAGTTACCCACAAAATTGTCTTCCACAAATGCTCCTGGGTAGTGCCTGATGCAAATGACCCCAACAAACTCTTCCAAAGAAGCTGCTACAGATGACCCCAAAACTTTCTGTCACAGATGACCCCAAAAGTGTCTGCCACAAATCCTTCTGATTCTGGTGCCACAGGTGACCACCAAAATTGCCTGTCACAGATGCCTTTAAATATGCCTGCCATGGTTGCCCCTGATTGTGCAAGCTAGAGATGCCCCAAAAGTGCCTGTCACAGTTGACCCCATAGTGCCCGCCACAGAAACTCCCGATTCTGCTTGCCACAGATGATCCCAACAGTGCTTGCCACAGATGCCCTCAACTACGCCTGGCATGGTTACCCCTGATTGTAGCCTTTGTGTTAACCCTGCCAGAGATGCCCCAAAAATTGTCTGCCACAAATGCCCCCAATTGTGGCCTGCCACGGATGCCTGCAAAAGTACTTGCCACAGATAAACCGGATTGTGTCTTTCACTGATGTCCACATAAGACTGTGTCTACCACAGATGACACTAATGTGTCTGCCGAAACTGTTCTTAAATGTGTTTACCACAGATGTCACTAATTGTTTCGGCTGCAGATGCCACCAAAAGTGTCTTTGTCAGTTGGCATCAAATTGCCTGCCACATATGCCCTGGATTGTACTTGCCACCAATGCCTCATTATGCTTTCTCAAATGGCCTCAAATGTGCTTGCCACAGGAGCCCTAATTGTGCCTTTCACAGATACTCCCTAATGTACCTGCCACAGAAACCCTAAAATGTTAAATTGTGTCTATCTTAGATGCTCGCAAATGTGCGTGCCACTGAAGCCCTAGCTATGCACTTACCTCTACTGGCTGGGGCAGGTACATAGGATCCGCCACTGACATGCTGAATGTCGTCATATCGCGGGCGGCAGAGCCTCTAATCCCTATTAAATAATGATAAAAAGTTGCACGGAAGACTTTAGCAGTAAAGAGAGAATAAATGGGTAATTGTCAAATTTCTGCCAAAATGATTCCACTTAGTGTCCCCATACAAGTAGCGGCATTGCCCAAAAGTGTCTGCATGCGATGTTACTGTGAATTATCGCGGTGCTGCTTTTCGGGTTGTGTCCATTCTTCTTGTACAGGAGAACCACCTGGATTCAACGTGCTTCACCTGTATAATCCGCACACCCAAAAATTGCAATTGTAAAACGGCTGCAATTGGTAGTAAAACTGCGTGGATTTTTGCCAAGTGGATCATGGTAATGCGGCAAACTACAAGCACACTGCCACTATGTTTAGGGGCACCCTTAGGCCCCGTACACACTTTCCAAATTTCACACGGTTTCTGCACCACAATCTGCATTAAATCTGTGTGAAATCTGCAATAGGAAATCCGGGTCCCTGGAACTGTTCCTAATTTATATGAGTCTGCGCAGAACAAGCGATGGATTTCCACATGCAGATTAGCCCCATACAGTATAATGCTCCCATTGCTGCCCCATTCAGTATAATGCCCTATAGCTGCCCCATACAGCTTAATGTCCCCAAAGCTGCCCTCATACAGCATAAGCCCCAATAACTGCCCCCATACAGTATAATGCCCTCCTAACTGCCCTTATACAATATAATGCCCCCTTAGCTGCCCCTAGTGCCAGTGCCCTTGTAGATAGTGACACAGTACCCATGTAGATAGCACCACAGTGTCCCCTGTAGATAGTGCCCCTATTTAGTGCCACAGTGTCCATGTAGATAGTGCCACACCCCCTTGAAGATAGTGCCGCCACCCCTGTAGATAGCGCCATTGGGACTCCCTCTAGGAGCGGAATCCCCAGCAAGAGCATGGACCGGGGATTCCGCTCCTAGAGTAAATGGACAGTGACGTCAGTGGCTACTCTTTTAGCGGAATCCCCGTTGCCCACTCTGGCCGGGGATTCCGCTCTGGGAGGAGCCCCTGACATCAATGTCCATATATGGACAGTGACCTCAGGGGTTTCCTCTAGGAGCGGAATCCTGTGTCCTGAAGACGCAGATACAGTTGACAACGGGACATACCACCGGCCGCCCGGGACAGCGGGACGCCGCCCGTAATCCAGGACTGTCCCGCTGAATCTGAGATGGTTGAGAGGTATGACATAGTGTACATGGTCAAATGAAAGATCCTGGGGATCCAGTCAGGGGATCCCTCTTGACTAATCAGCTGAGAGACATCCTCTACATAAGACACCTGCTTTCGGCCCGTGTTGTTTTTTTTTGGTGGGTGCTAATCAGATGTAACTTGAAGCTCCTGTGCCCCAGGGCCCTCACCTACCACGTGCCATTTATAATACCGGTTTCTTCCTATGTGGCAGAGGGTCGTTCGGCCCCCCTCAGGGCCCAGGTGCGGTTGCTGCCTTTGTACCCCCTTTAGCTACACCCCTGATGCTATTGATAGTTGGCCTCTGTGACATATTGCCTGTAAATCATTTGCTTTATGAAACATGAACATGTATAATGGATCATCATCTGCGGGTATCACATCTTGGAGAACTAGGTGGGAATCCCATGATTGAAGCAAGCTGTGAGATGCGGCCTACGTAAGAGCCACGGTATCAGACACATAATGTCTCCGATTCAGGCAGAAGCAACAGCGTTGTCATGGCAACAGGCGAGGCACCGCTCCGACAGAGACAAAACAGACCGAAAACGGGCTAATAATGTATTGAAATTCTTCACCGGCAATTACTAGCATGTGTTACAGAGACCCAGGAGAATATGATAACGGCATCAGATTTTTAACCCTACGGTTTCCGAGGAACCCCTTGTAGGTTGGATGCTGCTCCGTGTCTGGTGTAAGGAAGCGTCACTAGGTTATTAACGGGATTTTCCAGTTTTAGTTAAATAAAGCGTAATCATCGTACAATGAATAGTTGCACAAATTTCTAATATAATTTGTGTTTCAATATCTCACCTTGTTCAAGATCACTGCTTACTGTCAGTGAATGGTAACATTCTTGTTTACATCCAGAAGCTGCAAATCTGTATAGATGTAATACGTCTCACAGCTGAGAAATTGTATTCAGTCTAGGCAATGCTCTCAAATCTTTCTCCTGCTCTGATAGTTTGCTACAGTGTATCAGTGCAGGTAAAATTTACCAATGCTCCATAGAGATTCAGCAGTTTTGCATCCATCGTACTCAGTGGCGTAACTACCACTGTAGCAGCTATAGCGGTTGCTAGGGGCCCGCGGCATGAGGCCCCCCCCAAGCCCAGTCGCGCCACTAGCAGGCGCTATAACTGCTACAGCGGTAGCGACACCACATTCAATAGTATCTGTGTCCTTAGGACGCAGATACTATTGAACACCATGGCAGAGCAGCGAGGTATCTTCCTGCTCTGTCATTTACTAGGATACAGGCCACGGCATGATGACGTCACTGGATTACATCGGCCTATGCAAAGATCCCATCGGCGTTGAGGATGCTGTGGCGGCAGAGCAGCTCCGTTCGTCGCGGGAACCGTGCCTAGGTGAGTATCATTTTTTTATTTTATTTGTTTGGCTGGCGCTATCTACAAGGGGGAGGTGGGGTGCTATCTACAGGGGGCTGTATGGCACTATCTACAAGGAGGAGGTGGGGGGCACTATTTACAAGGCGGGCTGTATGGCACCATCTACAAGTGGGAGGTGGGGGCACTATCTACAAGGGGGGGCTGTATGGAACTATCTACAAGGGAGTGTGGAGGGCGCTATCTACAGGGGGATAAGGGGGCACAATCTACAGGGGGGCTGTATGGCACCATTTACATGGGGGAGGTGGGGGCACTATCTACAGGGGGTGGCTGTATGGCACTATCTACAGGGGGCTGTATGGCACTATCTGTAAGGGGAAGGTTGGGGGCACTATCTACAGGGGGCACTATATACAGGGGGTGTATGGCACTATCTAAAAGGTGGAGGTTGGTCATTATCTACAGGGGGGGGGCTGTATGGCACTATCTACACAGGCAGCTGTATGGCACTATCTACAAGGGGATGTGGGAGGCACTATCTACAGGGGGGCTGTATGGCACTGTCTACAAGGGGGAGGGGGCACTATCTACAGGGGTGAAGGGTGGCACTATCTACAAGGGGGTGTGGCACTATCTACAGGGGGGCTGTATACACTGTCTACAGAGGGGGCTGTATGGCACAATCAACAGGGGGGCACTTTCTACAAGGGGGGGGGCTGTGTGTGGCACCCAGGGTGGAGGGGCCCAGTAAAAAGTTTTCTATGGAGCCCAGTCTTTCCTAGTTACGCCCCTTATCGTACTGTAGTGTGGCCTACGCAGTAATATTGCACTTATGAATAGAATTTATTGACCTAATACTGCAAGATTAGAGTATCACGTCCTAGAAAAGGATGAAAGTTTCGGGGTAGTCTATGTCTAATGTACATAGGACCAAACCAACAGTCACCCAACATCCATCATTGCAGGAAGGAAGGATTTGCCATGTTGGCTTTTCAGCGAGCACAATCCCCCATCCCCTCAGAATTTATTGTTTCTTAATTGGCAATTTCTCAGGTTTATTGAAGGGGAACAAGTAGGTCTTTTCCAAGAGCCAATAATACCAAAGTACAACAGTGGCAATCCAGGCAATCTAGTTGACTGAATGTCTATGGGTGGCAAAAATTGGGGAATAAACCAACCTCAGTTCCTCATGTCCAAGATGATGTCAACCAGTAACAGATGTAGGCCCTATAATAATCTTTAATATGGGGCTCCCTCTTACCAGAAGCATAGCAGGTCAACATAGAGCCCTATAGCAAACATTAGAATGGGATCCAACTTAGATATGCCCACCCGCAGCAGCTTAGAGGAAATCGGATGAACTTTGGAAAATGTACTTTGCCGGATGGAAAATTTTGTGTTACGGGGCCGTGTGTGCCAGATAACAGATAACGAAGAGTAAAAAAGTTTTGCACATCTTTAGTAGTGGGGTATCTTCCATAGTTCTATCTCTCCGTTTCTCGTATCTCTTGTTACTTCCCCATAGTATCTCAGTATTATACATACATTCTCCTCCAGGTCCTTAGAGGGATTGTCCGGTTTGAGCAAATTATTGTTATTTTTTGTATATTTAAAACTTATACTATTTTCCAATATGCTTTTTTTTAATTAAAGGAGATGTCCAGATTAGAAAACCCATTTCCATGTAGCCTATTAAGGAAATCTGAGTTCATAGAGATGGGTTCAGGATCGTCATCTCTTGTCCAGAGTGGAGAGCGGTTACATAGAGTGTCTCTCGCTCTGGAGGACCTGTCCGGTCCTGCATTACACAGACAATACATTGATTAGACACTGTGCAATACCTAATTTCAACTGTGGTGGCGCTGGTAATTAAACACTTAGAGCTTATTCAGACGAACGTATAAATAGTCTGTGTGATTGACGTTTTTTAACGTCTGTCACACGGCTGCATGTATTTCTATGGGGCTGTTCACACGGGCGTTGTTTTAACAGACATGTCCTATTTTTGTCCGTTTTTATGGATCCCTCAATAGACTCAAGTCTAGGATGGATCCATGAAAACGGATCCCACACGGGTGCGAATCGGACGTGAAAAACTGTCGTTTTTCACAGAAGTTTTCGCACGTGTTCGTCTGAATGTAGCCTTATTCAAACGAGCGCGTGAAAAACGTTGGCAGGTAAATTCCTATTTTACCCATTATTTCCCTTATTTCCCATTACTATGGGTCACGAGGTAGTGAACAGACGGGGTAAACGTCTACCAATTCTAATAAAATCCTTTGTAATTTAATAAAAAATTGCTTTTCATTGTCGACAAGTCTTCTGTATAGATCACAGTAAGAAAACGAAATTACCATTTGTAATGAACCACTTTGAAATGTAAAATATACACATAAAAGGAACATATGGCCGTGTCCCCGGGAATAAGCCGTCCCCTCAAACGGGCGCGTGTTTACACGAAACATTGTTGTTTTCTCATTTCCACATTTGTGGATTTATTTTTAGATTGTCAATCCTACAGGACGAATATTGTAGAGTTTAATTTGACAGATGATATATTTCAGAGAAACGCGTCCCGAAACTGGATTTTCCTTCTCTTCTTGCCCCTTTATCTCCTTCATTTCATCATTCTTAGACCCTGTTCACACAGAGTATTTTTCAGGCAGAAAAAATCCTAAACGAATCGTGAAGGAATTTTGAGACAGATCTTTGACCAGTTTGCACTTTCCTGCTTCGTTTTTCGCTTTTTCTGCCTCTCATTGAATTAGCCGCAGCAAGAAAAGACGTGCTCAGGAAAAAAAACTTCCCGGCCTCCCATTGAAATCAATAGTAGACTATTTTGGACGTTTTTGGCGGTGATTCCAATGTCATTTCCGTGTCAAAATATGCGCCAAAAAACTCTGTGTGAACTGTAGCTTAGGGCTCAATCAATTAGCTATATTATGGCTCCATACAACCTCTGAGTGGTACAGAGGCGTAATAGGGTGGCCCTAGAAGTATATGGGCCCATACTGTACCTCCATGTGCCTGTGTAGTCACATCTCTGAGAGATCAGGGTCATTAAAGGACTACGTTTCCTCTTTATCCATCGACTTCCATACTTGTCCCTTACGCACCATTTTCCGTTTCCTTTATCCTCACACCCGCCGACCCTTTACCCTGACTTTTCCTCTTTTCCATTCCTTGCCTTCTTATTTTTTTTTATCACACGTCCTTCTCTCTCCCATTCTTAATCCTTAGGCAGGGTTCACACAAGCACATTAACGTCCGTAATGGACGGACGTATTTCGGCCGGAAGTCCCGGACCGAACTCAGTGCAGGGAGCCGGGCTCCTAGCATCATACTTATGTACGATGCTAGGAGTCCCGGCCTCTCCGTGGAACTACTGTCCCGTACTGAAAACATGATTACAGAACGGGACAGTTGTCCTGCAGAGAGGCAGGGACTCCTAGCGTTGTACATAACTATGATGCTAGGAGCCCGGCTCCCTGCACTGAGTTCGGTCCGGGACTTCCGGCCGAAATACGTCCGTCCATTACGGACGTTAATGTGCTCGTGTGAACCCAGCCTTACACTTCCCTAATATTCCATACCTATAATTTTCTTCTATCCGTTTCTTCCGATTCTAATTCCTAACTCCCATTATTTTTTCGATGCCTGTTTTTCTTTCCACTCTCTAGTTCCTTTCTGACTATAAACGTCTCTGCGTTACCGTCTCGCCCATATTCCTTCCCTTACCCCTGACACATTTTTCTTACCCCCTTGCCCTCATGAACCCTTCACTTGCCCTCTAACTTTTTATAACTTTTCAAGCATTTACTTTGCATCCCATGTTCCTTATCCCTCTTTTTTATTTGGACATCTCTTCTCTTTCTTGCCTTTTTGATTTTCATCCCTTTCCATAATCATGAATTACCCAAGAAAAATATGTTTCAAGTAATTTTCACAAATGTATATAAGAAAATTGTTGCTTTAACAACCAGGGACGGAACTCTTCGGCAGCCCCATGGAAATTAATGGAGCGGTGGCCGAGCATGCACTCTACCGCTCCATTCCTACGGGGCTCCCAGGAATGGCAAGGTATAGCCCATTTAAAGTTTCTGGGACCCAATGCAAAATCTGTAACAAGGCCCCCCAATTATCATGTGTAGTTTATAGTACTGGTCTCCTCACATAGGGCAGAGGGACCTTTTCGGCCTAACTTAGGCTCCAGAGCCCAGATGCGACCGCAACCTCTGCAACACCTATAATTACACCTAGGAGTAGAGCATGGTCTTCTCATCTGGTATCACGTAGGAAGGGAATGTATATATTTTACAGAATCCAAAAACTTAATTCAGTCTCCTTCCTTAAACCTGTGAGTTGATTACTTTGATTTTTTTGCACTTATACATTTATCACTGGGTTTGGGAGCCATGTTTTATAATGAGTGAAGGAGAATATCAATGGGTCAATAATCACATCGGCACACTGAAACCTAAGCATGGGTGTAACCCCCACTGGGCTACTATGGGGCCCATCAAACAGGAGGGCCCACCTCCGCTCATAGGTGAGGTGCCGTTAGTCATCGTTTAGGAAAATGGGAGGGAAGATTAAAAGGAGATTATTTGACATGGTCACTGGGAGGCCTAGGAAAGCAGAAGACAAAAGAAACAAAGGGGGAAATTTATTAAGGCTGGCGTTACATATGACCGTCTTAACATAAAGAAAGATGGCGTAACAAATTTATTATGAGGTGAATACTTTTTAGTAAATATGTCGCATTCTCGGCCGTCCATGCACCGCAATTGTGTAGCAAAGACCGTGCCTTGCGCCATCCATTTTTCCTTTCCCATCGAACATCCTATAAAAATAAAAAAAAGATACTCTCATTCATTTTTTAATTTTAGTTTTATTTAATTGTCTGATGCGAAATAGTCTGATGGGGGGCAATGTACTAGGCCTGGCACGGGCCTCTCCCTTGCTACGCCCCACAGAGTGAAATCTATGCCAGCTAAGAGTTGGCGTAGATTTCCGCTGTAATTTAAAAAAAATTGTCAGGCCGCTGTGCTCCCGCTACTTTTAGGAAGCCACGCCCCTTTCACAAAAGTGGTGAGGGTAATGTAAAAAGGCCAAAAGTGTCTGGCATTGAGACTAGAATAAGACAATTTCCATATCCTGAAGTCACTTGCTGCCAAGGTGGGTCATGGAGTTGGGGCCTATTCCATGTTTCGTTATGGAGCCCCAATGGATTATAAATATACAGGAAGTTATACGCCACTGATTTACGAGCCTTGTGTCTTCAAGAAAAACAGGGAAGGAAAAGGTTACATGGATATAACCCCTGAATCATCTCTTGCTTGTATTACAAGTCGACTTTACAGGTCTATCAGATTTATGTCTCATGTAATGAACTATTACATCCTCCTCGCGGTCACCTGCCCTGAAAGAAACGGTCTGGTGTGTACAATTAATCTGACCGAATTAGAGAACCTTTGTCTAATGGCTCCTTTTTTCACCTGAGGGGAATTCGCTTATCGTCGCTTAATCAGCCTCTGAATGCTACATGGCCGTACAAGACAATGTATTTTACTGTCAATTAAATCGGACATTTATCCCTAATGTTACCAGAGTCCTGGAATTGTACTGTGTTTAATTGGTATTGAAAAATTGTCGCTGTTTTCAGCTACATAAAGTTGCAATTTCTTCATAACGTAAGGAACAAGCAAAGAAAACCTTAGTCGCTTCTGTTACATTAATTCACAGTTAGATTTATATGTAATTCGATTTTAACATTTACCTAAGAGCGACAAATTATTTATTTAAGCCCCAATAAATTAATAATCTCCAGCCTATTCATAAAAAGGAATGAAAGGTTGTCACAGCCCCGCCCCTCTTATAGGCACCACAGGCTTTTCTGCTCACCCTTGCCTGCTCTGCCTACTTTGTGCCAGGAGAATCCTGAATCTTTTCTGACTACCTGTCTTTCCTGAAATGGATTTACGTAGAGGAAGGGTCTCATGGTTAGAAATGATCCCCTCAGATTTTGCTATGAACTTGTATTTTAAGGTGTTGTCCCATTAGGATAGAACCTATCCATGTGCCCCATTAGGGCATTTGTATGACATAGAGGGATGAACCTTGCTCAGGACCCACCTTTGTTAGGCAAGGTGGCTCCTGCTCTGGAGGACGACCATGCTCACCCATTTCTCTGAATAGGCACCATGTAATACCGCACTTCTCCAGCCAGCCGGTCCTGGAGGTAACATGGCTGATCTAATTTTCCTCCCTGGATAGAAGCAGAAAATGTCAAACTAAAGACAAAGACATCGAATTGTTAGCAGGTCCCATAGCGTCTGACACAAACAAGATACTGTCAATGTAAAGATGCCCATCGGAATAACATTTTTGTTGACAGATCCTATGCCAGGTCACCCCCAACAACTGCTGATGAGGAAACGTTGATTGGACGGGATGGAGATCTTGGACTATCTAGTGTTTATGGACTCCTTAAGAAAAAGAGTAGAAAAGACTGGATATATTCGCCTTGGGTCAAGACTTTTTGTTGACATACAGTATCATAGAGACAGGAAAGAAGCTGGAACCAGTGGGGATCTGTTGGTGGAAAACCCAACCCATCGTTATAATGAAGGGGCCATATTGCCAAATTGTCTGTGTGTGCGGCCATGTGACATCACTATCATTATAGATGAAATATCACTGCAGCCTAGATGTCACACTGGAGTGGTGAAGTTAGGTGGCGGAGGACCAGCAATGAATTTCTGATAGTAAGTATATATTTTTAAAAAATAATAATTCATCTCCATGCAGTACACACACAGCCCATGAATTCTAATTGCAGCCATGTAATGCTTTTTTTCACCTGTGGTGGCACTGTAGGAGAATTAAACACTTGCTAACATATTCTTCCATCGATTGCGACTGATCGCTGGGGGCCCTAGCAGCGTGGTATCCTGCAATTAGCTTATTGTTGGGGGAACCCTTCTAACAAAAAGGGATGTTCCAAAGACGATAAATTATTTCCCATTTAAAGACCTCAAAATGTAAGAGGTCCATAACGTATATTGCCCCAGGGCCCAAACAATTCTCATTTCTCCTCTGACTCAAGTATATTAGAAAGTTCTAGAACTTTACATCATTGAGTTTTATTTACAGTAAAGTGTAATATAGTCTCCATAGTCAAAGATCATAGCGACAAAATGGTGGCCGTCACTGTGGGAAAAAAGTGACAGTCAACTTAAAATATAAAATAGTCTCTTTAAAGTAATTATTTTTTCACTTTGAAAACTCTTTTAGTCTCAGCAAGGTAATTAATTCACTTCCCAAAGTCGAACCTAATTAATGAAAAACTATCAACCCCTCGCGAGGCTGCGCCGAAAGATAGCATATTGTTCTGTTAAATATTATGGCAAGTTTATGCACATAATAAATCAGTTTCATGTCCGTGTTTACGTCTTAAAATTATGATAAAATTCAATGTCCACTTACCGCTGCTCCAATGTCGGAGGCTTTTTCTCCTTAATGATAAATATCCGCTCCTGGGATCCCCAGCGATCAGCTGAAATCTATAAGAGAACTCATCAGTAAGTGTTCAATTCCCCTGCAGTGCCACCACAGGTGAGATGAAGCATTACACAGTTTCCATTGAAATGAATGGGCTGTCTGTGTAATGCATGGATATGTCGAGTCCTCCAGAGAATGAGACAATGTGAGCCCTAACCCCTTAAAACTTCTCTCAAAATATATGAAGAAGTATAAGAAAAATAACATTGCCTGCAACTTCAGAATAAGCAGAATATTTATTTCTTTATTACCACAATGGCATGGGAAAATATGTAAATATATAAATTTGCATTCTTTTTTTATTCTCCGTAGAGCACTGCGACATTTGGCTGTGCGGCATCACCGCAACACAACCTTAATGTCTCCCTATGAGTAACAAGGTCGCGGGAGCATTTACGACCTTAGAAGTCCTTAGGAGAGATGGGAAATATCTGGCTGGATCAGACTTTTTCGTGATGGTTGGAAGAGTTCTCCCGAGTCATCACGGTTATCTAAGTGCCCTCATATAACTTCTGCCTGAGGTACAAGGGGCCTCTCGGCCTAGGTCACCCGTATCTGGGCACCTGCCGGGGAACAGGGATAGTTGGCCTATGAAGAAGTGAAATCTTTCATGGACCAGCTGTGTGATTACATAGAAGAAGCCGTGTGTGTGTTAAACAATCACTAGAGCAACTTCATGCCGCTCGCTCTGGAAACATAATTAGTATTTATAATCCGATTCTGAAATTATTAATAAGTGACTCAGCCCGGATACCCGAGCAGGGAACGCGTGTTGCTTGGCGCTCTCGATGCGTCTAATTAGTGTCAAGATTAAACAATGAGGTGTTTATATACCACCCAGCGGCAGCTCATAGAAACATTTCATATTCTTACGGGAATTATTTACAGAACTAAGAAAATCAAGCCATGTATGAGCGTTATCACTGCCATTAAAAAAAAAAATACAACCGGTATAATATAGGGAAGTAGCCTGCAACTTGTGGCTCTCCACTACAACTCCCAGCATACCCATAGGCAGAGTCATAGCTAGGCTTTCCTCACCCTGGGTAAACTTCAGTTAGTTGCCCAAGCCCTGTGTCTAAATACCTTGGCTTATCGGTGCCCCTTTTGGTAGCCAACTCCAGGGGCACATGCACCGCCAGTTCTCCTTAGCCACGCCTTAGGTTGGGGCTACACTACGAATACCAACTATTAATGAATCCTGGTAAAATTACAAAGTTGAATTGTTTCCTATGGGAAAAAAAGTTGAATATTTTTCCAGAGTCACAAGGTCGCTTGTAATCTTTTCCCCATGGAGAACATTTAAATTTGTACCTTGATCATGAATTTTCAGCAATTTGCGTGCAACTGAGTCGCCGTGTAGGGGACTAATCATATGTTAACAGATTGGTCCCACATTATGTCATACCCACCGTACACTAGTTTTTGAATGATGAAGTTGACATGTGAGCCTATTCAACACATCTGATTGGCCAGGAGTGCTTGGGTTTGGATTTGCCTATCATGCTCTAAAACCTGTAGACCCTGTAGACCTCTGATCGGGGAGGTTTCGATGGGTGAAGAAGCACTTACTAACTTCTATTTATTAAGGCATCCTTTAAATAGGGAACCAGTGGAATATGTACTATAGAGACAGATCATGACCTTGCTATAGTTGCTGTGGTGAGAGGAGGCTTAGTAGTGATCCGATCCTGCTGCCTTCCTACCCACCTTAATAAAGTAAAAAAAAATATATAATCTGATTACCTGCAGCTGCCACTAGGGGAGCTCACTGCATGCAGATTTATACAACTATTAGTGAGTTCAAGACTAGCTGTAGAAGTCTGTATACAGTGAGCGCCCCCTAGTGACGGGGCACATCATTGGAATTTTATCATTTAAGTCTATGCTGTATATTATGAACTCACCGTGAATATCTACAATAAAATTAAGATAATCTGGCAAAACCTTTGTTGTGCCGGATTATGGGAAACTAAAAAAAGAAAAAACATTCATACATACTCATATACATACGAACACACATAATATATCTAGTGGTAGTTGTTCTATCATGTTTTCTCTTCTTCTCCCCTTTTTTTTTTTTCTATTTTGGGGATGGGGCCCATTTAGAGCTTTACTATAGGGCCCTATTTCTTTGTACGTCCCTGTGGGGAACCAATACTGTAGACAGAACAGGGTCTAATGGTCCTGATAGAAACTATTGTGCCACCCAACTCATAGATCCCCCTCTTCTATTTCATCTCATACCCATCCTGATAATAGTAATATTGCATTTTTTATCCCATCAGTTTGAGTTCTTTGAGGCGTAAAGCCACACATCTATCTCAATACCAATTTTCTACAACCTAATGTTTTTCCACTGAGGCGTTACTCAATTTGGTTAGAGCATTCAGTGACATGACATTATTAAATCACCTTTTATTTAGAAGACTTTTCAAATAAAAGCTTTTTCGAAAAACCATGGTAGCCTTTGAAAAGTTTTGAACAAACCTCAAAAAGTTTTCCTACAAGTAAGTGATTGACTCAAGACCAGCTTCAAATGAGATTGTCTTTTTCTGGAACCTATTATTATGTCACAACCTTGGCCCAAGGTGGGCCAGTCAGAGCCTATGGTCCACTGTGGTCCACACTCCATGGGTGAAAGAGGGCTTATCAACCCAATCATTCTCGCTATCTGATTGACCCTCCGGCCAAAAAGGATGGATCCCAAGGGTGACGGCAATAGGCCCTAATAACAATATGGAAAAAGATTGTCAATATGAGACAAACCCCTTTTAGGGAACCTATTTTTACCCTATAAAATAGACCAAAATACACCAATTATCCTTCAAACTCTAGTTGAACCTATCTACAAAAAAAATCAGATGACATATGGACAGGCCTTATCATATTGTATGGACTCCTTTTGAGAAGAGCTTGGTTTTTGTTCTTTATATACTGTACAACTGCTGATGTTGACTGTCAACCCTATGTGAGAAATAACTGAACAACCTTATTATATATTGTATAAACTTTCCTATTTGATTACAGCAAAACCGAATCCTTCAGTTCTTGAGTCTCCGCTAATACCCCCCACACTTTGCACCAAGATATTGCATTGATGCCGGGAATATCTGATTCATGCAGTTGACATTGTACATTCTAGTCACATTGTTATATAGGATATATTGACAGGCAGGCTCATGTTCATCAATTATTTAATATTTATATATATATATATATATATATATATATATATATATATATATACCAAGTGCTGGAAAAGCGTGGGTGGTTGTATTGTTAATATCATTGGGCTCATCGACATGACCATCTGTTGTGGAAATGTATAAAGAAAGGATTATTGCAGGTCGGGAATTTTCCAACGCTTTGATTGTAAATGTTTGGCTGTCATGACTCATTAGTGCTGGGAGGAAGTAGAGGGACCTGTGTGGTTCTTCTCTTCATGTTCAATTATAGAGCATCTATTATTATTTTATAAATCAGTAGTACATACAGTATGAATATATGAAAGGTTGTAATATATCTTATAAGGGGAAAGGACATTGTTCTCACCTTCCAGCAGCCTGTAGTTCTTCATTTCTTGTCTGTAGGCTCTATGGAAATGTTTAAGTCATCCCAAAAATCTATGGAGTATAACAAAGTAAATGAAAGACAGGGAGGAGAGGAGCAGGGAGAGGAGGGGGATGCAGCTATAGGATTTCTCCTTCAGTGTGTGTGTGTGAGATTTCATGCTGTGAGAGGGGTGGGGGAGCAGCAGAGGAAGACATATGATTGGCTCAGAGCACCCAGCAAAGTTCTAAACCCACTCACTTACAGTCATACAGAGAAAATGTACATTTACAGAAACAAGCGGAGGGAAGAGAAAAATCCCAAAATATGCAGGTTACACACAATATTTATCCATTTTTAGTTTGATATTACTTACATGTATTTTGTTCTTGCTTCTTATGTAGCACCAACATGTTCTACAGAGAAGTGAAGAAAAAGGAAGGAAACTCAGCGTTTTTCCTACATTTCATGTCCATGTGCGTTGCGTATTGGCATCAGTGTGCTTTGCGTATGGCAAGCGTCCTTGCAAGCACTTCTTTCTTTGAAACATTTTTATTTCTCTGCTTTTCTATGTAATTGATGCGTGAAACACGGAAGCACAAGGATGTCGTCCGTGTGCTGTCTGTGGTTTTCGAAAGAAAGAAAGAAAGAAAGAAAGAAAGAGAAAAAGGGATGAAGCAGGGAAAGAAGGAAGGAAGAGATAAAGAGAAGGAAAGGAGGAAGGAATAAAGAAAGAAAGAAACAAAGAGAAAGAAAGAAAGAAAGAAAGAAAGAAAGAAAGAAAGAAAGAAAGAAAGAAAGAAAGAAAGAAAGGGATGAAGCAAGGAAAGAAGGAAGGAAGGTAGGGGGGAATGGAAAAAAAGAAAGGAAGGGATGAAGAGAAGGAAAGGAGGAGCAAATAAAGACAAAAAGAAAGGAAGGAATGTAGTGAGGAAAAAGAAAGAAAAGAGGGACTGAAGGAGTAAAGTAGGGACAAAAAAAAGGAAATAAGGAGGGAAAGAGTGAAGGAAGGACAAGCGAAAGAGAAAAACAAGAGTACAATCTATGGTTTCTTTTTTTCATGGAGTATCGGTTCCATTTTCATACACCCCACGGGTTTTGCTGTGGCTTTCATAGCTCACATCTTCTCTTATTACTTTTACATCTAAATAACCCTCCAGGTTCTTCATTCCCACCGTTTCCTCATTAATGATATTTTACTGTAGTCCACTGCTTCTATTTTCCCTCCCCCGTCCAGGGTCCAGGCTGATGACATGAGGTTGTTGAGCTCTACTGAGTTTTTCATTTCGTTTTCTGGGAGGATGAATATAAATTGTTCACACTTTCAGCTCAGTGCCTGAAGTATAAGTAATATCTCACTGTAGTCAGCGGAGCTGGACTAACATCACTGGAGTCTGTATTAGTAACAAAAATCCTTTCAACTGTTTCTTAGCAATTTCCTGTCTGTTTCCAGGAAAGGGGTGATTGCCAGCATGGCCACCATTGGGGATCAGCTTTCTTGGGCTCCTATCTGTCAGAAGTAGATACTGGATAGCTATGTACTTGTTAACTAAGTCACATCCCAGCCCTCCACCAATGCAGAACTGAGCAGATTCAGGAGTCTCAATGACTGGTAAGGAGGGGCATACTATTTCGGTCTTGAGAGATCTTCAACGGGTTGTCTCATTTCGACATTCCCCCTTCATATGCCCTATTGGGGCATAAGGGTGTCACAGAGGGTTCTCCCCGCAAAGGACCACCCTCAGCAGCTCTTATTTTGGTGGACTTGCATTACATAAAATAATATTTATTTGAATGGCGGCATATCTAATTTTTTGCCTGTATTTTTGGGAACCGGACCTAGGGCGATTAACTTATTGCACGGCAGCTTTTATATTAAAGGGGGTGTCTGTGATATGACTATTTTGCTATTTTTTTTAGTTAATTATTACGTTTATGAAGTGTATTTAAAAAAAAACAACAAATGGAAACCATCAACAAGCAGGCTAACTGTTATTACTGCATCTTATAACGGTTCGTAACAGCCAACAGAGTTGTCTGCGATGAGACCCTTTTAAAGTAAGCCTCCTCTTTTGATTTACATTGGCTATCTACAATCTTTTTGCTATTTGACATCATTTTTAGTTCATTATTATACTATGACTGTCACGTTGGGTACGTGGACCCACTGGGCCGTAACCGCCTTGACGGTACGCCAGCTGGCCAACAGGACGCAGGTCATAGTCTATAGTTCGTATAGTGTACTTGTGGCAGCTCGGACAGTAGCAATGACAGGCTCGGCTGGGACTTAGGCAGCAGGCAGGCGCCAGGCGTGGGGTAGCAGATCAGGCGTGGGATATAGCACAGCATGACTACAGCTCAGCACGGCACTTGACCAGGTAGCACGGGATACAGGATATTGGTGCAGGAACGGGGAACACTGGGAACTGGAAAACACCAGGAGACCATTTTCTAGACAAACTTAGGGTATGACAACAACGCTCAGGCAAGGGAGGAAGAGGCAGAGCCCTTCTTATAGTCCAGGGTACTCATGGGCTAATTTTAACATTAACTTCAGGTGCGCACGCTGGCGGGCCCCCTGGCCGAGATAAGCGGAAGTGAGCGCTCGCAGACCCATGGCTACGGCTGTCAGGAGGTGAGTGAGTCTGACGGCCCGTGGCCATGGACATGACAATGCAGTATATGCAAAAAGTTTGTTACATGGAAACCATCAACAAGCAGGCTAGCTATTGCTGTCAAATTGTATTGTGGCTTTATTTTCATTCTAATTATGACTCATTACCTGATACTCATTAACATATACATATCCAAATAGTCTGATAAACCTATACATGCCTAATGTTTTAGATGTTTGGGTTAATGAGATAGGCGGTGGGGGTATTATGGCACCACTGAGCCAAGCACACTCACAACCCATACGAAGCAAGGCACCATAGCACTCTCAAAATACTAAATTAAACCATATAATATGTACAGATCTGTCAACGGCAGTTTTTTGACTGTTTCCATATGCGTCAGCAGGAGCTTTTTTATGGTTTCCTTTTTCTGATAGTAAATACCACCTTGTTTCTGGTCATCTTTTTGTCCTGCACCCCTCTCCTGAGCTATTTTCCTATGGACATGTCTATGATAAAGCTTCAATCTAACCTAATGCTTAATAAGAGGAAGAAAGCGAAGCTCATATGAAGTCACTGATGTATTGCATTTACATATCCAATCTGAATATTCTGTGTAGGTGTTTCATATTCTCAAATGCAGAAATCCCGACAACTAAATTGACATTTCCCTGCTATTGCTTCCTCCTCACCCTCCATCATTCCGGGGAGTGAGATTATCTGCCGGATAAATACAAAGGTTCCCAGGATGATTTCTATCCTATGAAATCCTGTTTAAAATAGCAGAAGCGTAAATATCCAATTAAACGGTTATAAAGTCTGAACTAAGGACTCTGGAACATGAGCAATAAGCAGAATATGCCTGCGGAATATAAATATGTTGTATTATTCTCATACATGAGGGGTCTAAAACGTTATATGGTGGTAATGTATTCCTTTAAGGGGGTATCCGGTTTAGAAAAGTCATTTTCACAAACCCTATAAGAGAATTTTGATTTAATATAAGGCAGTTGCTCTTTCGGGACTTCCATCTATTAACCTAAAGCTAAATAGAGCGCCTCTGTCCTCTGGAGGACCCAAAACCTGCATGCATTAAACGGAAAGCCCATTGATTTCAATGGACTACTATGTAATGCTTAATTTCTCCTGTGGTGGTGCTGCAGGGAAATTGAATACTCGGTGCCATGATTCCCTGCAGATGACGGATGATTGATGGGGTCCTAGCAGCGTGATACCCTGTCATCAGCTTGTTTTTGGTTGACCCATCTAATAAAAAGAAAAGAAGATGACCCCTCTAAAGGGGTTTTCTGATCATATTAAGTGATGGCATATCGCTAGTATATTCCATCAATGTCAGATCAGTGAGTGTCTGATATTGGGACTTCACCAATCCCAAATATTGGTTATTTCCTGAACAATGACTGCGTCTTTCCCATGAGTCCCACTTATGGAATGACAGTCCCTACTTTTACCCTACTCCCTCTGTTCGTCTTTGCCACTTAAATGAGTTGTCTGGCTTAAATAGAGGGTGGTCTGCTGTTCAGGATCCTCATCTCTTGGCCAAAGTGGAGAGCGGTTACAAGGAGCGTCTCTCACTCTGGAGGACCTGTCCTGTCCTGCATTACACCGACAACCATTGATATGAATGGGCACTGTGTAATGCTTAATTTCCCCTGTGGTGGCACTGCAGGGAAAGTAAACACTTACTGCCAGGATCCCAACTGATTACATCTGATCGCTGGGAAACCCAGGTGGGGGATGCTTTGGGATCTGCTTATAGTCAACGGAATGGAACCTTCTAACAAGTAGGTATTGTCCAAAGTGGAGAATGCCGTAGAATTCTGAATGCAGCTCTGGATGTAAACGGAGTGAGTCAATTAAAACATTGGACACATAATACAGAGTGGTGCGATATAAACTATATATAATATTCAACCTATGCCAAGCACAGAACAGATACAGCAATTATATAACACAATTCATTTTAAAAATAATTACATGTTATAATTAGGGTGTCGTGAGGCACGGCGCATAAAAAGGAGACATATTTATGAAAACTGTGAGATCTAAATTCATATTTAATTGGATTTTGTCTAGGGAATACAAAAGTAAATGATCTCAATAAAATTAGAAGTTTTGTTTCGTGGAAACAAATATATGTAAAGAGTTCTGATAAATTATCATAAGATCCTATGGATGCATTCCGCTGCATTGCATTGTGCAAGATGTAGTTCTATTTTGAGTTTTTGCACTGGGGCACCTTTTCAAGAGCTGACTTGTTTGTTTTAGTAAATAATTGCATTCCCCATAAAATAAGAATTCTGGTACATCTTTTAATAGAACTCTGCATTGTGATGTTCCTCTGTTATGCCTCTTGGAAATGTATGAATAAATCGACAACTTGGTGTGATCATTACCCTCGGCAATAGACTACGTCTCTACACACTGTCACTGACCAATCACTATGATGTAGGCACCCTAATAACAATGAAATGGATAGTATCGCCCAGTTGTCAATGTATTCATACATTTACAGGAGTTATAACAGAGGAACGACACAACACAAAGTTCTAAGGACAAAACAATGATAACATAAATAGATGGCGTCTATGGCTAGTGGTGACGGATAGTCTCTGAAATACAGAAGAAAATGTCATTATCGACCATGATGGGACCAATTGGAGAGCTAGATTGTTACAAAACACATGGTTGTGAAGATCTGAACAGAATCCTGGAATGGGTCGAGACCAAAAAGATAAAAAGAACCTACCATGCCCTAAAATAATTTTATCAGAGATGGTAAATATTCATTACCACCTAGTTAGCGTGCGATGGGACAAATGGGCCCGGGGCCTACCGAGGGGCCAACATAGACAACTGTAAGCAACAGAAGGAATAACCTGACTAACAGGCAAACAACACAATTAACCAGTAGGAATTAGGTCTAAGAGTGTGGGGGAGAACTCTTAAAGGGGACTTTGAGTCGTATTTTGTACTTTTGTACACACAGTATGCCAGAATAGGGTTCTTTTTTTTGTGCACTGTGCCATTAAGTGATGAATTTTTTGTGTTGTTTTAATCCCCTAGGTGGCACTCCACAGAAAAAGTGGCCTGTCCGGCCTTTTGTGTTGCTGTTTATTGCACTGTATTTTATTTATGGCCAGGTGAGTTGTTAATAGCGGCTCAGTAATGTTTTTGTTGCCCCGAGCTCCTGGTCTCCTTTCTATTTCTTCCACGACAAATCTGAAAGGGCCCATCCCAGTTGGCAAACCACATTCACGCAGTTGCAGTCCAAAAGAGGTCAAGGTGGAGATTCTAGAATGGCAGGTCCTGGTCGTCCATAGGCCTTATTCTAATTTTTAAGAACAATTATTTGGGCGGGGGGGGGGGGGGGAGCAGTGCTGGAATGAGGAATCAATGATGAAGGGAAAAATGTTGGGTTGCAAGTTGCCTCAAGTATGACAGACCTGTTCTGAGTGACGAAGGCTGAACAAAAACATCCCAATCCTGAGGATCACAAAGCAGGCCGCCTTTTTGAAGGGAGCAGTAGGCTAGCCTTGTCACATGAGATATCATCCCGCGTTTACAGCAGTCAAGTGGGTGGGCAGCGTAGGCCCATAATAGCGTTGCCTAGCTGTATGTGGAGGAAAGCCAGTCACTTGCAGTCTAGGTGATAAAGGGGCCAGTCAGTAACATTTTTTAGGCGAACTCAGAAACATTTTCAGGATTAGTTGCCCATTGAGGACATGTCTTGCCCCAAAGTAGTCCAGTCTTACACAAATTTTTGAACAAAAATCTTGAGATGTTTTGAAGACATGGTTCCTCAGTTGGTTCCTTACTTGTACGAGGCAATCACTCATTTGGAAAATATTCATACCCATTGGGCCTTTTACTCCCTGTACATTCAGCACATCTGTGAACCCAACGCTCAACCTGAAACTTCATGACTCAAATAAGTCGAGTCGCTTCTCCCCTTATGTAAATCTACCCTCCCAAAGCAGACACTGAAACAGAGTTGGATTTTAATGGCCACAGCAGCCGTTTATTATTTAAATAACAATAACTTTAAATACCATAATTTTTGAATCCCCAAAAAAGGGGATACATCATAACAACAAATAACCCACTGCGACCCTATCAGGGTCATAACATTATAAACCAACCAGAATGACAGGGGCAAGTCCTTGAAGCCACCGATACTTAATTTTGGCCATCTGCCCACAAATACCTTACCCCCAGCCGTAACCCGGCCCAGGAGCACCAAATTACCTTTTTGCAGATGACCACCATATATATATAAATATATATAACCCAGCTTTCAAAAGGGGTAACACCCTAAGAAGCCGACAAATTGGGGGTGCATCCCGTGATGCATTCCCCCCCACCACTTTTTACGACCTACTTCAAGGACTCCCCCCCGCAGCTGCAATGACAAAATTTAACCTCCCCCAAAGACAAATGTCAATAAGCAAATAAACTTTGACGAGAAGAACCACCATCCGCAGCAACCTTTTGCCGCGGTCAACCGATCCACATCAGGGCGGGCGGGCGGGAACATGTTCCTGCTTCTGTGTCCTGGCGAAGAGAGGGAGAGCACAAACAGGAAACAGGTACATCCCCTTCAATCCCCACCCCTTCTCACTCAAGCCCTCCTGCTGTCCCCCCCCCCTTTCCTCTCATAGGCCAGCCAACTCTGTGTCCCTCCCATCTATTTTAGTCATGGAGGCCTTCCCTTATTCCTTTTTTCTTCTTTCAGTACGGCCTCTTCTTGACTCAAATAAGTCGAGTCGCTTCTCCCCTTATGTAAATCTACCCTCCCAAAGCAGACACTGAAACAGAGTTGGATTTTAATGGCCACAGCAGCCGTTTATTATTTAAATAACAATAACTTTAAATACCATAATTTTTGAATCCCCAAAAAAGGGGATACATCATAACAACAAATAACCCACTGCGACCCTATCAGGGTCATAACATTATAAACCAACCAGAATGACAGGGGCAAGTCCTTGAAGCCACCGATACTTAATTTTGGCCATCTGCCCACAAATACCTTACCCCCAGCCGTAACCCGGCCCAGGAGCACCAAATTACCTTTTTGCAGATGACCACCATATATATATAAATATATATAACCCAGCTTTCAAAAGGGGTAACACCCTAAGAAGCCGACAAATTGGGGGTGAATCCCGTGATGCATTCCCCCCCACCACTTTTTACGACCTACTTCAAGGACTCCCCCCCGCCAAAGCGAAACAGGCCTTGACCACCTCACGCCTGCGAGCTCCTCCACACTCCCACCGCTCGCTCAATTCCATCGGTCAAAGCCAGACTCCACATATCCATCCCCACCTCATTGAGGTGCACACCGTCCTCTCTCCAGTAGCTGCCTGTCCCAGCCTCCAGATCCCAGTGGCGCACCGCAACCCCACCATTACGCGTCACGAAGCTCGATATGGCCCTATTAGCCTTAATGCGAGCCTTGTTAATTTTTCCCACAGAACGGGCCATCCGCCAGTTCTTCCTAGGGACCATCTCAGACCACACCGTCACCAATTTAGGATAAGTTGCCCATAAGCAGAGCAAATCATGCTTGACGTCCCGTACCAACTCCCGGAAAGGGCGTATACCCAAATCGTTGCCTCCCACATGCAACACCAGTACCTCCGGCGCCCTGTCAAGCAGTACAAAATTGTGAAACTCGGGCAATACCCTGTTCCATGTCATTCCCCGTATACCCATCCACCTCACAACCGCCGCGTCCCACGGAATCCTGAGCTGTCGACCGTCCGGCCGTACATCCGCGCGAAGGGCACCCCAGTACACAAAAGAATGTCCCATAATCCACACCATGCATGAGTCACGGCCTGCAAAACAAATGAAGAACATACACGCACCACCTCTTGCTGCCGCGTACCATTAATACTCAGGCGGAAACGCACGCACCCGGAACATGCTATACATCAATATATCACAACATGTTCAAGCGCACATAAGAACGGAAACGCGCCGACTCCCAACGCCCTATCCGCTGCACGCCTGCATCATCTAAACCCCATCTCACCGCCTCCGTCGCTGCCCCTATACGGAAAGAATGAGACGAGTATTGCTCTGCCTGCACCCCGCTAGCCACCAGACACTTTCTGAAAACCGAAATAAACTGATACCGCGACAGAAACGAGCCATCCTCGTGCCGCAGCAACGGCCCGTCTGAGAGATCTAAACCCGCCAAGTACTCCTTGACACACAACACTGGACAAACCGGATTCTTTGGGACCGCCAGCAAAACCACTCGACGTCCTGCCCCTCCTTGGTCCGTTTTGGACCTTCGCAACACTATCTCCACCCTGTCTTCATACAAATCGACATTATCCTGCAACAAGCCCCCCGCTCTCACCGAACTGGGGGAAACCAATTCCCCTACCCGAAAAGCTCCAAAAAAGGCTAACGCAAAAGCCATCCGGAAAAGCTTGCTCTCATACTCTGAACGACACACCTGCCGCACCACCACCTCCAGGGAACACAACAATTGAAATGACACGGGACGCCTCTTATCCCTCACCACTACACCCCGTCTCAGCCCCTTCAATGCCTGGCCCACCAAGAACCGCTTCGTGATATCTGCCAACCCCCGTAACTTACAACCGAAAGCAATGGCCGCCACGAAGCGATTAACCTTAGCGACCGTGCAACCCCGGGCGAACGCATCCCCCAACCAAAACAGCAAGGCCACCATCCTATCATCATCCGAGCACACATCCCCCAAAGATCTCACCCACTCCTCCCATTGCCTCCATCCAGCCGCATACGACGACCACGTCGCACTGGCCAGTGAACGTTTAATCAATGCACCTGCCGCCTGGATACCAGCTCCCACAGATGACTGGGACAGTCCACCCCTGTTAACTCCGCGTCCGGGACCAGCTGCCGGAAACGATCCCACTGCGAGCGAGAAAGCGCGTCAGCAATACAATTCTCTACCCCGGGAACATGCACCGCCACCACCCATGCATTTAAACTCAAACAGGAAAGCACCAACTGACGCAACAAGCGAACCACTGGAGGGGACGACGCCGAAGTATTATTTATAGCCATCACCACCCCCAAATTGTCGCAATGAAAACGCACTTTTTTGTCCCGTAACCTGTCTCCCCAAATGGTGACCGCCACCACGATGGGAAACAGTTCGAGTAGGGCCAAGTTACGCGTCAGTCCGGCCTCCACCCATGCAACCGGCCATTTTCCCGCGCACCATTGACCTTTAAAGAACGCCCCGAACCCCACCGCCCCAGACGCGTCAGTGAACAATTCCAAATCGAAGCTATCTAACGCCCGGGACATCCAAAGAGAGCGCCCATTATACTGTGCCAGAAAATGGAGCCAGACCTGTAAATCTTCCCTGTGCTCTGCAGCCAGACGAATGAAATGATGGGGTTCCCGAACCCCCGCCGTCGCCGCTGCCAACCGCCGACAAAAAACCCTGCCCATCGGCATGATGCGGCAAGCAAAATTCAACTTCCCCAATAAGGACTGCAATTCACGTAGCGTAATTTTCCTAATCCGACACGCTCGCTCCACTACCAACCGCAAATCCCCCAACTTATCCTCCGGCAATCTGCACTCCATTGCTACGGAGTCGATAGTAATTCCCAAAAAACAAATGGTCGTCACCGGACCCTCAGTTTTTTCCACAGCCAAGGGTACACCGAACTCCCTTGACACCCAATTGACCGTCTCCAACAAATTTGCGCAAACCCCCGAACACGACCGGCCAACGCACAAGAAATCGTCGAGATAGTGAATAACTGATTCCACCCCCGCGACCTCCCTGACTACCCATTCCAAAAAAGAACTAAACACCTCAAAGTACGCGCACGACAACGAACAACCCATGGGAAGGCATCGATCAATGTAATAATCCCCTTCCCAATAACATCCCAACAACCTCTGGCTGTCCGGATGAACCGGCAACAAACGAAACGCCGCTTGAATATCAGTTTTTGCCATCAGAGCCCCTCTTCCGTAACCACGTACCAACGCTACCGCCGCATCAAACGACGTGTAGACCACAGAACAGAGATCCTGGTCAATGCCATCGTTAACCGACGCCCCCTTCGGGAAGGACAAATGCTGAATAAGCCGGAATTTGTTACCTTCTCGTTTTGGAACCACCCCTAACGGTGACACCACCAAACCTGGAACTGGGATCGTGCTAAAGGGGCCCGCCATTCTGCCCAGATCAATCTCCTTCCGGATTTTTTCCGAGACTACCCCCGCATGCTGATATGCCGACTTAAGGTTGCGCTGCGTGAAAGGGACCTCATGCAAAGGGGGCGGAATAACGAAACCGTAACCAAAACCTAAACTAATCAACCGCGCCCCCTCCTTATTGGGGTACCTACTTAGAAAGGGGGCCATCTTTATGAGTTTCACCGGAGTCTCCCCCATAACCAGACGCACCGCTGGCTCCCCCTTGTCGTTTACCCTTCTTAAAACATTTAGACGCTCCATGTGACTGCCCGCTGCAATGTGAACACGCATGCTTGAATTTACACGTCGCTCCAAATTTGCACTGCCCCTCATTGAACTGCCAACACGTCCCAAATTTTGAACCTGAGGCCTGACTACCCCCGCCGGAAGTTCCTGCTGCATTCCCGCTCCCGGGAAAGGACTGCCCCTGCTTATAAAGTGCCGTCACTTTCAACCATAAGGCTATGTCCTTATGGTCCCACCGTATATTCGGCCGCACCGCTTTCCTCTGCCGAAACTGCTCATCGTAACGAAGCCAGGCCTGGCCCCCATAAACCCGATGCGCCTCCCCCACCGCATCCAAATAACAAAACAAGCCGGAACAATTATCTGGCGCCTTTTCCCCAATAACGCTCGCCAAAATTGCAAAAGCCTGCATCCAATTGACGAACGTTTTTGGAATCAACCTGTACCGTCTCTTTTCTTCCTCATCCTTTTTTGTTTCATCCCGCTTCACCTTATCTAAATTAAACTTCTCCAGCGGAAGCAAGGAAAAAATCTCCACATACTCGTCTTTCCAAATCCTTTCCTTTACCTCCTGCTTTAAATGCGCCCCTAACGGGCCCTCATAACAAACATAAACCTCCCCGCGCGCACGATCATCAAGACGCACCCTATCAACCTCCTTTGGCGAGTCTGTTTGAACCGCCGCCGCCACTGCCACCGCTGCCCCGGCATTCAACCCCCCACCGTTTTGACGAACCGGAGCGCTTCCAACACTGCCCCCCCACACCGCGGCCGGCGCCACACCTGACGATTCTTGGGAAGGGGAACCACCTAGCCGCCCCACTAACACTTTTAAACAACCCACTAACTCCGCCAAACTATCCCCCGCACCCGCCTGTAGCGACGAGACCCCCGACTCCGCCGCGACGCCCACCGCCGCGACACCCTCTACACCGATACCCGACATCAATAAAGCTGGAAATGGTAACGTAGGTGTCAACTCACCAGGCTGCCCAGGGGCTGTGAACCCGTCAGCCGGACCCCCATGTCCACGTGGAGAGGCCCGCCGCTCACCGTCCTCCAATGCTCCGGACTCCCTCTGGCGCTGTCCGCATTGGCAATGTGTGCACGGGGAATTCCGATTTTCGTCTGAGTAAAGGGGGGGTGACATCGCATCATCCAATTGGCCGAGGTCCAGTTCATGCCTCATCCGTCCCGCTGAACCAGCTCCAAGCTGTTCCGTCCCTGGCACTCCAACCACCGACCTCATCCTGCGACCTCTGGTCGTTTCCACCTCGACGACACCATGAGCCGACCCTCTGGCTGGCACCTCACCATGCAGGGTCGCCGTTGCCCTTCCGCCACGTGCTGAAGAAGGAGAGGATGTGACCGGAAGTGAAGGCCGCGTCCTCCTCGCCGCTGCCGCCGGGCGCTGCCGCGTTTTGGGATTCCTCCCAGGACCAGACGAAAGAGCAGCGGCAGGCCGCCCTGGGGTCTGGCCTGCAGGGTCCACTGATGGGCTCCTCTTGCGCCGCCGCGCCCGCGGGATGTCTTCAGGACTCAGCCTTGCGGGCGGGCGCGAGCGCCTCGTGCTGCGCGTCACGCCGGGAGTGCCAGCCCTGGCCTGAGTCATGGGGGAAACGGGCTCTCCTCTTCTCCTGCCCGACCCCCTGGTACGCCGGTCCTGTACCTCGGCCTGCTCCAGCAGCCCCGCGACCACCGGCATGACAGAGCGCTCCCCGCTTGCTCCAGCCGACTCTGCTCGCTCCTGGACCGGAGCGCCCGATTGTCCCTGCAGCAGCGTCGCTACTCGTGCTCCGAGCCATCCAGGACCCTGAGAGGCTGCCGCGGCCCGCAACAGCTCCATAGCCTCCTCATCAGACGCAGCAGGGGTAACAAACATGTTCCTGCTTCTGTGTCCTGGCGAAGAGAGGGAGAGCACAAACAGGAAACAGGTACATCCCCTTCAATCCCCACCCCTTCTCACTCAAGCCCTCCTGCTGTCCCCCCCCCCTTTCCTCTCATAGGCCAGCCAACTCTGTGTCCCTCCCATCTATTTTAGTCATGGAGGCCTTCCCTTATTCCTTTTTTCTTCTTTCAGTACGGCCTCTTCTTTAATGATTGTCTAATTGTGATCATCCTTGTAATAAATTGAGCAACGGCCCAGTCACATTTCCTTTCTTTTTATGCCAGCTCAGCGGAGCGGAGGATGTTTATTATCCATGCCCCAGTCCACAAACAAAAAACCTTTTGACTGAATCTTCCGCTTATTTTTGAGAGACCTGTTCTCTAGAGGAAAGGCGACATTTACTGCGGCTTTAATAAAGACGATAAAACTTCGCCTTCTGTTCCTCATTTAACCTCATGGCCCCATGGGAAAAATGACAATGAGATTCTCTGTTCCCTTCTATTCTTCAGATATCCATGTGCCGGCATCGAAGACACTTGGTAAATAATGTCTAGAAGCAGACGACGCCGGAGAGGGTGAAGCCAGCTCTAGAAAGGGGAAAGGAAGGAGACGATACCCTGCAATCTTTCTGCCTGTCCTTGTATCTTTGTATTGTTCAATTTTGTGGTTTTATGTTCAGGGATGAATGCTATTCCGGTGTGCGATGATATTGTTGCGGAAGCTACCGGTAACGAGTGGGAGTCCTAAGGGCATGACCACACGTGGCGGATTTCCTCCGCAACTGTCCGCATCAATGCCGCACAGAATCTGCGTTGCAGATTCTGCTGCGGATCTGCACAAAATGTGCAGTACATTGATGCGGACTAGCTGCTGCGGACTGTGGGAAAAGTGCTTCCCTTCTCCCTATCAGTGCAGGATAGAGAGAAGGGACAGCACTTTCCCTAGTGAAAGTAAACGATTTTCATACTTACCGGCCGTTGTCTTGGTGACGCGTCCCTCTTTCGGCATCCAGCCCGACCTCCCTGGATGACGCGCCAGTCCATGTGACCGCTGCAGCCTGTGCTTGGCCTGTGATTGGCTGCAGCCGTCACTTAGACTGAAACGTCATCCTGGGAGGCCGGACTGGAGACAGACGCAGGGAGTTCTCGGTAAGTATGAACTTATATATTTTTTAACAGATACATGTATATTGAGATCGGTAGTCACTGTCCCGGGTGCAGAAACAGTTACTGCCGATCGCTTAACTCTTTCAGCACCCTGGACAGTGACTATTTACAGACGTCTCCTAGCAACGCTCCCGTCATTACGGGAGCCCCATTGACTTCCTCAGTCTGGCTGTAGACCTAGAAATACATAGGTCCAGCCAGAATGAAGAAATGTAATGGTAGTAAAACCAATACGCTCCGCAGCACACATAAGATCTGCGGACTTCATTGCGGAATTTTGACTCTCCATTGAAGTCAATGGAGAAATTCCGCCATGAGTCCGCCACTGCTCCGCAACAGACAGAGCATGCTGCGGACACCAAATTCCGCTCCGCAGCCTATGCTCCGCAGCGGAATTTTACGCCTCGTCTAAACGAACACTGCTAAATTAAAGTGTAAGTCAATGGACAAACGGCACCGCTGCGGATTAACGCTGCGGAGTGTCCGCAGCGGAATTTAAGTGAAATTCCGCCACGTGTGAACCCAGCCTAAGAGTTGGTGAAATAAATTGGTGGACAGGATCACCCAAAGTTTTTGCCTGAATGACATTGCTTTGTGCTTCAGATTCTCAAGGAAATACTTCTGCCTACACCACCCCGTGTGTTCCGGCATGGTACTGCAAGTAAAACTTACCAATAGTTTTATTGTCATGTTTTATTAAAGGTGTATTCCCATCTTGGGCATTTATGGCATAACCACAGAACGTACCATACATGTCCAATAGATGCGGATGCCACCTTTAGAACCCATACCTATCTCTGGAATGGGACCACCTGAACACCTTCCTATCTTTTGCCACTTTTGCTGAGCTCCAGTTACAAGGTGGCTGGATTTTCCAAAAACAGCCAAGTGCGTTTTGCTATGCTGTTTCCAGAACTTCCGTGGAAGTGAATAGGAGTTATGGAAACAGCGCAGCATAGAGAGTTATGCTATTTAAGTGGCTCTCAAGTTTCCCGGAAACATCATAGCTCGCTGAACTGTTTTTGTAACTTCTATTCACTTCTATGGGAGTTTCAGAAACAGTGTAGCAAAACGCACCTGTTTGTTTCCGGAAATTCGGCCACCTCATCAGTCAGTGACCAGAGCCCAGCGGCAGAAGGTAAGACAGAGGGATCAGGGGGCCACATATTAGGGATAGATGAAGGTTTCAAAGGTGGGACCCGCATCTATCAGACATTTATGGCATATCCTGTGGATATGCCAAAGTGTCTGAGATGAGAATACCCCTTTAATTGAAGTCTTGTCATGATGCATTCAACAAAATAACTAAGAAAGTTGACGGAGCTGCCCTGTTAGGGTCAGTTCACACGTAACATAAATACTGTGAATTTTCCACAACAGATTTCGTTACAGTAACAGCAGAGCGGATGAAATTTGAACAAATCTCAATCACACGCTGTGTAAATGTTGAGTGGAAAAATCACTAAGAAATTGACATGCTGTGGTGCGGTTTTTTTAAACCGCAGCATGTCAATTGTATTTGCGTAATCGCTGCTTATTTGTTGAGGGTTTCCCCCATTGAATTCAATGGAACACCCGCAACAAATAGCAGATTTTGCTTTTTTTTGCAGCGGAAAAGCAGCGATTCTGCCGCAAAACACGCAACTCAGAAAAAAAATAATTTTATACTTACCCAGAATTCAGATTTTTCGTCCAGGCCGGCCTCCTGGAATGAGGAGCCAATCACAGGTCACATGGGATGAAACGTCATTCCAGGGCTTCAGAACGTCATGACATCAGGACGTCGGAGCGATGCGTCACCATGGTAAGTATCCATTTTTTTAATTTTCTGTACAGTTTTCCGCAGCGGACATTTCAGCCGAAAAACCGCACCTCAATTTGGTGTGCTTTTTTGGCTGGAATCCCTGCGGCGCCCAGGGTGGATATGCTGTGTGCTCCTACGCAGCGTATCCGCCCTGTGTGAACATAGCCTTACTCCGCTCCATCATGTTAGGTTCATGACTAACCCTGGTATAGCACAGATATTGCTAATATTCATTTTCAGAATTTAAAACATAAAGTATCATTTAAAGTAGGAGTTATAGCGAGTAACGTAATTACTAATTCATGGCATATGATCTGACAAGTTTTACCGCAGGGTCTACTGTAGATACAGCTCCGCTCATGAAGCGGAACAGAATCTGACGCATGGGAGGCCATAAATCACACTAGGAGGGTTAGTTCTCAGGTTTCCAGTTAAAGCTGTAAAGTAAATAATTATTATCGGGATGAGGCTGATACTCTCAATGTTTGCTTTTACAATAATGTCAGGAAGGGATATGAATTATTGAGTCATGGGCAGTATGATGTATTTATGAGAAGCAGCTCCTCATGAATTACTGATGCGATTTTCAATGAGGATATAACATTTTCAGTGGAACGGTCCACACAGAAGCTACTCATTCAAATTGCTCGCCCGAGGCATTATAGAACTTGCCCTATTATTAAATACCACTCTAATCACTCCAAAAATAATAAAAAATACTACAAGAGCAGCTGTGTTACTTATCTCGCTGTGGCCTCCTGCCCTGCACCATGTCAGAGCAGGGAGTGTGGTCTGATGATGTCATCAGGATGCCCCTGGCCCTCCAAACCTTGCCTGAACCTCTTGAATGTCCTTGATCTATGAAGTCTTGCTACGTCTTGACCTTCATGTCTCACCAATACAACTGGTATCTTCCATGCTCTGATATTGACCTTGGATCCATGCTTCTGGCTATGTCTCAGATCTTCCCTTCAACTACTGCCTGACTTCTTGGTACTGACCCATTCTTATCGTCACCTGCACATCTGTATCATCATCAAGTCCTTGTCTGACATCCTTCCACTGATCGGTGACTACTCTGGGGCCACGACTTGAACATCTGACTGGCGAAGTCCATACCTTCATGAGTTAAGGGTAAAAAATATACTCCGTGCCCTATTTAGTCATCATCACCCCGTTGCAGCACTAGAGGTTCCTTTGGGTTAAATAAAAAGCTAAGAAGTTTTAAGGGCTTTCCCGGGAGTTCATTTTTGTTTTTCTTGTTTTATAAAAAGGTGTCTCTTATTTTTTAAATTTCCCTGTCACTATATAGATAAACTAATTCTGAAATATTGCAGTTTTCATACTTCCCAATGGCACCTCCCAATGCTGTCACTTTTGAGCTTGTGCCGTGTAGACAGGGCAGGGTCAGCATTCACCTAAGTATCATTGGATTACAATATTAGATAAAACAGGATCACACCAATAACAATAGTTGATGGGAACAGCTCAGCTCCTCCTCCCTCCTCCCTATCCCTGCACAGCGACCACTGCATATGTCACAGAGCATGCTCACTACACTCTCCTATAGAAGTCAATGAGTCATTTTCAGAATTTTTGTATGTACAGGTCCCTGTCCTAAAAAAAATCTCAGCAGCTGCCCAGATAAGAAGACTATCCCTATAATCATGTTCCACCACTCAACCACAGGAAGAGCTCCATACAGATGATGGCAAAGTTGGAACAATACTCAAATTCCAAGGCGGCATTTGTGGATATTTCTGTTCTGCAGCATTTATACAGCAGCCTTTTATGTATATGTACAGTACAAGTAGCAGAAATAATGACTTCATGTTTATTTGTTCTTGTACCTGAGTACTAAAGCCTCGCTGCTGCCCACACGCTCGGTAAGATTCATCGTATATAAAAGAATTTGGCAAAATTTCAATGTTTGACTTCTGGAGAGATTTAATTTCCCAAACGATTGTTATGTCTGCAAAATAAAAATTCGGGCCAATTATTTGAACAAATCGTGTAATTAAATCAAGTTGCATTTGTAACATTGCAAAATGAGTTTAACTTTCACCATTTGCCAGGTGGTCTCTCCTGATCCTCGGAAGAAAAAATAACAATTCATCACTTTTTTTTTTTCTTTTCAGCTTTTCTTTAGTCGGCAGTATTGGGAGACATGCCTGAAGGATGAGAGTGAAGCCCATTACCCCTATTATCTATGATTCCAGAGCCGCTTATAATCTAAGCAGGGTGCAGTATACTTGGGCAAGAAAGTTGTCCTGTGTGGCCTGTGACCTGCGCTGTTTGTAAGGTAACTTTCACATTCTGGCAAGCACCGAGTATGAGGATATTTTCTGGCTGGCACTGTTTATGGGGTCTCTAAGAAGCCTTATATCTGGGAGCACCCTTTTACAAGCATGGGCACGCTTTCTGGAAGGCACTGATTATATAGGTACTCTCTTGCAGCACTGAGTATCGGGGCACTTTCTTGCGGGCATTGAGTATGGGGGAACCCTGGCAGGAAATGTATATGGGGCACTTTCCGTCTAACACTGTATTTAGGAGCTCTATCTGACTGACACTCAATATGGTGCAGTTTCTGGGAGGCATTGTGTTTAGAGGTACTCTCTTGTAGCTACTGGGTATGGTGGCACTTTCTGGCAGGGACTATATATGGGGTACTTTCTGTTTTACACTGTATTAGCGGCGCTTTCTGACTAACACTGTATATGGAGGCACTTTCTGTCTGACACTATATATAGCGGCTTTCTGACTAACAC
Organism: Rhinoderma darwinii; assembly: GCF_050947455.1. Lineage (NCBI taxonomy): Eukaryota > Metazoa > Chordata > Amphibia > Anura > Rhinodermatidae > Rhinoderma > Rhinoderma darwinii. The sequence continues at coordinate 13,974,605 of NC_134689.1, read as the reverse complement.
TGAATATGGGGGCAGTCTTATTGTAGGCACTCTCTTGCAGGCACTGTGTTTGGGTGGCTCTTTCTGACAGTGAATATATTTGGGTTACTTTCTGAGTAACGCTGTATTAGGGGACACTCTCTCCCTAACACTGTATATTGTCACGGAGCGGGTTAGTAGACCCACTAGGCCGTACTGCCGCAGGTGGGAGGCAGCTGGCCAAACAACAGAAATATAATGTCCCGCACAAGGGTACCTGAATAGTCCAGATGGTGGCCGCAGCTCTGGCCCAGATGAGATGGGTGCAGCAGATGGCGCCAAACGTGGCGGATGACACAGGAGCCGCAAGTTGCGCCAGACGTGGCGGACTCCTCCGGGCGTGGCAGAAGACACAGGACGTGGCATATTCCTCCGGACGTGGCAGATGACACAGGACGTGGCGGATTCCTCCGGACGTGGCAGATGACACAGGACGTGGAGGATTCCTCCGGACGTGGCAGATGACACAGGACGTAGCACGACTCGATACTAAGGCACAGCACGGGAAACAGGAACGGGAAACAAGGCATGGGTAACAATTGGAACGGGAAACACTAAGGCACCATTTGCAAGACAGACTGGGAAAACTAACAACGCTCAGGCAAGGATTAGAAGGCCAGGGGCCTTCTTATAGACCAAGAAATCGTGGCAGTTGATGATGATGACGATTTCCTATTTGCGCGCGCTGGCCCTTTAAGGCACAGGGACACAGCCGAACGGAGCGGAAGTGAGCGCTGGAGTCTCCTAGGAGGGAGACGGGGACCAGCGCTCACGGATCCATGGCTGCGGGCGTCGGGAGGTGAGGGAACCCGACGGCCCGCGGCCATGGATGCTGCATATACGGGGGCACTTTCTGACTAAAACTATATATTGTGGCACTCTAAATGACATTGAATATGGGGGCAGTCTCCGGCAGGCATTGAGTATGTAGGCACTCTCTTACAGGTATTGAGTATGGGGCGCTTTCTGGCAGGGACTATATAGCTCATATATTTGTTCTGGTTGATAGTGTATTGGGGAGCCGATTCTTTTTGAAATGGTAGGGACCATATATTAGGCACTTTCTGCATGACACTATATACATGGGCACTTTCTGCCTGGCACTATAGATAAGGGCTCCCACTAAATTACACTGAATATGAGTGTGTTTGTAGACACTCTCTTCCAGGCACTGAGTATGGGCACACAATCTGGCAGGGCCTATATATGGGCCATTCCCTCTTTAACGCTGTATTATGGGGCACTTTCTGCCTAACAGTGTATATGGGGCACTTTCTGTCTGATATTACTGCTGAACTTTCTGACTGACATTAAATATGGGGGCAGTCTATGGCAAGTATTGTGTTTGGAGACACTCTTATAGGCACTTTCTGGCAAGGACAATATATTAGGCACGTTCTGATTAATACTGTATTAGGGAGCCCTTTCTGACTGTCACTGTATACGGAGGCACTTTATGAAAGGGACCATATATTAGGCACTTTCTGTTTATCACTGTATTAGGTGGTCACCTTCTATCTGAAACTGTTTACGGGGGCACATTCTGTCATATGGCATATTGTGTCACTTTCTGACTGACGCTGAATATGGCAGCACTATCTGGCTGGAAAGTGTATGGAAACAATCTCTGTCTGGTACTGTGTATAGGGACACACTCTGGTAGTCACTGTACATGGGGGTGATAAATGACCTTGCCAAGCCCCCTGTGTGGCATTGTGATACCACTGCACTGTAATGACAGATACATTTTTGTTTCTGAGCCACATGTCACATTTATACTTACTGTATACTAAGTCACAATTTCTCTACCATTATGGAACATTTGGAAGTTTTGTTATTTTTTGCTTTAATGGTAGACTATGTCCAGTATTGGCAGCTAATAAAAGAGGGGGCAGGAAATATTCCCTCAAAAGGACCACAGTGAGCCTCCCCGCAGCCTGAAATGCCTAATAAAAGGAAACAGTAAATTGTATTCATTTGCAAATAGAGATATCAGATTCCACTCTACATCCATTTTTTTCACAATATTTTAATGTTTTCTGTTCCAGGGAATGTCATTATACTTATGTAATTTTACATTTTGGCACTTAAATTACTTGTAGAAGGGAATAAATGGCAATCATTAAAGATTTGGAATCAAAGTCCACAACAGAACTCAGCGCAGCGGCTGCCAGTGCCCTTTATTAGCACACTTCATTGGGAAACTAGGGCACTCGGTCGTCTCTACTACAGTCCGGGAGCTTATTAGAAGCAACCTAATAAAAAAATAAAATAATAAAGAGACAATGTATAAAAAACTTTTTCTATCTATCTATCTATCTATCTATCTATCTATCTATCTATCTATCTATCTATCTATCTATCCCATATATATCCCATATCTATCTATCTATCTATCTATCTATCTATCTATCTATCTATCTATCTATCTATCTATCTATCTATCTATCTATCTATCTATCTATCTATCTATCTATCCCATATCTATCTATCTATCTATCTATCTATCTATCTATCTATCTATCTATCTATCTATCTATCTATCTATCTATCTATCTATCTATCTATCTATCTATCTATCTATCTATCTATCTATCTATCTATCTATCTATCATACCACTTATTCTGTGTGTATTTTATAGCCTTGGATAGAATATGCTCAACAGAGTCATTATTTTTCCATCAAACTATATTGTTCCATGTGTGCTAGAAACATCACTGTAGTTACTGGGAAAACAATTCTCGAGAGACAAATGTGTGTTAAATTATTTGTATCAGGACAAATATTTGAATTACACATGACTAAAGAAAGCACAGCACATAAACACAATCCACTTGCTATTTTGGTAGAACAGACTCAGTAAATAAATGGTGGAAACAATGTTTTTCTTTCTTTCAAATTGTAAAACAAGTTACAACAAATGAAGCTAAACACGAGCTGAATATTTATGTTATTGACATTCTGATGATCCCCCTGAGATATCCACTTCCCCGTTCCACGCCATATTGGTACATTTCTGATGCTGGAGACAAATATGTTCCTCGTACTCCTTCATATGTGGGTCATGGTTGTGTCCCTGAAGACCACACTGCTGGATAAAGAATGGAACATGGTTAAGTATTTAAAGACGTCATCCTGTTTAGAAAACCCATTTTTAAATATTCTATTAATAGATTCTGAGACCCCCATCTGTGACCCATAGTGAAGATCGGCAACTAAGAGTGTGTCTAACTTTTGAGGACCTAATACATCAGTGCATTACACTGACAGCCCATTGATTTTAATAAGAACTGTGTAATAATAAATTTTTCCTGTGGTGGCGCTGCAGGGAAACTGAACACTTGCCTCCAGGTTCTTCCACAGATCATAGCTGATCACTGGGGTTGCCAACAGCAGGAAATACTGTGATCAGCTAACAAAAAATGATTGGCCATAGTGGATAACCCATTCAGGTTAGACGCACTAGTGTGATCAGCAGGTCCAGATGATAAATGGCCATCCATGTAATACATGGATGGCTTGAGTCGGCCGGAGAGGTATCCGCTCTTAGAGAGCGGCTCTCTGTGCTGGCTCATAGAGGATTGTCCTAAGTTGTGGACCCGCACTATGATGTCTTTATGTTCATATGGACAGGGGTTGCCCTTATGGGACAATCCATTTTATTATACACTTATACTATGGAAGACAAAGCTCCTGCTTATGGTTTTGCAACACCCACGAGGAGTAAAATAGCCATGACAAAGGCGTATCCACTATTTAGAGGAAAGGGGTTTTTATATTGTAAGAAAAGTCACACTTTTGAACTCTTTGGTAGAAAAACTAGGATTCAACAAAGCATTTGTTATATCCCATAATGCAGATAAATACTCTCTAAATGCACATCGTCCAACCACGCATAAACAAAATAAGTAACATGAAAAATTACTTACATGAATTAATAAATAATTAGCAGCTCCAAAGACAAGGCATGAAATTCTTTATTTCTTAAATGCCCACATTGACAGATAATCTTCTTTAATATTACAATAAAAGCTACTTTAAATCCATTAACTGCAACCCAATGGATGGTGGGCCCCTATGTATAGATCACCAATGTGGCCTATAGAACTATATGATTGAAAGTGATTACTGTGTAGATACATAAAATTGAAAAAGTGTATTACCTTATAGTGGGTGTCTGATTTGGACAACCCATTTACAAATACCCCACTAGAGAATTCTGTCCTTAACTATTTTCTAGATTGGAGAGGAGCTATATAGAGTGTTGCTTGCTCTGGAGGACTGTGTCACGGAGCGGGTTAGTGGACCCACTAGGCCGTACCGCCGCAGCGGGGAGGCAGCTGGCCAAACAACAGGACACCCCAGAAATACAATGTCCCGCACAAGGGTACCTGAATAGTCCAGATGGTGGCCGCAGCTCTGGCACAGATGAGATGGGTGCAGCAGATGGCGCCAAACGTGGGGGATGACACAGGAGCCGCAAGTTGCGCCAGACGTGGCGGATTCCTCCGGACGTGGCAGATAACACAGGACGTGGCGGATTCCTCCGGACGTGGCAGATTCCTCTGGACGTGGCAGATGACACAGGACATGGCGGATTCCTCCAGACGTGGCAGATGACACAGGACGTGGCGGATTCCTCCAGACGTGGCAGATGACACAGGACGTGGCAGATTCCTCTGGACGTGGCAGATGACACAGGACGTGGCACGACTTGATACTAAGGCAAAGCACGGGAAACAGGAACGGGGAACAAGGCACGGGTAACAACAGGAACGGGAAACACTAAGGGACCATTTGCAAGACAGACTGGGAAAACTAACAACGCTCAGGCAAGGATTAGAAGGCCAGGGGCCTTCTTATAGACCAGGAAATCGTGGCAGTTGATGATGATGACGATTTCCTAATTGCGCGTGCTGGCCCTTTAAGGCTGGGCACGAGCGTGCGTGCGCACCCTACGGGACACAGCCGAACGGAGCGGAAGTGAGCGCTGGCGTCTCCTAGGAGGGAGACGGGGACCAGCGCTCACAGATCCATGGCTGCGGGCGTCGGGAGATGAGTAAACCCGACGGCCCGCAGCCATAGACGCTACAGACTGTCTTATCCATGCTTTAATTTCAGCGCATTAATTTCAGTGGAAACTGCGTAATACTTCACTTCTCCTGTGGTGGCACTGCAGGAAAATTAAACACTTGTTCCTGAGTACCTACAGCTGATCAATAGGGGTCAATGCAAGTTACTGAGGTCAAGAGGACCTCTGTAGGTGCAGACCATCTTGTGCAATCATATTAAAGGCTCAGTTATGTCATTCTTTTACCACTTTGTGATAAATTGTGGTCTCTTATCTGTTGATCTAGTGAAAAATATTAATGAGGTGTTTGGAAGCCACTAATGAAGAAAATATGGATGCAAGCCTTCTTGTCTTCCTCTCTCTTGGGCATACCTAGGCTTTCCTTTATCTGGGGCTAAAATTCAGTTCACTGCCTAGAGGTCCTTTTACGCGACCCGACATGGTCCGTGAAAGCGAGCACCGATGATGAGACAGCTCGTTTGTCCCCATATGTTTCCATCATGTCGGGAGTATACCTCACTGTTTAGACAGGGAGATATGCTACCAACTAGTGACCATTTTATTGGCCGCAAAAATGAGCTCATCAGCCGATGAGCGAGCGTTTGCCCAATCATTCTCCCATGTAAAAGGACCTTTAGCCTTGGCTTGTTGGTGCCCCTCTCCCAGGCATCCAACACCTGGGTGGCATCCATCCCTTATCTCTGCTCCTTGTTAGACATTGTATCCCTGACAACTTTCTCCTACTGCCCTGTTTTGGCAGCCTAATCATGAACAAGGAAGATGAGGATGGACCCATAAAGTAAGAATCTTATTGAATAGTTCTTAAGGTAGGTAGAGGTTCAACTTGAAGCTCCTGGGCCCTAATGCAAAATCTGTAACAGTGATCCTCACCTACCATGTACCATTTATAATACTGGTTTCTTCTTAAGTCGCCTTTGAGCCCCATTAGACACCAGGGTCTGGGTGCAACTGCTACCCATCTCCTACAGCTCGGCATCTGCCAGAAGGCCTCTCCCGAAGGTTACCGACTGAAAATACCAGGCCTCCTACAATGACTGTGGTTATCTGCACTTCCATCTACCCAAAGGTGTAGCTATCGGGGGTGCAGAGGTAGCAGTCGAACCCGGGCCTTGGTGCCTGAGGGGGCTTAAAGGCCCTTCTGCTACATAAGAAGACACCAGTTTTATAATGGCACATGGTAGACCAGGGCCCTGTTACAGATTTTGCTTTGAGGCTCAGGAACTTCATGTTATGAGATTGAATCCACCATTTCTGATCTACACCCATCAGACCTACAGACGTCTAGATAAGAAGGTCAACTGCTCTGGGTCTATTTCCATCTCATTAATATAAATGTAGTATGTAGCCGCCATTCGCAGAAGATGATTGGTTCGGGGAATATCTACAGTCAGCATCAACACAGGAACTGCCCCCGAAGCTCTTCCACCTAACATCTGCCTATTGATTTCCATCTTGTTCTCTGTTTTATACATTATCAGATCAAAGTGGAGGAAGTCCCCAGCATAGTCCTCAAACCACCGCGGGAGTCCTTTACACACCAATTTAGGTCACCTCTATTTAATCATTTGTTGAGCACATCAATAATTCAGATTGACATGAGGATCTCTATAGACGAGATGTAATATAAGTACCATTGGATTTAACCCCTTTATTTCCACATTCTCCATTGCATCTTCTTTTGCCTCTATCTTAGGTCTAGAAAATATTTTGAGGAGAAGGTAGGATTGGCTTCATGGAGGTTTTTAGAGGTGGACAATATGATCATTACTCTCACAGTAGGTCAGACCCTCCCAGCAATATCATAAACAGAAGGGTTGCCCCAATAGAAGGTACCCCATTATTAATTGTGTCTGATCATGGCGGACCACGCGTGACGCGTCTGAGCAAAACTGGAAATGGCCGAACGCAAAAAACAAAGATCATCTAAAAAAAAAAGCAATATCTTCTATTGGGATAACTTAGACTGTTTATGACTGTTTAAGACTATCACCAGATCTGCGTGCGTGCGTGTGAGAAGCCATACATGTGTGTGTCCGTGGCTACTGACGGATCCTGTAGTTATTTGTCCTCTGCCCCCTTTTCTACTGTTTGAAGGTTTGCCAAAATTGGATTTATGTGCAGTCTGTAACTATACAAACACATCAAAATTATTTGCAAAGTTGCTTAATTTTTTTGTTTTATATCTACTGGAGCAATAAAAATATGATTGCCAAGGTGGCTATACATTTTAAGATATAGTTTTTACCTGCCCTATTACGCTGTGTATTATCTGACATGAGTTATGAGCCATAATATGGCCTTATACATGAGGTTTAAACCTCAGAATAACCAACTTTGATTTTTGCTGTGTTAAAAAAATATAAAAAAATAACATTTTTGAAATTGACCCTTAAATTTTTGAATTTTTTTTTTTTACAATTCCAAAAATCACAAATGTTCTGGAGGACACATTTTGCACTAACCTTTCACTTGGTGATATTACTTAATGATCTCGGCCTGTAATAGACGAAAGTGGTTAGGTGTCGACAAGAGGAGGAAAATGACAGGTCGGGATTATCACCCCTTTACTGCTGTTAATGCCCCATAGAACAGGTTTATGTGCAATTCTCAAAGTCAGAAGAGGAAAAACTGGATGGGTTTGATGTAATTAGGTTTTTATACATTTTATTTTGTGCTCCTGTTTACTATAAATGCATTTGTGGTCTATTGAAATCAACCTCGAAAAACCAGCGGAAATCAGTGGGGAAATAATGGGTTTGCAGCATTTAAAATGTACATTATGTTTTAACTTTGCAAGTCCAGATCAGCTGCACGATGAGATTGAAGCGTTTCCATAATGTGCTATATGGGACGATGCATATCCTGAACCATTTGACATTTTCCCTTTGTTTAGCTTCATGATGGAAAGTGGATCTATAGCATTATATGTTCTAAGAATTTAGCACTGCCTCACCCTGAATTGCTTTTGACACTGTTATATGTGAACCACTGCAGACTGGGCCTGAGTTACTGTATGGCAGTATTATTGTATGTGTTCACAGTTTGGCAATATTACAGTATGCATTCACTGTATGGCAATATTACTGTATATGTTCACTGTATGGCACTATCACTGTATGTATTCACTGTATGGCAATATTACTGTATATGTTCACTGGATGGCTCTAATATTGTATGTTTTTTCTCTGTATGGCTCTATTATTGTATGTGTTCTCTGTATGGCAATATTACTGTATATGTTCACTGTATGGAACTATTACTGTATGTGTTCACTGTATGGGCACTATTATTGTATGTGTTCACTGTTTGGCAATATTACTGTATGTATTCACAGTATGGCAATATTACTGTATGTGTTTACTGTATGGCAATATTACTGTATATGTTCACTGTATGGCACTATCACTGTATGTATTCACAGTATGGCAATATTACTGTATGTGTTTACTGTATGGCAATATTACGGTATATGTTCACTGTATGGCACTATTATTGTATGTGTTCACAGTTTGGCAATATTACAGTATGCATTCACTGTATGGCAATATTACTGTATGTATTCACAGTATGGCAATATTACTGTATGTGTTTACTGTATGGCAATATTACTGTATATGTTCACTGTATGGCACTATCACTGTATGTATTCACTGTATGGCAATATTACTGTATGTGTTCACTGTATGAAACTATTACTGTATGTGTTCTCTGTATGGCACTATTATTGTATGTGTACACTGTATGGCAATATTACTGTATGTGGGCACTATTACTGTTGTTTTAACTGTATGGCAATATTACTGTATGTGTTCACTGTATGGCACTAATATTGTATGTGTTCACTGCATGGCACTATTATTCTATGTGTCCCCTGTATGGCAATATTACTGTATATGTTCACTGTATGACACTATTACTGTATGTGTTCACTGTATGGAACTATTTCTGTATGTGTTCACTGTATGGCACTATTTCTGAATGGATTCACTGTATGGCACTATTATTGTATGTGTTCACTGTATGGCACTATTATTGTATGTGTTCACTGTATGGCACTATTACTGTATGTGCTCACAGTATGGCACTATTACTGTATGTATTCACTGTATGCCACTATTACTGTATGTATTCACTGTATGGAACTATTACTATTTGTGTTCAATGTATTGCACTGTTCCTGTATGTATTCTCTGTATGGTACTATTAGAGTATCTGTTCACTGTATGGCACTATTACTGTTTATGTTCAATGTAGGGCACTATTATTGTATGTGTTCACTGCATGGCACTATTACTCTAGGTGTTCGCTGTATGGCACTATTACTGTATGTGTTCAGTGTATGGCAATATTATTATATGTGTTCACTGTATGGCAATATTGCTGTATGTTAGTCATGTATGTTGCAATTTTATGGCACAAGTAGTATTTGCACTCTTCCAAAAAATATTAGAAGGGGTCCTCACACATTTTACCCAGGTGCCTTCACATACATTGATTTGCCCTGGTCATATTGATGTATGGATTTGAGAAGTCAAATCATATTTTATATAGCCTGGTAACTATTCTATAATTGTACTTCATGAAATCCGTAGGTCAGGCGTTATTGGGCAAGTAGAGTCTTCCTTTAAATTTTTTTGTTAAAATGTAATCCTATAAATGTACTGTACATGAACCTTCACTGTCATCTTGTGTTTCTTTCAGCTTATATCCCGAGGATCACACAGTGAGGAACACTGGCTTAATGTCAACAAAGTGAACAGTATAAATTGTGTTCCCATGTAACGTCCTCCCACCTCCGTAGAAATAGAATTAATTCTGCATTCCTCCAAGAGATCACATCAACACCCCGTTATTACATGTAACAAACCCAATGTTTGTCTCGTGTCCCACCTCTGACATTGTTCTCTTTGATCTAGCAGTTGTACGGCGCTGAACACAAGCAGTCAGAATCTGACATCCCATGTGTTCAGGCCTTCACAGTAGGGTTTCCTCCTCGTCTTATATAGGATCTGTCATGGAAGAACCACTTAGTAGTAGCTTCTCCCATGATGATAAAAAATGCACACAACCAACCCTTTACATCATCCCTGAAACTTGATGGCCTTTTTATGGCCTCTTTCCAGACGAGACCCTTTGTAAGAACAACTTTGAGGGTTAGATGGTGCCCAAAATTTTGTATGGGATCGCGGGCACGGCCGTGTGCATGTGGTGAAGAATAACCTTAGTGACATCACTTTTGGGGGATATCATGATGTCACCACCTAGTTTAAGCCATGTGAGCTGATTCCGCCACACAAATGCCACCAATATAACAAAACCACCAACTTTATGCACATAACCACCTTTCTTTCTACTTATCTTCATTCCATCCACTAGTTCAAGCCTGGGAGCCATCTTTCATAACTGTTTCTGGCTTCACGGGTGGAGCTTTCCTGCCCTCTCCTCCCCGGGCCCCTATTAGAATTATTGTCTAAGACCCCAACAGTTAGGTCTGATAGGAGACTAGGGAGTCACTGTGGCAGGAAGTGACACCATTTGATTGACAGATGCAGATGGCAGAACATCACTTGGAGTCGAAGGAGTCATCACACAAGGATCGGGACTGACGGGACCTCCCCCAATGCTCAGCAACTGGGCCGCAGTGCTAAAGGGCCATGTGGCTAGTTAAGGTCCCTTAAGGTGCTCACCACTGTGCAAGGAAAAAACAAACAGATCTCGATGCCTTCATTCTCAGGATCAGCAGGGGTTCTCAGATGACGGATCCCCACCACTTATAATGTTATGGCATATCTTAGAGATATGGAAATATATCTTTAATACAGGCCCTTGGGATCCAAGAAGATGGCCATGTATAATTTTTCTGTATGTAGCACTTACTGGCTATGATCTAATGCTAATCTTGACTTCTCATATCTGTGATGCAGAATCCTCAGAAGTGCTTGCGGAGACGTATGTGTGTTGTATTCTGGGTATAAAAAAAATTGCAAATGTTCACGACTCAGCATGAAAAGTTCCTGAGCTTATTATCTCAGTCATCAACACAGTGCGAGAAATTGTTTGTTTACCGCTCAGTGCCTACATTCGATAAAATGAAGACAAATAGCCTTTTCTAGGAACACATAAAGCGCCATTTACAAAGCTGCACAACTGCGGCACCACGGAGCTCTGCCAGTTTGCATTTGTACACGTTCTATATTTGTGTGTAAAAATAGGCTTTGAATTGAAATTTTAGCTGTTTTGTTTTATTTCTCTGTCTGAACTGACTGGGAGAGCTCTAGAGAAGAATCTGCCCAGGATAAGTGCTGCTTCTCTGGAGCCTGCCCAGTGGTTTTCCCACTTTAGGAAGTGATTGCCTAGGGATATGCCACAATTTCCTCATCGGTGGAGGTCCGAATGCTGGGCCACCGTCTATCCTTAGAATGAAGGGGCGACAGTATTGACTAAGCACTGTGGATTGGCTCTTTCATTGATTTTTTTTTTCAGCCTACCAATTCCCAACTATCCCCCGTGCAGGGAATTACATAACTTGTATGGATCTGTGTTGCAGTTCCCTGCACAGCACCCCAAAGAACCTGTGTCCCTTTTTTGGGTGGGGATCGTCGAAGTCCCAGAAGTCGGACTCCCACCGATCAGAATGTTATTGCATATCCTAGCAATTTGCTATAAAATTCTTAAAGGGGAATACACCTTTAAAGGGGTTGTCCAGTCCTAAGAAATTGATGGCCTATCCTCAGGACTTCCCTTTCATTCCTTATCTGCTTGTACTTTGAATCGCCGACACACATGTAGCCGTCATTTACAGTATTAAAACCTTCTCTCTTTGAAGTAAATGAGAGAAGGCTGTAATAATGTGAATTGTCGCTACAAGTGTGTCGGCGATCACAATACAAGCAACCCCTTAATGATTGATCATGACACGATCACAAACGTGATCGGCAAAAAAACTAGAGGCAGTGGCATTATTGCTCCTTCACTTGCCTCATACAGTGCACCCAAATGCAACCACACAACGTATATTCGCCTATGGCGCAGATTTAAAGCCGAAGACCTTACCCAACAGATTACATTGTATATGTAAAGGTTCTTATCAATATTTACAAAAAGACAACTCGAAGCTCTTGGGACCCAATGCAAAACATGTAACAGGGCCATGTACCATGGGCCATTTATAATACTGGTGTCTTCAGTTACAGAGGGACCCATGTGCCCATGTCGGCATTAGTGCCTAAGTGCAACTGCTGCCTCTGTACCCACTTTAGCTACACCCCTGGACTAGATATATACTGTGATTACTGTTGCCCTATAGCTACAACATGTTTCTACCCAGTAGGGATTTAATTTAATTTGTCACTACTTGCTATGGTTTCACACACATCTTCATATCTTCAAAGTTTTTTGTGATCTATTTTTAATGTCTACAGTGAAATCAATTTTCTCATGATATATAAAATCTGCTCATTAAACAAATGATGGTATTTCATTATGTGTCGGCCTCATATTCACAAAAACTTACTTAAGCTTTTATTAAACTTCCTGTATTTATTGTTACAGTATGGTTTCTACATTGTAGCAACACGCCGGTGCTATCACCATTGGAAATTTTGACACAAATATTACTGAAGACCAATATTGGACTCATTAATGTAAAATTGCGTAACATAAGGAGTTTTTATTTAAAATTGGAGCTTATATATGTGGGAGTTCCCGGGAACTTTTCTAGGACCCAGGGCTGCGTGATCACACAGGAAACCCCAAATGATGATGTCACTGTGGTTTCCTCTGTCATATCAAAAAAGGAGATACTTGGCGCTTGTCTAGAACCTAGGGTAGCCTGATCATGCAGGAAAACCCAGTTGAGGACTTCATCCTGGTTTTCTCTGTGACACCAATGGGGGAGTTCCTTTAGTCTTGTCCAGAACCGATGACTGACAAGTCATACAGGAACTCAAGTTAATGATAACACCTCTGTGACATCAATGATGAAGCCCCATGCGTCTTGTCTAGGACTCAGGGCTGCCTGATCATGCAGGGCACACCAGTTGTTGATGTCATAGTGGTTTCCTCTGTGACATCAATAGAGGAGTTCTCTGGATCTTATCTAGAACCAAGAGCGGCATGATCATGCAGGAAAACCCAGTTGAGGACACCCTGGTTTTCTCTGTGACACCAATGGTGGAGTTCCTTGAGTCTTGTCCAGTACTCATGGCTACCATTTCATGCAGAAAACCCCAGTTGATGATGCCACCGTGTTTTCCTTTGTGACATCAATGATGGAGCTTCCTTGGTTTTGTCTAGGATGAAGGGCTCCTTGATCATACAGGAAGCCCAGTTGATGATGTCATCGTGGATCCTTTTGTGACATCAATGTGGTAGTTCCCTGTATCTTGTCTAGGACCCAGGGCTGTCTGATCCTACAGGAAACCCCCAATTGATGATGTCACTGTAGTTTCCTTTATGACTTCAATGTGGTGTTTCCTGGGTTTTGTTTAAGAATGAAACCTCAGTTGATGATGTCAACAGAGTTTCCCTTGTGACATCATTGGTAGAATCCCCTTGCTGGACCCTCTGGTCAGTACTAATCCTGGTGTTTCTATAACCAAATGCAATAGATAAGAGTTTCTGAGCGTGTGACTAGACATAGACCCCAAACATCCTATATTACACATGCAGGACCTCTTCTGTACTTCTACATATACAGATGAGGGACCAGTAGCTACAATACTAAAAATAAATAATGAAATTCGGAGGATAAAAACCAGTGACCCATTGGTTCATCCATCTTTCAATCCCAGTGAACTACTTCCCCTTTAACAGACCAAAGGGAAACCAAGAGAAATACACTTTTCATTCCTTAATATTAGAAGCAGTTAGAATCCCTGTGTAATCCCTGCCGTAGCAGTCAACTATATAATTTCCCAAAATTAAATCATAACTGGCGACATTTGGGAATTTATCTCCATAGATCTCTAAATACTTTAAGCCAAGATTTCATCTTCTGTAATAAAATGGTAGCACAAGGAGGAATTGCATAATCAGTCTAATGAATTCATGTTTGATGGGAACTGACATAGATGCTTCATATAATCAACTAGACGGAGCCGCCTGGTATCCAGATGACACCAATGTTACATTCTCTGCATGTGCTCGTTTCATTTAGTTGATGACTGGCATAAAAGGATATTGTCCGGATATAGAATATTAATCTTACGCATATTGTTGGTTATGGAGAATTGACCATTAATGAGAATTTTCCCCTAAAAAACAAAACAAAAAACACAATCTGGAAATCTAGAGATTTATCAATAATAGTGCAAAAGGAAAGGAGAGTATTTGTGCATAACTACAAATCAGATTTAAAGATTTTATTTTTCAATGGCCCTTTTGACAAAATCTGAATGGGCAATTGCTTCACTTTCTCTTTGCACTTGTTTTGACAAATTTTAAAGATTTTTCTTTTGTGACGTCTTTTATTGTTGCATAGCTCCCAACATTGAAGGCCTTGCCCCCCCCCCCCCCCTCCCGGGAATGCCCTAAAATGCTATTGAAGCAACTCTTACGACTTTACGACAAAAACAGGGAGGTTGGGAGGTATACTGTTGTTTTCAACCACTTTTCTTGATATAAGATGACAACCCCTAATGGCAACCATTAATCAGTGCTCATAAGGGTTGTCAACAAGTTTTCCAGAATCTGATTGAAACTTTTAAATGTTATACAATGCACCTCTGTGGAAATGTATATGCCTTTCACGGTAGCAAAAAGTGAAAACCCCTATGAGCCGGACGGGCTCCAGGTAATGCCCCATGCACACGAACGTAAAAACGCCCGTAATTACGGGCCCATAGACTTCTATTGGCCACGGGTAGGTGCCCGGGAAGGTGCTCGGGCCGTTGAAAAATATAGAACATGTCCTATTTCAGGCCGTAATTACGGCACGGGAAGGAGCATAGAAGCCTCTGGGGCTCCCGTAATTATGGGTAGCTACGTGTGTGCACCCGTAATTACGAGAGTGTTGCTAGGTGATGTCAGAGGATAGTCACTGTCCAGAGTGCTGAAAGAGTTAAACAATCAGTGCGGGATAGAGAGAAGGGGCTGCACTGATCGGCAGTAACTCTTTCAGCAGCCTGGACAGTGACTACCGCTGGACAGTGAGTAAAAACCCGCAACAACAAAAAAAGCTAATACTTACCCAGAACTCCTTGCTTCTTCCTCCAGCCCGGCCTCCTGGGATTACGTTTCAGCCCATGTGACCGCTGCAGCCAATCACAGGCTGCAGCGGTCACATGGACTTCCGCGTCATCCGGGGAGGTTGGACTTGGATGTCAAAAGAGGGACGCGTCACCAAGACAACGGCCGGGGTACGTATGAACTTCTTTTACTTTCAATCGCTGCGTTCTGCTGCGGAAACTCTGCCCGAAAGGGCTGCCCATTCTCTCTATCCAGCACTGATAGAGAGAAGGGGCTGCCGATTAGTACAGTGCAATATAGCAGAGAAAACGGGTCCGTAAATATGGGTGAAATACGGGTGACAACGGAGCCGTGTTTACCTGCACGGGTCTGTAAATACTGATGGAATACAGGTTAGACAAAGGACCCGTATTTACGCCAGTATTTACTGACGGGAAAAAATAAGTTCGTGTGCATGGGGCCTAAATGTGGGCACTTCGGTGACAAAAACACAGTGTCTTAATCCATACTCAAGTTGACAAGTGTAAAACATATTTAACCAGATCACCATCGGCCCTCAAAGCCCAGTGGGCCCTGGAATTTTTTTCTTGGACAGCACATTAACATTAATTACTAAATTGGTTTACATAGAAGAGAGAGAAGACCTCATAGTAAAGACTAAAATGGGCCCCTAATTAAGGTGCTGGGTTTTGCAATCCAGGACAGGGGATAGTGTTTATTTCCCCCTCCATGCCTTTTCCATGGACCTTGGGCCAGTTCCCTTCCCCCTTGTTTGAAAACAATATAGTTCTTCTGCATAGGTTCTCATCACCCAACAGCACAGGGGACGGACCAGCCAGGACTGGGCCCCCTCTTTCTAAGGGCCTCATAGCAGCCACTCCTGGCCAGATGTCTAAAAAAATTACTTAAAAAAAATATCTGTTTATCCACAATACAGATAAACAAATTTTTGAAAACATGTCCCACCAGAGTTTCGTCAATTCTGGTGCCTTTAGACGTCCTCACCCTAGACCTTGCCACTAGGGCGGACTTACTTATCACAAATCCATATTTATTTCATAGACATCAGTGAAGCCACAAGTGAATTCCTATTCTACCCATATAAGTCAATTTAGTCCATTGACATCTATGAAGGAGATACAACACCGTTCAAGCTAAAAATCTGATTTTGTTTGCAATTTTCTATCAAGTAGTCTGAGTTCGGACTTTTCGCTGACCCATATTAACCTGAACGAACTGCAGGTTTTGATCTCCCCCTCGAAATCTGGAACTTTGACTCAAAAGGCAGAACTTTAATCTCCTGGGCCATTGTTGTGTCCGTGGTCGCTGACCGCCGGCACAACGTTCTTCCTCCTGGTTCTAAGGTGCGTGCGCGTGCTCATCCCCAGGCCTTAAAGAGCCAGCGCGCGCACCAACTAAAATGTTCCCTAACCAATCACTTTACTTCCTGGACTTTATAAAGGGCTCTGCCCTTCTACTACTTGCCTGAGCGTAGTTGTTGTATTCCCATGTTAGTCTTTCTAATGGTCGCTTAGTTGTTATCCCGCTCCCAGTGTTTCCGTATCCTATTACCTGTATCCCGTAACTGTGCTTGTTCCTGAGTTGAATCTAGTGTTGGAGTTGTTTTGTCATCCGCCACGTCTGCTATCGTCTGCCACATCTGGTGTCATCTGCCACATTTGGTATCACCTGCCACGCCAAGCATTACCTGTGCCACGTGTCTGCTACTCCGAGCATCTGCCTGAACATCCTCCCAGGTACTCATACCCTGGAGACTGTTATTGACTGTAGTTAGCCAGCTGCTACTCCGTTACGGCGGAGCAGCCTAGTGGGTCCACATACCCCATAGGCATGACAGCCATGATGCAACATCTGTACTAGGGTGAACTTCAAAAATCACGCATCATTTATAGTACTAGTATCCTCTCATGGGGTCCTTTGGCTTGGGTGGGATTAAAACCTTGGCACCCTCTATAGTTACGCCCCTGCTCTGACTTCATAATACAAATTTACCGCCCATCCGGGACAAATACGGTTAAATGCCCTCTTGCCCGATAAAAAGATAGTCATTAGTTTGTCTTGTGGAATTTTTTTTACTCTATTTTAATTTCAAAATGCGAAATGGATTATCCAAGCGCAAGATAATAAATCAAACTGAAACCTTTAATATCGGAGAACATATTTATAAACTTTAATCATATTAGTAGATTATTCCCGGCCTCATAACTTAAGGCGGCGAGTCAGCGATGCCTCCCCTGTAGGAGGAAGCTCAAGGCAGAAGTAAGAATTCTTCAGAATAATGAATCCAGTTAGACGAGAGTCACCAAAGACACTTCTATTTTCAGTTCTCTCATGTTTGCAAACCCCTCATTAATCATTTTCTGTAATTCTGAAGGTCAGATTTATAAAGCATCTTTCACATTGTGATATCGCTACAGCTCTAGGATTTTACAGAGCTGAGAATATATGACAAAAAATAATTTTTATGCCGTTCAAAATATGTAATTCCCCAATAAAGTACAATTAACAATAGCAATTTGATTAATCAAGTGTGACACCCACTTAATTAACCATAAAAACAAATGGTTGTCAAGCCCCTCCCCTTTTACACGGAGGTTTTTGAACTCAATGGCTTCTTGTTTGTATAAAACAAATCGCCCATCGTGGGAGGGAAAAGACAGGGCAGCCTACATGTGCAAGTCCATCATCGTTCTCACCAGCATTTGCCACATTTCCCATACATACAGTCAGCCATTTCCAATGCCCTCCACCAAAGACTGGATCAAAGTGCTGAAACATCCCATCAAGGAAAATTTTCGAAACTGGTGTTTGAAGTGGAGCAATTCAGCACTGCTCCCAAAGGGTGCACATACCATAGAGAAGACCCAAGTTGCCGCTATGAGGCCTTCAAGTGAAGATACCCAGTCCTGGTTTGCCCCATCCCCTTTGCTAGTAGGTGAGCAAAAAGTGCCCCTCCAGAGAAACTTCAATGTTAGAAAACAAGGGGGTGAGTGATAGGCCCAGGGGTCATGTAAAGGAGGGGGAGAAAATACCAGGCCCTACTCTGGTGGGTGGCAAAACCAAGCACCAAATTGGGGGACCACCCGTTTGGAAAAGTTGGTATACCAGTAAAAAAATAACTTTTATTGGATATATCTAAGATATTGCGGAATACACCAAATAAAATATAAGCAAAGTAATGTTTTTACCCTTCTGAATCAATAGGTTGGATGTCCCCAATTGATAAACCAACCTAATTTGTAAAACCTCTTCGAAGATCCAAAACTTCTTATAAATTATTGTGCCCCTTGTGGGCACAACTCATGGTGGATGATTCATAAAGACGGGGGAACATGAGGGCAAGAAGCATGGGATCATTAGATCTGATGGCAACCCGGCTGTGGTGGGTATAATATACCATGCAGGGATAGGGTGAACGCTCCCTTTGGAAAACCCGATATCACTTGTCAAATCCCACTTGACTATTGGAATAAGGAGAGATAGTAAAAGATCTGAATGATAAGATATTTAGACAGTAAGGATGTATTTGTGTGCTGTCAGTAAGAGAACTTTACTGTACACTGGCGGAAAACTCAAGTGTGAATTAAAGTCATCAGGACGCCGGGTGATGTCAGATCAAACTACCACCAGAAGATACAGCGTGTAGTGTGTAGTGTCCATTGTTTCTTGCACACACTTGTATCTACTACTGAACGCGATAAATGCCCATAGTGTTGGGGCTTAAATATTGTTAGTAATTGGGTTTGTAACTTAGGGTTGATGAAGAAATCATTCCGATATTTCCTGCTTATATTCCAGGCAGTAATTATAACCAGTCGGCTTTTCCCTTAATGGAGCAATACAAGATACGACTTTTGATGTCTGTATCTCATCTCTCTAGGTACTACTGGGTGCAGACTCGTCCGAGCCTACCTGTGTGCCAGACGGCAGTGCCAGTGAATCAGCGGTGGGAGCAGCGGTGGGAGCAGGGGTGGGAGCAGTGCTGGGAGCAGCGGTGGGAGCAGGGGTGGGAGCAGGTGTGGGAGCAGGGGTGGGAGCAGGTGTGGGAGCAGCGGTGGGAGCAGTGCTGGGAGCAGCGGTGGGAGCAGGTGTGGGAGCAGCGGTGGGAGCAGGGGTGGGAGCAGCGGTGGGAGCAGGGGTGGGAGCAGTGCTGGGAGCAGCGGTGGGAGCAGGGGTGGGAGCAGTGCTGGGAGCAGCGGTGGGAGCAGCGGTGGGAGCAGGGGTGGGAGCAGGGGTGGGAGCAGCGGTGGGAGCAGGGGTGGGAGCAGGGGTGGGAGCAGCGGTGGGAGCAGTGCTGGGAGCAGCGGTGGGAGCAGGGGTGGGAGCAGGTGTGGGAGCAGCGGTGGGAGCAGGGGTGGGAGCAGGTGTGGGAGCAGCGGTGGGAGCAGGGGTGGGAGCAGCGGTGGGAGCAGGGGTGGGAGCAGTGCTGGGAGCAGCGGTGGGAGCAGCGGTGGGAGCAGGGGTGGGAGCAGTGCTGGGTGCAGCGGTGCGAGCAGGTGTGGGAGCAGGTGTGGGAGCAGCGGTGGGAGCAGGGGTGGGAGCAGGGGTGGGTGCAGCGGTGGGAGCAGAGGTGGGAGCAGGTGTGGGAGCAGGGGTGGGAGAAGCGGTGGGAGCAGAAGTGGGAGCAGGGGTTAGCCGTACCACTCTCTCCCTATGTAGTTCCTATGGGCCGGCGTGTCGATCAGCTGCTGCGTGTACACACAGCTGACATACATGTCAGTAGCTCAAGTCAGAGTGGCGTGTGTCATCGCCAATAGATTGGGCTTAACTCCCTAAGCGGTCGCTGGGCTAAGTAGACTGAGGTAAGTAAATTGCTATGCCCGCAAGCACAGCGTGTTACAGACTATCTCCCAATGTTTTATCCCTAGCCTACAGCTGGGCTCGTCCCAAGCGAGCACTCACTGGGTGAGTGCAATTTTTTTGTTTTATTTGTTTGGGGGCACTGTCTACAAGGGAGAGGTGGGGGGCACTGTCTACAAGAGGGGCTGTATGGCACTATCTACAAGAGGGGCTGTATGGCACTATGTACAAGGAGGGGTGTGACACTACAGGGGGGCTGTATAGCACTGTCTACAAGGGGGGCTGTATAGCATAGTCTGCGGGGCTGTATGGCACTAGCTACAGGGGGCTGAAAGGCACTATCTACAGGGGGGGTTGTATGGCAGAATCTGCGGAGGGCTGTATGGCACTACCTACAGGGGGGCTGTATGGTACTATCTACAGGGGGGGCTGTATGGAACTATCTACAGGGGGGCTGTATGGCCCTATTTACAGGGGGGCTGTGTGACACTATCTACAGGGGGGGCTGTATAGCACTATCTACAGGGGGGTCTGTATGGCAGAATCTGCGGGGGCTGTATGGCACTATCTAATGGGGGGCTGTATGGTAGAATCTACAGGGGGGCACTATCTACTAGGGGGGACTATATGTGGCACCCAGGGTATGGGGCCCAGTCTTTCCTACTTACGCCCTTGGTGTCTTTCCTATATTCATTGCAAGCCACCCAACTGCCCGAAATTTTCACAGGATTATCCCATGAATCTGACCTCTTGAGGCAAAGCAAATATCCCAAAAGTAGGAGTTTCCGGGAGTTTTTGTGGGCATTCCTGGGTGGATAAGGGACGGGGCTAAAAATGGGGGTTCAAATGTTGGGAGGTAAGTTTTTGGGGGATTTCTAATTCATATGTCTCTCTGAAAGATAAACGGGAATATTTTAGGGTCCAATATTTATCATACAGTAGATAATGCAGATACCAGAACTCCAATCCCAGAATGCATCTGTGTCATTTATTTATGTCCGTCCGTCTCCTACTGTGCTGTGAGCTGTATGGGTGGATTTTTTTCTCTCTTGAATTATACATGAATTTGTCGGCTTCTGTTTAGTGGAAAATATCCTTTTCGATTATCCTGGGACTCTGTAGGAGCCTTGGCCTGTGAAATTGAAATTGCACTTAATGACCCATAGATTTGATAGCATTAGGCCCCATTCCAATATTTACAGATCTCTGATCGCATAGCAATAATCTAAGAGTCTAAATATTCAAAATCGCAAACAACTTCGGGAAACGTCTGGGAAATGATGTCAGTGTTTTCTCGCATTTGACCAGAATTGAAATAATACACTCTGAACCTGAAAAAGTGGTTTTAAGATCCTCTAACAATTGAATATCCCCCAAATTTTCATATTTAAATATTATTTATGAAATATCATACTCCAAATACTCTTAAGTATTACCATGGGATTATTCTGCAGCTCTGGTAAGGACTAGAGTATACTGAGGCACCCTGAATCCACTATAGAAAGCTGTAGCTTCTGCCACATGCAGAATTTAAAATTAAATGTAATGTTTAGCCATTTATCTTCTTGCACTCCATCATGGCTTATACTCTAGTTACATCCAAAGCTGCATACAAACTTCTTTTGGTTGCCCTTGTGCTGACATATTCACCTCACCCAACAGCAAACTTGACCTATAATTTACTTGACTCTTGACTCTAAATGACATCTCCCACAACGCGGAACCACAGGACATGCACAGAACAGACAGAAAATTTAGGTTTCTGCAAAAACAGGTGATGCGTAGTCATTTAACCTGAAATGGGAAAGCAGTAGAGTTTTCAGTGCATTTTTGGGTGTGACTTGTGTATAAGAGATAAAGGAAACACGATAAAGAAAGTGAACATTATATAGACAATGTATAATCATTTTAAAAAAAATGTTTTTCTGTTTCTTAAGCTGATTACATAGGAATTATTAAAATTATTTCAAACATGGCATATAACAGATAAGGATTATAGAGTTAAATGATAAAATTCTGGCTGCCTGTAGTTACCACTAGGGGGAGCTCAGGGGCTGAATGAAGACAGATTGTGTCATCAGTAAGCTCCCTCTAGGGGTGGCTGCAAGCATCTGAATTTTATAATTCAACTCTATAGCTGTGTGTAAGAAAGCAGGGGATTTAAGCTTTGAATATTTAAAAAAAAAATATTAAGCTTCCATCCCTATAAAGTGAGGAGTGGAGGGTAGATCATGAGGCCACCTAGTTGAAAGCAGACAGGGAAAAACCCTTGCAATGACAACTAAGATTTGGATAGGAGGTTGTCCCTCACCAGGGCTAACACAGAATTGCCTACAGTTTACTTAAATAATAATTAATTTCTCATCCGTTTGAAGATCTCTGCTTGCTGTCAGTAAATGGAAACATTGGGGGGAAATTTATAAAAAGCTTTACGCCAGTTTTCTGGAGTAAGAAAGTTGAAAATTATAGTGCACTCCACATTTACACAATAATTTGTGACTTTTTGCTATTTTATGTTTCTCTCGCCGCTTTGAAAAATAGCGATAAACGTGGGCAGGGATGGCGGTAAGTGGCGTGGCCTCCCACAGACCGACAGATTGCTCAAAGATTTGTATTTCCCGAGCATCGACAATCAAAGATGCACCAAATTTATTAAGAGACAGCCTGCCTTCAAATAAGTTTAGCGCATCTCACTCCAAACTATTTCGGTTTTAGACTGGAACATTAAACACCAGGCTAAGTAAATCTCCCTCAATGTCTACAATGACTGTTTCCATCCACTGACAGCAAGCAGAATTCTTAAAATTGCTGAATACTTGAAACCCAAAGAGGAAGTCTTAGTTTGAACCTCACAGGAGTGACTTTTGTGCAAGATCTTGTGCTTTCATTTGTGGAGGAAATTATAGTAAATTTATTTGACTGTGATGACCCGCCCCTTTTTCTAAGCCCCACCCACCTTAAAAAAATACACCCTGCTGGAGGAGATGTGAAATGGAGCAATAATTGGCTATTTTTTATGCCATAATGCTGGCGTACAGCCATTGATAAATTCCCTTCAAGGTCTATTAGAGAGTTGCGGAACTTTTTACTATAAAATTATTGCTTTTTTTAACATATAAAACCTTTTTTTAATTGATTTAACAGATGGACACGTGAAGTTACGAGCCGTCCTCCAGTATCTACAGAACAAGTTGTTGATTGTGTTTCACGGAGGCATTTTCTCCTCTCCCCTCGCTATACAACATCAGTTTTCCTGCCAATTGAAGTCACTACTGGTCTTGTAATGGGAAAATTGCTATTTTCCGCTAGAAATGTTTACAAGCAGAAAACTCCGCCGTTTTCTCAACACTTTCCAGGCATCTTCTTGGTATGTCCTGATTATTTTCTGATTATTTTCTTTTTGCTCTGAGAAGAGATAGAAATACTCATATGAGAGCGATGGTATAGCAGCAGGACCAGATTAGGACGCAATGGGGTCCTGGGCAGACATCCAGATAATATGTTGTTCTGTAAAATTACAATGAAAAGGTGAAAAAAATCAAGTGTACCGAAAGAATAAACCTTTGTGGGGCGCTCTCGTGCAATATTCTTAAATTATCCACCATAGGTATACGTATAGGGGATAATTTAAGAATCTTGCACGAGAGCGCCCCACAAAGGAGTACTTTTCACACTGTCTACATATCATGGGACCACGGGGGAAATCTCCATCTATGGAGCCATACACAGAGGGTCAACTCCGGAGGCCTGCTCAGAGAGCCAAAAATAGTGGGACAGCATCCCGATCTGCTCCAAAGTTGAGTTGTGCCGACTATCCCGCACAACTCCATCAGGTGAGTCAAACCAGATTCACCTATCTTTTCCACACAATATCCTCAAAGGTATCACCTTAGGGGAGCTCCGTTCTCTCTCTTTTTGTTTTTCTACTCAACACCGAAAGTATAAAAGAAGGAAAAAAGGCCTAATCATAACTATGGGGCAGTCGACAAAATCAGTTTAGTGTAGTCTGCTGCACTTTATATGCAATACCTGATAGACACATTATAGGACAATTGGATCCAAAACTGAGGTAAATGCATGTGTCATATCCATCCTGGACCCTTTAAAAACGAACCTGTCACATTGAACCTAAAGCTGTATCTGGTGCCCACATGTTATAGAGCAGAAGGAGCTGAACAGATCGATATATAGTTTTGTGGGAAAATATTCAGTAAAACTTGTTATTTATTGATTTGAATATTTGATCTAGGCTTATGAGTCCAGTGGGCGGGAAAAGGCTGTCAATCATTGAGTAGGACTGCCCACCGGACTCCAGAGTGAGCAGGGCTTTAAATTAATAAATCACAAGTTCTACTGAATCTTTTTCAATAAAGTTATATATCAATCTGCTCAGCTCCTCCTGGTCTATAACATTCAGCAGCTTGTTCATTTATTCATTCACTTAAAAATAAAAAATAAAGTCAGTATGAACAGAGACGTAAGGAAGATTTAAAGTGCACATGTTAAGAGAGAGATGCACTTTAGACAGGGATATCTTATAAGGTGTTTAGCAAGGGCTACATTAGGGGTTAAAAGGGGTACCCACTATATAGCTACTGGGGTTAGCTAGTAAGCACGTTACTTCCACGTGCTGGCTGCCTTTGCGTGGTGCAGTTAGGGGTATAAGTTCCTGGACCACAATGCAAAATGTGTAACAGGGATCCTACCTACCATGTGTCATTTATAATACTGGTGTCTTCATATGCGGCACTGTGGCCTTTTGGGCCCCCCAAAAACACTGCTAACTCTGCACCTGCTCTATCTGCCCTCCAGGGTGCAGTGTGGGGAACATCCTGTTATGATTGGTCCAGGTCTTGTAGACATCCCAGTTTAAATATTCTAAAGTCTAACCTGCATGTTTGGTTCTATCTCCTTCCCTCTCCTAGTTTTTGTACATTTTCTCTCTATGAGTGGGTGGTCTCTTCCTACTGTGATGTAAGAGCTGTTATATGTATTCTGAGCCAATCATATGTCTCCCCCTCGTTGCTCCACCTTCTCTCTATCATTCTGTTTTACTGAAACACTAAAAAGAAAAAAACTGCAGCTGCATCCCCCACCTCCCCCTGTCCTGTCTTTTATTTACTCTAGACAGTTTTTTTTTGTGATGGAGGAGTTTTCTGAACACTTACAAAGAGCCAAGAAGAACTACAGGCTTCTAGTAGTTGAGGAAGATGTCACTGTCCCCCTAATAGGATACATTACAAAGTTATCCCTATAGGTAGACTCTAAACCCTATTCACATTCAGCAAGCAGTGGTTATTACTTTTACGTCCTTTTAAGCTGTGATACGTTCCTCGGCATTGTGTGCACAGAACCTCACTAGGAACAATAGTAAGGGGAGCACTGACGAATATTATTCCCATTGTGTGCCCCAGTCATGGACTATTGGTGACGGGGGTCAACAAACAGCAATGAGGGGGTCATTATAGTCCTAGATTAAAACTTTTTATAGGAGCCGTGCATCGACATTGACAATGGTGATTTATAATCTACTATTGCTTTCTTTTTTTCATTGTTTGTATGGTATAGAAATCAACATTAGAGGGTATGTTTGCCCCTGGGGCGCATTTCATCACATACCATGCATTCACAATATATAATACAACAGAACATTGCACTACGTCTATGAATAGCAGAGTCTGGTATATATTAACCTGACTTGTATGACTGACAGCATTACAGGACTGCACCCCCAGCTTGTTACTCAAGAGGCCGAGGACTGTTTTAAATTTGGTTGTTGTGAAGTGAAGAGTTATAGGATAGATTATGAAGGACCTCTCCAGTATAGGATCTCGACTATAAAACAGGAGAGGATTCTAATTGTATGTGGCAGAGACTGTCATATCGGTTGACACTGCAGGTTATATTGATGGTCCTATTGTGATTCTCATTGTCATATATGTCTAGGATTACGTGTTCCTCTAGACTTGTCTGGAAAGAAAATCAGAAGTTGTTAAAGGCCCTTAGATTCTCACGGTGTAAGGTTTTGTATTAACGTAACTAACCACCCCAAATCTTGGACGTGATTACCAAACTTTTATGACGTGAAGTGGATTTTTCTACAACGTTACCATAAATATAAGACACTTTACTCCATGATCAAACATACTTACGGCAAAGTTCCCCTCTCTCCCCCTGCTGTAATATCTCTGGGGGTCTAGAGTGTGAAGGAATAACTTGAAAATTCGATGTTTTGAATTTTGTGTCAGTATACACTGCACAGGATGATATTCATTTTTTTTGCCTTTTAGTTTGCCCTGTAATAATCTGCAGATTACTTAATTGTTTCTTCTTGGCAGTAAAACAGTTCATGCAAGTAACATTAAGGTCTATGAGTTATGCTCTATGCATCCTATAAATATACGCTGTATATGATAATAAATTGGAGTCTTTCCTTTTGAGAATTTGGTCTCAGCGTGATTGATTCTCCAAGCTGGTATATACCTTCTTCTAATTTGGAACCTACAGAAATCAAGTCGTAGTGGTACCGTTGCGACCACAAGAGTGGCTAAGAGATTAAGGCTATGTAAATTTTTGAACTTTTTTGTTTTTTTAAATAAAATTATGGTGTTTAAGCAACTTTTGAATTGGTTTTTATAACATTTTATTTTTTACTTTTTCAGATACAGCTTCTATGTACCGTATCCTGGCTATATAGAAGCTGTATCTTGCGCTCAGAGCCGAATCTATCAGGTCAGCGGGACTGACGGCTTCAGTGACAATGAGTTATTGATCACATCTAAAGTCATAACCCCTCCTCTAGCTCCACCCGTTTCTAAAAAAGTGCCGTGAGTGGTGGAAACGGCACAAAAGTCTAAGAAAAGTTAATAAATTCCCCCCTTTGTATTTGATGGTCTGGGGATCCATTATCCAAGGTGGTCTAGAGTAGTTATGGGTTAATATCTAATATCCCTGGAGGTCTATGGTGGTTTAACGGTTAACAATTAATTTTACATAATAATATAGTTATCATATATGGTTGTTAGAATGATATGGTTTTACTTATACAAAGCTCCAAATCCCCTTGTAATGACCAGCGGGTTGTGGACCCACTGTTCTACTCAACCTGTTTGACTAAGGGCCACCTTTAAGTGTATTATCTAAGTAGCACCCCCGGTCTTCACCCTGTAACCACCATACGGGGATCTGGACTTCGCTGCAGGGAGGCTACCTATCGAGGTGGTCCCGGTGTGAGTAGCAGATAGCCCAGCGGACCTGGATACAGGCACTGGCAGATGAGATCATGGCAGACGGATAAAGATCTGAAGTCACAGTTTGTAATAAGTAGTATGTCTGCAGGCTCGCAGCAGAATACAAGTTGCCAACAGGTAGTAGGACTCAGGCTCGTATCAGGTAGCGGGATGCCAACGGTTAGAAGGTACCAGAATACAAACTGGTGGAGGGTAGGAGGATATGGACTGGTTGCTTGTAGCAGGACACAGACTGGTAGCAGGTAGCAGGAAACGGACTGGTAGCAGGTAGCAGGATACAGACTGATAGCAGGATACAGACTGGTAGCAGGATACGGACTGATAGCAGGATACAGACTGGTAGCAGGTATCAGGATACGAGCTGGTGGGCAGGTAGCAGGATACGGACTGGTAGCAGGATACGGGCTGGTATCAGGTAGCAGGATACGGACTGGTAGAAGGTATCAGGATACGGACTGGTAGCAGGATACGGACTGATAGCAGGTAGCAGGATACAAACTGGTAGCAGGTATCAGGATACGGACTGGTAGCAGGATACGGACTGGTAGCAGGATACGAGCTGGTAGCAGGTAGCAGGATACGGGCTGGTATCAGGTAGCAGGATACGGACTGGTAGGTAGCAGGATATGGACTGGTAGCAGGTAGCAGGATTTGGACTAGTAGCTGGTAGCAGGATACAGACTAGTAGCAGGTAGCAGTATACGGACTGGTAGCAGGTAGCAGGATACGGACTGGTAGCAGGCAGCAGGAGATGGACTGGTAGCAGGTAGCAGGATTTGGACTAGTAGCTGGTAGCAGGATACGAGCAGGTAGCAGGATATGGACTAGTAGTAGGTAGCAGGATTTGGACTAGTAGCTGGTAGCAGGATACAAACAGGAACCTTCGCAGGAAACAACTAAGTTGCACCAAAGTTGCTCAGGAACCAGGTGACCAGAGGAGCTGCCTTAAGTAAGTCCAGAGCGTCAGGAATTGGTTGGGATTGAATGCGAATGCGCACGCTGGCCCTTTAAGATATATGGTTGTTAGAATTATATGGTTTTACTTATACAAAGCTCCAAATCCCCTTGTAATGACCAGCGGGTTGTGGACCCACTGTGCTACTCAACCTGTTTGACTAAGGGCCACCTTTAAGTGTATTATCTAAGTAGCACCCCCGGTCTTCACCCTGTAACCACCATACGGGGATCTGGACTTCGCTGCAGGGAGGCTACCTATCGAGGTGGTCCCGGTGTGAGTAGCAGATAGCCCAGCGGACCTGGATACAGGCACTGGCAGATGAGATCATGGCAGACGGATAAAGATCTGAAGTCACAGTTTGTAATAAGTAGTATGTCTGCAGGCTCGCAGCAGAATACAAGTTGCCAACAGGTAGTAGGACTCAGGCTCGTATCAGGTAGCGGGATGCCAACGGTTAGAAGGTACCAGAATACAAACTGGTGGAGGGTAGGAGGATATGGACTGGTTGCTTGTAGCAGGACACAGACTGGTAGCAGGTAGCAGGAAACGGACTGGTAGCAGGTAGCAGGATACAGACTGGTAGCAGGATACGGACTGATAGCAGGTAGCAGGATACAGACTGGTAGCAGGTATCAGGATACGGACTGGTAGCAGGTAGCAGGATACGGACTGGTAGCAGGATACGAGCTGGTGGGCAGGTAGCAGGATACGGACTGGTAGCAGGATACGGGCTGGTATCAGGTAGCAGGATACGGACTGGTAGAAGGTAGCAGGATACGGACTGGTAGCAGGTAGCAGGATACGGACTGGTAGCAGGATACGAGCTGGTAGCAGGAAACGGACTGGTAGCAGGTAGCAGAATACGGACTGGTAGCAGGATACAGACTGATAGCAGGTAGCAGGATACAGACTGGTAGCAGGTATCAGGATACGGACTGGTAGCAGGATACGGACTGGTAGCAGGATACAAGCTGGTAGCAGGTAGCAGGATACGGGCTGGTATCAGGTAGCAGGATACGGACTGGTAGGTAGCAGGATATGGACTGGTAGCAGGTAGCAGGATTTGGACTAGTAGCTGGTAGCAGGATACAGACTAGTAGCAGGTAGCAGGATACGGACTGGTAGCAGGTAGCAGGATACGGACTGGTAGCAGGCAGCAGGAGATGGACTGGTAGCAGGTAGCAGGATTTGGACTAGTAGCTGGTAGCAGGATACGAGCAGGTAGCAGGATATGGACTAGTAGTAGGTAGCAGGATTTGGACTAGTAGCTGGTAGCAGGATACAAACAGGAACCTTCGCAGGAAACAACTAAGTTGCACCAAAGTTGCTCAGGAACCAGGTGACCAGAGGAGCTGCCTTAAGTAAGTCCAGAGCGTCAGGAATTGGTTGGGATTGAATGCGAATGCGCACGCTGGCCCTTTAAGAGATGGCCAGGGAGCACGCACGCCCTATGGGAGCAGGAGGAAAAGCGAGGCCACGGGAGGCAGAACAGAAGCGCAGGCGGCCACGAGCAGCTGAGGGGCCAGGCTGCCAGTGTGGAAGACAAGCAACCCGACGGCGGGGACAGCCAAGAGGAACGGCACTTGCATGAGAAAATTCTAGCTGTCTGCAGCCACCACTAGGGGGAGCTCAGTGCATACAGATTTATACAGCTACCATAGAACTCAATAATAAATTAGCATACAGATAGCTATCCCTAGTGGTGACAACATTTTCTTAGTGCTTTTTCCTATACTGCCGAGATGGGGGTTTCTGGATAATAAGTTTCCTCATTTCTATTTAGAACATTACATCGCCTACCATGACTTGATCCCCCAAAATGATCGTAATACATAGGACACTACAACTCCCAACATGACCTGGCCATTGGACATGATAAGACTTATTTTTTTATTCTTTATGTACAGTGCATTCGGAAAGTTGTCAGAGCCTTTCACGTCTTTCACATTTTGTTATGTTGAGGCCTTGTGCTATGATAAAAAAAAAAAATCACGTTTTCCCCCATCATTCTGCAATCAATATCCCATAATGACAAAGTGAAAACAGAATTTTAGAAATTTATTAAAAATGAAAAACTCTAATTTCGCAAGGACATAAGAATTCAGACCCTTTGCTATGACACTCAAAATTTAGAAAGAAAGGAAAAGATGATCCAGCGCTGATAGTAGTTTAAAAAAGAAGGATGGTTCCCACTTTTATTTGCAAAACCATTTAAAAATTGGAGAGGAGACGCAGTCTCAAGGCAGGAGTAATAGGAGTTTGCCATGATTAAGAACGCTGTCTGCGTTCGAAACGCGTAGGCTTGGGTATATACCCCTATTACTCCTGCCTTGAGACTGCGTCTCCTCTCCAATTTTTAAATGGTTTTGCAAATACCTCTCCTAACTACAGAATAAATGTTACGTTCTATGAAAAAGATAAAGCTTTGGATGTCAGAATATTCCACGGAAAACTCAGCAGTTCATGAAATGTGTATCTTTTGTAAAATTTAGCGCACTGGTCAAGGAAGAACTGACCTTGGAAAATCTCCAGGGCAAAACATTACAAAAAAACGAGGATGTGAAGATCAGGTTCTGCGTGAGTCAAGTTCTTATATGTAGCGTTCAGGAGAGGATGCAATGACCTCGTGAACCGAGTTCTGATGGCGGCTGATACGTCTTAACAAATAAGTCAGGTCTCAAGATAGATTCATAACACCACAGAAGAAGATTTTCTCTACAATGTTTTTATTTTACAGATAAAATCTTTGTCCTGAAAGGATATTTTCTTTCTCTCAAAATCTCAGACTCTTGAACTGGATTTCATATCAGCCTGGAGGACAAGACAATGCCGACTCTGAGTGGGGACATCCCTCCCGACCATATTTTAATAGGCTTCAAAGTCTCAAGACAAAGACTATTGTTCCTCACCTTGTCCCGATCCAGCGCCGCTCTACTGCTCGCATCGGGTCTCCATGATGACTGGCCCGTTCTGACAACATCACGCAGCGGCTGCCTTAAAAGAGAAAATCTGCCGGGAACCCATGCTGTGAATTAAGCTACATTCTGTCTAGCTAATGAACCTGCATTTTGACCCTGACTCGGACCTTGGTCTTGCCCCTGGATTTTGCCTACTACTTGTTGTTCAACCTCTTAGCTTCGACTCATGGCTGTCTTCTGGTATTGACTTTGTCTTCTCCTCTGGGTGGTTATATTCTGACTGCACTACTAGTGACTACCCCTGGTTCCCCTCCAATTCCACATCTACATTCCTACAGCGCAACCGCCGCCAATTGGTGATTACTCTTGGGACAATGA
The DNA here is from genome assembly GCF_050947455.1 of Rhinoderma darwinii. Lineage (NCBI taxonomy): Eukaryota > Metazoa > Chordata > Amphibia > Anura > Rhinodermatidae > Rhinoderma > Rhinoderma darwinii. The sequence continues at coordinate 13,942,981 of NC_134689.1, read as the reverse complement.
CCTGGGAATGCAATGGGTAAGACCATACCCCCTTGTGGTGGTTATAGGGTGAAGGAAATTCCTTAGACTCCGCACCTCAGTTTATCCAGTTTTAACCGCAACAACTAGAAGACCAGAAAAATAATAGCAGGAAGCTTGGGTTACATAGAGGATGGGGCGTTCATGGCAAAGATTAAAATGAAGGCCCTTTCAGGAGCTGCTTGACATCACCACAATCCTAACCACCCAGGACAGGAGGTCTTGGTGCCCCATCACATTTTCCACTTTCTAGTTTGCTTACATGGGGGCAGCTGTGGTGACCACAATTCTGTGCAGGTTTGAGTTTATACGTTTCCCAGGGCATTAATGGGTCTTGATTTGATGAAAGGCCATATCACTGCCCTAACTCAGTAAATGATACTGTAAATAAGAGCACTTCATTAAAAATCAAAGTTTTTGTGAAAATTGTTACTCGCCTCTTTTCATTTTAAAGCTGCCCAGGCTACCCTTTGGTTCCCATGGACACATCCCTGGCATCTGGCAATGACTGATGTTGGCACATCTCACTCCTCACCACACTTAAGTGCCAGTCCTGTCTCTCATCCCTGTCATGTTGCGTTGCTATGTGTCTCTCTTCATTTAAAAACCGGCCCCAACTTCCCACTGGTCCCTATGACTATACTCCTAGCATCTGACACTGTCCGATGGTGGGACTTCTCACTTTTCCAACTACAATGCCGATCCTGCCTTTTATATTGTGTTTCCATCATAATGGGCAACAGGTTATTTAACTTGGCCCATTCAGTACCTGTACCTTCACACAAGGGATACAGCAGTAAAGCACGGGAGACATCTCCAACAATATTTACAGCAGATGTGAGCGGGAGTTGGTGGGCAGCAATCACATCAGTGTTTTAACTTCAGCCAATTGCAGCGAAGCACTGACTGAGGAGGAGTGGTTTCGACAACTACTGCTGCCATTCCCGAAGTGTTAAGAAGCAGTTGTTTTTCCTGGCCGCCATGGACCCATATACCCCTAAAATCCTTAAAAAACAAATACCATTAAAAAGGAAGACCAGGTATGTTAGTTGACCCAACTCGGTCTATTTTATAAGATATTACTATTCGATAACAACAGAAAGTTGACCCTATTTATAAGAAATAAACATTCATGGATTATAATAAGCATATTGGTAGTATAAATTCTCTGCCCCAAACCCATGAAGCAGATTGGGAAAGAAGGGCTGAAAGAAGTCAAAGCCCTTGTAATCAACTTCTAGGTGGAGAAGTTGTCTTTAAAGAGGAGTAGTTGTCTTCTAGGAGGAGGAAATTACTTCTAGGTGTAGTTATCTTCAAAGAAGTGTAGTTGTCTTCTTGGAGAAGTTTTCTTCTAGGAGGAGGAGTTGTCTTCTAGAAGGAGTTGTCTTAAAAGAGGAGTAGTTATCCTCTAGGAGGAGTTGTCTTCCAGGAGGAGTTGTCTTCTAGGAGGATGAGTTGTTTTCTAGGAGAAGGAGTTATCTTCTAGGAGAAGGAGTTATCTTCTAGGACGAGGAGTTGTCTTCCAGGAGGATGAGTTGTTTCCTAGGAGGAGGAGTTGTCTTCAAAGAGGTGTAGTTGTCTTCTAGGAGGAGTTGTCTTCTATAAGGAGAAATTGCCTTCTAGGAGGAGTGGTCTTCAAAGAGGTGTAGTTGTCTTCTACGAGGATGAGCTGTTTTCTAGGAGGAGGAGTTGTCTTCTAAGAGGAGGTGTTGTCTTCTAGGAGGAGGAATTGTCTTCTAGGAGGAGGAGTTGTCTTCTAGGAGGAGTTGTCTTCTAGGAGGAGGAATTGTCTCCTAGGAGGAATTGTCTTTTAGGAGGAGGAGTTGTTTCCTAGGAGGAGTTATCTTCTAGGAGGATGAGTTGTTTTCTAGGAGGAGGAGTTATTTTCTAGGAGGAGTTGTCTTCTAGGAGGAGGAGTTGTCTTCAAAGAGGTGTAGTTGTCTTCTTGGAGGAGTTGTCTTCTAGGAGGAGTTGTCTTCAAAGAGGTGTATTTGTCTTCTAGGAGGAGTTGTCTTCTATGAGGAGGTGTTGTCTTCTAGGAGGACTTGTCTTCAAAGAGGTGTAGTTGTCTTATACGAGAATGAACTGTACTCTAGGAGGAGGAGGAGTTGTCTTCTAGGAGGAGGAGTTGTCTTCTAGGTGGAGGAATTGTCTTCTAGGAGGAGTTGTCCTCTAGGAGTAGGAATTGTCTTCCAGGAGGAGTTGTTTCCTCAGAGGAATTGTCTTCTAGGAGGATGAGTTATCTTCTAGGAGGAGTTGTCTTCTATGAGGAGGAGTTGTTTTCTAGGAGGAGTTGTCTTCTAGGAGGATGAGTTGTTGTCTAGGAGGAAGAGTTATCTTGTAAGAGGAGTTGTCTTCTATGGGGAGGAGTTGTCTTCTATGGAGAGGAGTTGTCTTCTAGGAGGAGTTGTCTTTTAGGAGGAGTTGTCTTCAATGAGGTGTAGTTGTCTTCTAAGATGATGAGCTGTTTTCTAGGAGGAGGAGTTGTCTTCTAGGAGGAGGAATTGTCTTCTAGGAGAAGTAGTTGTCTTCAAAGAAACAACCTTGAAGGAAATTTCCTCTAGGTGGAGTTATCTTCAAAGAAGTGTAGTTGTCTTCTTGGAGAAGTTTTCTTCTAGGAGGAGGAGTTGTCTTCTAGATGGAGTTGTCTTAAAACAGGAATAGTTATCCTCTAGGAGGAGTTGTCTTCTAGGAGGAGGAATTGTCTTTTAGGAGGAGGAGTTGTTTCCTAGGAGGAGTTATCTTCTAGGAGGATGAGCTGTTTTCTAGGAGGGGAGTTATTTTCTAGGAGGAGTTGTCTTCTAGTAGGAGTTATCTTCAAAGAGGTGTAGTTGTCTTATATGAGGATGAGCTGTTTTCTAGGAGGAGGCGTTGTCTTCTATGAGGAGTTGTCTTCTAGGAGGAGGAGTTGTCTTCTAGGAGGAGGAGTTGTCTTCTAGGAGGAGGAGTTGTCTTCTAGGAGGAGTTGTCTTCTACGACGAGGAGTTGTCTTCTAGGAGGAGTTGTCTTCAAGGTGGAGGAATTGTCTTCTAGGAGGAGTTGTCCTCTAGGAGGAGAAATTGTCTACCAGGAGGAGGAGTTGTTTCCTAGGAGGATGAGTTATCTTCTAGGAGGAGTTGTCTTCTAGGAGGATGAGTTATCTTCTAGGAGTTGTCTTCTATGAGGAGGAGTTGTTTTCTAGGAGGAGTTGTCTTCAAGAAGGATGAGTTGTTTGCTAGGAGAAGGAGCTATCTTCTAAGAGGAGTTGTCTTCTATGAGGAGGAGTTGTCTTCTAGGAGGAGGAGTTGTCTTCTAGGAGGAGGAGTTGTCTTCAAAGAGGTGTAGTTGTCTTCTAAGATGATGAGCTGTTTTCTGGGAGGAGGAGTTGTCTTCTAGGAGGAGGAATTGTCTTCTAGGAGAAGTAGTTGTCTTCAAGGAAACAACCTCTTTCATGCTTCAAAGCTACAGCAAGAAAGTAACTTCATGAATCTCATTTGAGCAGGTCCCAGATGCATGTGATAAATGTGTTATAGGGTTTTTGATTTCTTTGTAATTAATAAATTTATCTTGAGGCGACTTGGAAGGATTATTAGAATTTCACTCAATGAAATAAATGTTAAACATCTGTTTCTTTCAGGGTGAGGATTAATAGTGACAAAACACTTGCCCGGTACGATTTCCATTGATTTCATGCTGAAATATTCTGCAATACACAAATGGTTATTGAATGCATTGTAAATCAGCGATATGCCAAGTGCAATACTGAAGGGAAATTAAACAGTCAAAGAAAATGAATATTAATGTTATATGTAAATGAGCATCACATGGTTCAGTTATAATGCTGTATAAAATTGAAATAATACAGTGAAATTTCTTTAATCTAGATTTTCAGATATTCTGGATTATCAGATGGCGGTCTCTTTTTATTTTTTTTAGTTACTTTTAAATTTATAATGTCTATAATTTCTGTAAAAGAATGCATTTATCCATTTACTGACATCCTGCTGGGCTGGTGAAAGAAGTAACAGTGTGAGAGCAAACAAACAAGCAGAGCTGCAATGTAAAGCATAGGGGAGAGCAACAGTCGAATCATACAGCCCTACATTGTCTCCAGTAGCAGTACCCACCACAGAGTGTCCCCATAACCATACCCACTATACAGTGTCCCTATAACAGTGCCAGCCATGCAGTGTCCCCATAACCGCCACACAATGTTCCTATAACAGTGCCATCCACATAGTGTGCCCATAACCATACCTGCCACACAGTGTCCCTGTAACAGTGCCAGCCACAGAGTGTGCCCATAACCATACCCGCCACACAGTGTCCCTGTAACAGTGCCAGCCACACAGTGTCTACATAACAGTGCCCACCACACAGTGTCCCCATAACCATACCCGCCACACAGTGTCCCTATAACAGTGCCAAATACATAGCGTTCCCCATAAAAGTGCCCACAACACAGTGTCCCTATATCAGTGCCAGCCACACAGTGTCTACATAACAGTGCTCGCCACAGAGTGTCTCCCATAACAGTGGCCGCCACAGTGTTCCCATAACAGTGCCTGCCACACAGTTTCTCCATAACAGTGGCAGCCACACAGTGTGCCCAATAACGGTGTCAGCCACACAATGTGCCCAATAACGGTGCCAGCCACACAGTGTTTCCCATAACAGTGCCAGCCACACAGTGTCTACATAACAGTGCCCACCACACAGTGTCCCCATAACCATACCCGCCACACAGCGTTCCCCATAACAGTGCCCACAACACAGTGTCCCTATATCAGTGCCAGCCACACAGTGTGCCCAATAATGGTGCCAGCCACACAGTGTTTCCCATAACAGTGCCAGCCACACAGTGTCTACATAACAGTGCCCAACACACAGTGTCCCCATAACCATACCCACCACACAGCGTCCCCCATAACAGTGGCCGCCACAGTGTTCCCATAACAGTGCCTGCCACACAGTTTCTCCATAACAGTGGCAGCCACACAGTGTGCCCAATAACGGTGTCAGCCACACAGTGTGCCCAATAACGGTGCCAGCCACACAGTGTCTCCCATATCAGTGCCAGCCACACAGTGTCTACATAACAGTGCTCGCCACACAGTGTCCCCATAACAGTTCCCGCCCCACAGTTTCTCCATAACAGTGCCCGCCACACAGTATTTACATAACAGTGGCAGCCACACAGTGTGCCCAATAATGGTGCCAACTACACAGTGTCTCCCATAGCAGTGCCAGCCACTGAGTGTCCCCCATAGTAGTGCCAGACACGTGTCCCAAATGAAAGTGCCAGACACACAGTGTCCCCATGACAGTGCCAAACACAGCGCGTCCCCCATAACAGTGCCAGCCACATAGTTTCACCCATTACAGTGTCAGCCAAACAGTGTCGCCCATGACCTTGCCAGCTACACAGTGTCCCCCATAACAGTCATAGCCACAGAATGTACCCCATAAGAAATTTACTTTCAAATGTTGCGGTCCTTTTTCTTCTTTATTCCTGGTAAAAATGTGTACGTTTTAGCTGAAAAATATGTTATTTTCAATTTCACAGCCTAATTCCACGAAGACTGACCACAAGCGAAAGATGCGCTCATCATTACCTAATAGTACGTCCAGGAGCGGGAAGGTGTTAAAGGTGCTCACATTTATCTCCCAAGACCTACATTAATATCTATGATCGGTGTAAGGAAGAGATTGGATCTGCCATCTGGACAGCACTCTTTTCTCTGCATTAGAAGGATGTGACTGTCTTTCTAAACCATCAGACATGCTTGGCTGGTCGGGGGTTGCACAGAACAACATGGGGAGCCGCAGCTTGTGCACCCCTGCAGTACAGACTCTGCGTCCATGTGCACGATGGGGCCTAATTTACATAGAGATTGTGTTTTCTTGCTTCACCCCTATCGGGACTTTGAGGCTGGCACTCAGCTCAAGCCCCCATTGGTTTCCTTTTTTGGGCACCTAGTCCCACTACAAACACCAACTGCAAGTATAGTTCCTCATAAAAACTATGAAACCATATATAAATATTGGATTGCATTTCCCCTTTACGGCACCATTCCTGCGTAGATGTCTATGTATTCATTTGCTGATTATAGTGCTATATAATAACCGGTTGTACATATATTTACATACTAAATAATAACGTACGGAGCCGGCAGCAGCTGCGCTGGGAGAACGGTTTAGAACCGTTCCTTAAATTAACTTGGCACATATAAGAAAAGAAGATTGTCCTAACAGGACTGGTAATATATGATGTGTTCTCCTCTCATCAAATCACTGGAGTAAAAACCGTGAAGATCATGACGACCCGGTAAGTGCTAATATTACGGCAGCTAATGTTTCCGAGGTGTGAAAATTTGTATTTATATTGAGCCGCCCGTAATGAACTATTATCAAATAAATCTGCTAATTACCAGTCAGACCTCGAGCCATCATCTTGAAATTAGCCAAAGTATAATATAAAGAGCATGACTAACACAAGATTTATTACAACCCAATTAATGAGAGCAGAACGGGGATTTATCTGCACTCCCAGGTGATGTTCATGTTAAAGGAGAAATCTAAGAGTGTATGTGTCATAGAGGGAGCCCTCAAGATTTATATGGGGCAGGTGGTAAGTTGGGGGTTCGGCTTGGGAGTTTCCAACAACCTTGCCCATAGGGGATTGGGAACGTAAACAGGGCTGGGAAATTAAAATAGGAAAGCGGAATGGGACTAGCCTGAAGGTCACTTTTCCCCTTTCTTCTACAATGGATGGAGGTCACAAACATAGGCTGGCTTCTGTCCCAACTCATGGTTTAAGATTGTCTGTTTTATAGAGGGAACCCTCAAGTTTGCTATGGAGCAAGTGGAAAGTTGGGGGTCCAGCTTGGGATTTTCCAAAAACCTTGCCTATTGGTGGTTGGGGAGGTAAACAGGGCTGGAAAACCATAATAGAAAAGCGGTATGGAACTAGCCTGAACATGACTTTTCTCATTTCTACTACAATGGATGGTAAGGAGGGCACAAACATAGGTTGGCTTCTGTCCCAACTCATGGTCCATGGGTGTATGTATCATAGAGGGAGCCATTAAGGTTGTTATGGGGCAAGTGGAGAGTTGGGGGTCCAGCTTGAGAGGTTCCAACAACCTTGCCTATGGGGGGTTGGGAAACAGGGCTGGGAAACTATAAAAGGAAAGCAAGATGGGACTAGTCTGAAGGTCAGTATTCCAGTCTCTACTTCAAAGGGTGGGAAGTGGGGAACAAACATAGACAGCCTTCTGTTACAACTCATGGTCCAAGGGCGTTTGTATCATGGAGGGAGAGCTTAAGGTTGCTGTGGAGCAAGTGGAGAGTTGGGGGGCCAAGCTTTTGAGTTTCAAATGGTCTTGTCTATGGGGGTTGGGAACTTAAACAGGGCTGAGAAACCATAATATCAAAGTGGAGTGGGACTAGCCTGAAGGTTACATTGCTGCTCTCTACTTCAAGGGACGGGAAAGGAGAGGGTGCACAAACATAAACTATCTAATCTGTCATCAGTATAAACGAATGGTCCAATGGTGTATCAATCATAGAGAGAGCCCTCGAGGTTGCTTTCAGGCATGTAGGGAGAATAGTGACCCCAGCTTTGGTGTTTCTAATGGTCTTGTCTATGAGTGTTGTGTACCACAGGGCTGGGAAACCATAGCAAGGAATGAGGAGGGGACTAGATGGAAGGTCATTGGTTGCTCTCTATAAGAAAGGATCGGAGGGGGCACAAACATAGACTGGCTTCTGTACCAACTCATGAACCTAGTGTGTATGTATCACAGAGGGAACCCTGAAAGTGGCTATTAGTTAAGTGGAGATTGGGGGCAACTTGGGTGTTTCCAATGACATATGGGGTTGGGAACCTAAAGAAGGCTGAGAAACCAGAGAACGGGGGAGAGGACTAGCAAGACACTTTGTTGGTCTCTCCTACATGGATGAGAAGGGGGGCAAAGACATAAGATGTCTGGCCTGCCTTCTGTTCCAACTCATGGTTGTCCTATTTTGTACCGTAACTGATCTTAATGAAGAGTAAATAAGTCATTGGTCAGATTCATTGCTTCCTCTCCGTTGTCTTCAATGATGGTGGATACATTTCATGGACATGATGTCATAACAATTTTGTGAATGTAAAAATGCTTATCTTTAGAAGGCCACGAAACGTACAATAGACCTTTATACATTCTTTAGTCAGCCATCACTTTAATTATAGGGGTCTTTAACTCAAGTTTGACACCTGGTGACCATATGAAAAGTGTTTCTCCAGAATGTCTTGCCTTCAACTTTCTACTGTATGGAATTTGGGAACCTAAAGATGTCCACACACATTTGATGAAAGTCGGCTGAACCCTCCAGATATAGGCATGACCAGCCGACTATCCAATTTGTATAGGGGTCTCCCAAAAGAAGGATCAAGCATGAAATATCCCTCCCCTATTGAAATACATGCAGGTCAGCTGAGGCAACTGTGCATGTTTATGGTGGAGTCGGGAGAAACAAGTGTATGGTCACATTTAGCAGGGCGTCCACGCTCCACAGCGTTGGCAAACAGGACGAGAGGGGGTCATGCCTGTAGTTAATTTGGCCACTTTCTCCTAATACAGGGAATAGGCGGCTGGTTTGTCTCAGCTCACGGTTGTCCCATGTTCATTTCACTCTCAATTTACTAAAGAGTACAAATGTACATGTGTCCTTCTTTAACATTCCTCCTGGTCCCAAATATGCCAAGATGAGTGGCGCAAAACGGGCAGCTATAAAAAAAATAAGGCTTTTGTAAGTTTTTGTTTTTTTCTTGGCATAAGTTGAACCAGGAGAAAAGATAAGTAAGGACGCATTGTTAGTAAGTCAGGAGCAACTACATATACTGGGACTGTAGAGTCAGATGCATTAGTTCCTCTCTATTTTTTCCACTGATTGTGGATAAATTTCATGGACATGATGTCATAACAATTATTTGATGCATAAAATTGACTATGTGAATGTAGAGCTAGTTATTATGTCTTATATTTTTCATATAACAGACCTTTGCACCTTATCCAGTCAGTCTTTACTGTAATTATAAGGGCCATCAACTCAATTTTGACACCTGGTCACAGGGTCAGATTAGGAGGATGTTACAAGCGGCATTTACCCCGGTGTCCTCCACCACCTTGAAGAACAAGGGGTCCTCCACCACCTTGAAGAACAAGGGGACCTCCACCACCTACCCTCCCTGCCCAGGCTGATTCTATCTATCTCATATTTATCTATATATCTATTTTTTGAGGACTCTTTAAGTAGTTATTAATGGACCTACACTTCGGAGGGAAAGCCCGTAGCAAAATTTTAAACGGCCATTTCAAAAGTTTGCCATGGGGTCAAGCATTTTCTAATTACGCTCCTGGCCGTCACTTTTTATATCGGTAGTGTATTTACTGCTTTCTTCTGGGACCTCCATCTCTTAGGAAAACCGGGATCCTCCGAAGGCTTTTTGACAATTCTATCAAGCCGAGAAGAGGTGGAGACGATTGTGAGTGGCTCTCTATTTTCATTTTAGAGGGCTGCTGTATGGGTCAGGTCTGATTAAGAGGTCAGATGGAGGCCCCCACCAAATTGTTTGCCCAGGTGCCTCAAGCAGTCTTAATTTGGCCTTGCCTGGTGATTTTTTGAGTAGTGATTCTCTAGATTGTCTTGTCTTCTGTTGGGTCTTCAGATTTCTTAGTGGCATGTCCATGATTTCTGATTGTCTCTTTTCATCTTTTTTTGTCATTCTCTTCTCTTCTCTTTCCTTTCACTTCTTCCAAGCATCGTTGTCTTCTCGAAACAACTGGGTTTTCTCATTATATGTCCAAATTCCGGTCATTTGTGCTTCAGGTTGGAGGTTTTGCTTGATTTGGTGAAGAATACATTTGTTTGCTGCCTCTCATTTTATCATAAGTCTTTAGCAATGCCAAAGTTCAAAGGTGTCAATACTTTTACATTTCATGAATCTTTATGGTCCAGTTTTCATACCCACAAAATCCATAGATGATACCAGTAGATGGAGGACTTGTCACTTGCTTCTTCCTTCCTCATCCTGAACCACAATCCACGAACCACTTTCCTACTCTCGAAACCTGTAAAGGTTTTACAAACTCCCTGTTACTAACCTCTGCCATATTGAGCGCTACTCTCTCGCTCACCGGCTCTTTGTTCACAGCTAGTGTCCGCATCAGATATCAACGGAAACCATCCCGCTATGATGACATCACACTTGGCGCCAGTTTTTAAGAGAGTTTCTGCTATAGACCAACTACTTGTGGTAAAGGTAAATTTCTTACTACTAGCCCATATCACTTTGCTTCGCCTCTGACTTTACACCATCGTTATGCTCCTTCTAGTTCCATCGCCTGATACTTGCTGTTCATCCTCCTGGTTATTGACCTTTGACTTGTTCCCTGGAAACGCCTCTGTCTTCTCCTCTGGTTTGTTGCACCATTGTCCACTCTCCTGAAGCTCCTGGGTCAATTTGCAAAATCTGGAACAGAACCACCACCTACAATGTACCATTTATAATACCAGTGCCATCTTATGAGGCCAACAGGGCCCTTGTGACCAACAAGTGGAGGGGGCCAGATGTAACTGCTACCTCTACACGCTCTATAGCCCCAGTATGGTGCCATGATATGTAATGGCACTCTATAAATCATCAATAATCAACTGCCTACCCTCTTAGGCATCGTTCACATCTGCGTCAGGGATCTATTCCGACGGAGCTTTCCATCAAAATGAAGCCCTGACTGACAAATGGAAACCATTGATTTCAATGGTGACGGATCCGGTGCCAATGGTTTCCGTTTGTCTCAGTTGTGCAAGGGTTCCGTCGTTTTGACGGAATCAATAGCGTAGTCAACTACGCTATTGATTCCGGCAAAATGACGGAACCCTTGCACAACGGAGGCAAACGGAAACCATTGGCACCGGATCCGTCACCATTGAAATCCATGATGATGGAAACGGAAACCTATGGATTCAGTTTGTGTCAGTCAGGGCTCCGTTCTGACGGAAAGCTCCAACGGAACGTCAGAATGGAGCCCTGACGCAGACGTGAACGAAGTCTTATTGCTTGTTTTTCCAACGTGTAGGAACCGTCTTGTAATTGCAACCTTGGCGCCCCTACAGCAACACCGCTGGACCATTTTGTAAATGTTTGCAGATCACTGGGCACTGCCAAGCAAATCTATGCCACTCTGTGCTGCCTTTTTGCCTCATTAAAACTGCAGGCTAAACTATCTATAATTGTCTGCCAATTCTGCCAGTCATGTAAGTTCTGACTACAGACAGTCCCTCCTAATGTGAACTCATAGCTGGGAACTGCCTCTTACTAAGCCAAATAACTACAGAATAAATCGTCATTTCACTTTCTCTAATTAGACCCCGAAGCATTTTAGTTTGTAATATGAATTAAGATCTGAAATGTCACGCCAGGCAATTAAGCTGCCGAGCCACCAACCGTACAGTTTACCCTACGACAAACGGCACCATTCATTTCAGACATTTCCAGCCGTGTTTTTTTAGGAAACATTTCCTCCAGTGTATCAAATATGAGTTCATGTTATTTCCCAGCTACATTCATCACATTATCATTTGTTCCATATTCAGCACTGAAAATAGATTTTAACATCGTTACCATTTACGGCTTCAAATAATTAATTTATATAGGTTTGCTAAAGTTGATTTTGATCAACTAACTTTCCAGAGCTGAAATCGATGTTCTGCTGCATTCTTAGCACTATTCTCGGTAGCCCTTCTGGGTCAATGTCTGTATGGGGCTGTGAGGGATATAGCGTAGACATTGGCATTGTAGTAGGGGGACCCACAGCCCTATACCTACAAATTGCAGCAGATACCGTAACTTTATAGGGCTAAATAATAAGATTCCAGCCAGTGGCGTAACTACCGCTGTAGCAGCCGTATGGCGTTATCTACAGGGGGGGTCTGTATGGCGTTATCTACAGTCCGGGCTGTATGACGTTATCTACAGGGGGCTGTATGGCGTTATCTACAGAGGGAGCTTTATGGCGTTATCTACAGATGGGTCTGTATGGCGCTACCTACAGGGGGGCTGTATGGCACTATCTGCAGGGGGGGCTGTATGGCGTTATCTACAGATGGGGTCTGTATGGCTTTATCTACAGGGGGAGGGCTGTATGGCGTTATCTATAGGGGGGGGCTATATGGCGTTATCTACAGGGGGGCTGTATGGCGTTATTTAGAGGGGGGGCTGTATGGCGTTATCTACAAGGGGCTGTATGGCGTTCTCTACAGGGGGCTGTATGGCGTTATCTACAGGGGGGCTGTATGGCGTTATCTACAGGGGGGCTGTATGGCGTTATCTACAGAGGGGGCTGTATGGCGTTATCTACAGGGGTGCTGTATGGCGTTATCTACTGTAAAAAAGCACTATCTACAAGGGGGGGTTGTGTGACACCCAGGGGAGGGGGGGCCCAGTCAAAAGTTTGCTATGGGGCCCAGTCTTTCCTAGTTACGCCCCTGATTCCAGCAGCCAACACTAACGATGGGAGGGGGCACTGCACGCGGAATTCAATGGAAGTTGTATACATACATATGGGCAAGTTGGCATCCAATATTTCTCTACTAAAGTGGTTGTTTTATCAAGACAACCCTTGACAATATTCCCTACTAAGGATTCTAGACCTAGTGAGGGATTCCCTGATCAAGACCCCCATCTGTTAGCCAGGGATGAGAGACACTAATTAAAGTTATCTGGGATTAAAAAAAAAAAAAAAACTGTAGCCAGTCATTGGCTAGAGCGGTCACAAGCTGGTATGGCACGCCATTTTTTGAGCAAGGCAAACACAGACCAGCGGTAGACCACTAGACCGGCATAGTTTGGGAGGCGGGGGATTTAAAAAGTGATTATGATATTTTTTTCTCGGATGACAATGTCTTCATGAGCTGCATTAACAGGTACAGATGTGTCCTTCCTTACCTTTCCTCTTATCTCAACATATCCTGAGATGTGTAGCGCGAGATCACCAGCTTTATAAAAAAACAAAAACATGATTGTCACGAGACGTCTATGCTACGTATATGGGTCTATGTGTGGCCACCCAGTGGTTTTGATGTGAACTGCAGCCTGTGAAGGGTTTAGCCAGCATGTCGCGATATTGTGTTGAAGTGGTTGGAGTCCTTAGCCAAACACAAGGGTGGAAACATCTACCCTAAAGGTCTTTTTAAAACCAGATATGGTGAGGAATGGCCTGATGACATTTTTAATATGAAAAACAACTCAAGGACTCAATGGTGAAACAATTATTTTTTTTTTGCCCAAGGCAGGGGTTTCAGAAAACAAACACCCATTATATCCAGATCCAAAAAGGTAATACTACTCTACATTTGTTGATAAAAATTCCCATATTATCTTCATTAATTTGGAAACAGAAACATTTGATGGTTACCAAAGACAATGTTAAAACCCCATACAATAGGGTTAAATACTCACACAATTTACCTGGGCTATTAGCATTAGTACGTGAAGCGTCAGTACCCTATTAATTACTGCAATATTTATGAACTATCTCTCACTCCCATCTGCTATTATGCTGGTTAACATTTAGCTGGACCTCAGAGGTTCGAGATGGCCATCTGTTCCATCACATCTACAGAAATGCAGATTTATTTTTACCTAGAAGACTGACACTTTTGACACATGGGTTTATATAAAGGTACAGACTCCAGATCACAAACTATTTTTAATACCTTTATTTATTTTACACTTAGTCTTGGCATTTTCTTTCATCACTTTGAAATGATTCCTCGGTCGAACGTTGGCCAAGGAGACCTCTTGTTGACCTTCTCTAGGACCTTTGCTGTTTCTCATGTCTTTTCCCATTAACCCTGCCTGCCATCAATTTCCTTTTGGATGTTCTTCTAAACTGTTTCCATCTATAGGGTTTGGTACTTGATGGTTTTATGGTCGTATTTGAGCTTCGTGACTTCCCATCATCAACACTCAACTAATTAAATATAAAGAATATAATTATCCCGCTGTATATCGAGAGCTTTATATTTAAACCACCTACATTTTCCATGGCATGTGTTGAATATGAATGTTGAATATGTATTAAGAACACATGACAGAGTTAAGAAATTGCTGTTTACGTGCATCAACCTTGTTCTCCCTTGTAGAAAACGTGAATATATGTGTCATATTGCTTTAATAGCATCTTAGCTGTGTGCTTTGTATTTTTACTATGTGAGCCAGTAAAGCTTCTGAACAGGGATAGCCCTTGGGCAACCGTAACAATGGACTGCCTGTCGTGACGATCATAGAGCATATTTACCCAGATCTCCATGGCCTATAAAGCCAAGCCCTGCTTCTGGTCAATTCTTTCTTCTGCAGCTGCGCTTGAGCAGCCATTTCCAGCAACTATGAATATCTCAATTTGTCACAGAGTCACCCAGAATTCGTAAAATTGCATAGGCTCTGCTCTCTCCTCCCCTTCACTGTATGAGGCTCCGCCTCAGGGATTGAAACTGTTGCTTTAAAGGTAAATTATGTCAGTTTTGTTATTTTCTAACCTGTCACTAAAGGGGCATAGTTAGGGCAAGGGAGCAGGCAGGGCCTGTGTCCCAGGTGCTCTGTGCCAGGAAGGGATGACAATGAGCCACTTTTCCTTGGCCAGGGCAGTTAGATACAAGGCGAGGGCAACAGAATGAATCTTTTCCCCGGATGAAAGAAAAGCCTATGTAGCTACGATGAAGAAACTTCTCAACATAACATTTTGGGTTCCTACTTAATAAAGAAGATCCCAATTTATTACTGTGTCTGTTTTGTGGCATATCCCATGACTGCATATGGGATATGCATGAGCTATAATTTTGACTTTCTCCGTTTTCTTCCCTTTTTCTATTATTCTTTGTGCCATTTTTCACAATAATATATATAGTTTTTTCTTATTGACTTTCCTTTGGATGACCTTTTTCTCCATTGTCTACGGTAAATGTTAATGAATGACCATCCATTCACATCTTCTGAACGCCTGCTGTCCATTCAATGTGATTCTACAATGGCCAGCAATGGTCCTAAATTCAAAAAAGGCACTTTTCAGCGTCCTGGTATTTAACATGACACAATCTGCCTTTAACAACAAGACTAAATTATGACCATACCTTTTTTATTGGGAATTTGCTTTTTCATTGGGATTTGTAATCAAAACCTGGATCTAGACGATCATTTACCTTGAGGCCCTGCGTACAATCAACTGGTTAGTATCCTAATGTCTATCACATATAGCTTGATGTCCATCATCTGGGCTTCTGTCATCATTGCGACATGCCGAATACTCGTTATAGCCGAGGGATCCATACAAAATGTTGTTATGGGACGATATGATTTTTGTGTATGCCCCACAGCCCAGGTCCCTTGACCCTCCGCTTTGTCATCCATGTGCCCTAAAAATGGATATGGACAGAGTTTGTCCTAATGCGTCGACAAATTTAACATTTCAAATGGGGAGACCGTCCGAGGATTGAGACACATTATGCTCCCCATCCCCTAAAATGCATCCTTTTATGATGAAGGAAGATTAAATGTTATGAGAGCCAATCGCATAATAACATTACATTCCCATAACATTACCTAAAAACTATTTTTATTGAACTAAGAAAAAAATCCAACTTCCAGTCTGAAGTATTTCAGACAAATTGATTGTATGCCCGTCTATATAAATAAGCTGCAAGTCATGAGTAATTGGAAATCCCTACATGTTTCCAAATTTAGTCTCCGACTGTAATCAAAACTTAACAAGCTTGTGCATTACTCACATGTACTTTCATCCGACATCTGGGACCATTGGAAGTGTTGGATTCTGCGTCGCTTCCTGAAGATCGAGGGTTTCCATGTTAATTCTTTCTCAGGGAAGAACGTAATACGGCAAATACAGCAGGAACAAATTCATTTTGGGAAATTGGGGTCAAATCCCTTTAAAGGAGGGCTGATACTATTTTAAACAGTCTTTTTTGTGTCTTTTTGAAGACTGGTTGGGTTTGATGTATTTAATCACAACATAATTACCCTTTAGTTTTTTATTGTGTATAAGAAAACGAAATACTCTCTCAAAATGATTTCAGCATCTTATCTTTTAAAGTTTGTGATTTTCATTGTGTAAACAGGGCAGCGATCTGCAGATGGACGAGCAAACGCTCGATCATCTGCTGGTCGTATTGTTTTAAAAAAGTAAAATATTATAGTTGGCGGCAGGACATCTTGGTGTGTAAACAGGGAGACGCGCTGCCGACATGATAATAATGGATGGGGACGAGTGATCCGAGTAACGACCGCTCGCCCCCATCCATAGCTTCGTATGATAGGAGCAAGCGAGCGCCGATCAACGATGTCTCGTTGATCGGCGCTCACTGCACCGGCCGAGTGTCGGCCGGTGTAAAAGGGCCTTTACCATCCAATAACCATTGTTAGCATTAAAGGGAACCTGTCAGCTATTATTTGCCTACTAAACTGCTCCAAGCATTTGGTAGATCTTGTTAATCTATGGGGCCCTTTACACTGGCCCATTTTGGCCGTAACAACGAGCGCCAATTAACAGGACAGCTCATTGATCGGCGCCCTCGTTTGCTCCTGTCACAAGGAGCTAGTATGGGAACGAGTACTCATTACTACGATCGCTCGTCCCCATACATTATTATCATGTCGGCAGCGCGTCTACCTGTTTACTCATCAAGATGTGCTGCCGACAACGATAATATTTTAGGCTGCAGAAACGATACAATCAGCCGATGATCGTTGCCCTGTTTACACAGGGTAATGATCGGAATGAGTATTCTGTGTACACTCGTTTGCCCAATAATTGGCCCATGTAAAAGAGCCTTATGTGCCTTTTGATTGCTTTGTATTACTTTGATTGCTCAGATAAATGACTTTATTGTCATATGCAAATTACTCTGCAAGTGCCACTTGGGCGGTCCATTTTCATGCAAGTGCTCCTGCTCTCACCATTTTAGACTGCTCAACTGTGTCCCCCTGCTCAGGATTGCCATAGGCACGCTATGGCACGCTAGGGCCACGTCGCTCTCATCCTCACTGAAGTCTCACTCATGCGCCGCTCACATTCTATCCGGCGTATGCGCAGGTATGCTCCCTGATCTATTGTAACATCATACTGGTGACGTCACGGCACATGCATAGTAGCGCTTTTACATGTTACCGCTGGTCAGGTCACTGGATAGAATGCGAGCTGCGCATGCGCGAGACTTCAGTAAGGATGAGAGTTACGTGGCCATAGCATGCTGACGTCAATTGTGAGCAAGGGGGCAGAGTTGAGCAGTCTAAAATAGAACAGGAGCACTTGTGGGGAAATGGACCGCCCAAGTGGCACTTGCAGAGTTATTTGGATATGGCAATAAAGTCGTTTATCTGGACAAACAAAGTAATACGAAGCAATCAAAATGTGATGCTCTGGACAATGTTCTGCTGAAAAATCTTAGGTCCTGGTATTTATGCGGATGTGACACGTACCACAGACCTAAATATTGCTGCAGACAAGTACCCCCTTCATGGCTACTGTATTCTCTATGGGCAGTGCCCTCTTTCAGCAGGATAATGCCCCCGCCACATGGCAGACATTGTAGAGGAATGGTTTGAGGAACATGACAGAGAGTTCAGGATGATGACTGTCTCCAAATTTCCCAGATCTCAATCCGATCGAATATCTGTGGGATGTGTGGAAAAACAAGTCTGATTCATGGAGGCCGCACCTCACAATTTAAAGGATCAGCTGCTAACATCTTGGTGTCAGATACCACAGGAACCTTCAGAGGTCTTGTGGAGTCCATGCCTCGACGGGTCAGAGCTTTTTTGGCAGCACGAGGGCGAACTACACAATATTACGCAGGTGGTTTTAATGTTATGGCTGATCGGTGTATATAACCCTCTTTGCCAGTGACATATAATGCCAGGCGCAGGGCTGGCTCCAAGTTTATGTGGGCCCTTGGGCGACAGAGCCTTAGTGGGCCCCTTTGCGGTGCAACTCACGCAGCGGTATGACAGTACACGCACAAGGGTAAATAATACACGACAATAATACGCAAGTCACTATCGTATATGCACATACTACTTTCTTACTTCACTGCACAGCTCTAATAATGCCGCCTAGTGCCCTCCACACAGTATAATGCCCCATAGTGCCCCCACATAGTATAATGCCACATAGTTGCCCAGCACACATTAAAATTCCCCCTAGCTGCCCCCACACAGTAGAATGCCACTATAGTGCCTACCCACACAGTATAATTACCCCATAGTGGCCCCACATAGTATAATGCCCCTATAGTGGCCCCCACACAGTATAATGCCCCCCACACCTAGTATGATGCCTTCATATTGCCTAAAAAAATCAAAATAAAAAATGCTCACCTATGCCCATTCCCACGATGAGGGGAGGAGATCCCTCAGCAGGTCTCCTCTGTCTGTGCACGGCTGTGTGCGGATAGGTGCGATGATGTCACTGCATCGTGACGTCACTAAATCGCGCCTGTATGCACCAAACCTTTACATAGTGAATGGTGATGACTCCCTGCTCCACTATTGGATTCAACTGTATCTGTGTCCTGAGGATGCAGATACACTTGAAACCGGCACATGCCACCAGCCGCCTGGTTCAGCGGATTGTTGCCCGGAATCTGGAACTATCTCCCCATGGACCTGGGATAGATGAAACTTGGAAGCACCCGGCGGCCAAGTGGGCCACCCCAGGAGCAGTGGGACCCCGGCACTTTCCCAGGCCAGGGAAATTGAGTATGGTCTTGCAATTACTAAGACACCAGCCGGTTACCAATGCAGCCGCCTGTTTATCTCTGCTGATGCCTTCCACCACCTGCTTTTTTTTCACCACTGACACCTGCACTACTGACCCCCTTGATGCTTTACTTTGGCCCTGTGTTTGGCCAGTCGGTATATAACCCTTTGCATCCTATAATACCAGGGTAGTAAGAGACGGCTCAGGAATTATTAAGATACTAGCCGATATTAAGCCATAATATATACAGCACTAAGATTTTATTATTTATTATTATTTTTTTATATTAGGAAATAAAATGATCGTATTATATTTTATTGCGTCCATGAAAACCAAAATCTGCAAAGAAAGCTTCATGGACTGTTATTCCTGCAGTGGTTATAAATGTTAATGATCAGTAAATGTTCCCAGATGTCCCGTGACAGATCTGCTCAGCAGCCGCATTCAACTTCATTATATTACATGACACATGGTCCCTCCATCAGGCGGGACCACAACATATGTGTGCACTTTTCAGCTTCTCATCCCTCAATAGTATTAGCTATTTATAGCAAAATTTGACTTTTGACTTCAAACGAGTGACATGTGTTTAACTTATTGGGGCAAAAAAGCAAAAGTTGCGGCAAATGTGGCTTGGCAAAAAAAATTTTTTGTTAAAATCATATTGTTTGGCCACTTTAAGGGGTATGTCAATTTTTGCAACTATTGTTTTATGGATCCAATGCATCTTAAAAAAAATAAAAAAATAAAATTTTTTTCCAACTAGTTGGATTATAAAACTCCTACCGTTTTGTGTTTACAGCTCCTATTCACACCTATGCGTGGTTACAAAGTAGAAACAAACAGTCACACCCTCTTCCGTAGGTCTACTACTTTTTTCTAATCTGCCGAATGTATGTTAGCGGATATATACGGAAAGGGAGATGACTTCAGGATCAGACTACACAGGGTTTGTTTGTAGTCTGTTACCTTGGAGATGAATAGGTCTGCATAGGAGCTGTAGATGCAAAATGATAGGAGATTTTTACTCAAGACTATTTGTAACGTTTTTGTTGCATTGGAGCAATTAATAAATGGTTTGGAAAGTATACAATGCTCCTAACGTAATTTTGTTCGTTTTCTGCCATATGATTCAGACATGAGCCTCAATTCCTTCGTCGATTTCCCCTTACTTGGTCTCTTTCATGAAACAATATAGATGGTCATGCTAGTGAGATGCAATTACTGTAGTAGTGGATATTGATTGTCATTATAGCGCATTGCGTGCCCAACACGTGACTTAGCGGAAGTAATCACGACACTCACCATAGAGATGTACGCAGCCCCAACCACTATTATATACACTACATGACCTTGTTATCCGATGATTGATGAGTTCATGTCACCAACTCCCCTTTCATAAACTGGTAATTGCCTCGTATTTTCACCAGTAAATATGTTACTACGTAATGAGTGATTTATCGGATGTAGCTGCCACATGATGGATGATTGGCTATTACACGGCTTCGTGCGCTGGGTCATTAGCTGATATTTCACCTCGTAAACATTATAATGAATAAAAGGCGTGAACAAGTCATTCATCTGTTACATGTTGCAGTGACAAGAGGGGGCACATAGATTTTATTACCTTATCGCACATAGTAATGATCAGAGAGGGGCAACACTAAATTATAGTCATGATTGTGATTGTGAATATTTCATTAAAAACTGCCGATGTAGGATTGAAAAAAACAAAATAATATTAACAACAAAAATAATAATAACAGAAATAATAGTAATAATGATATTAATAATATAATAATAATAATACTAATAATATAAAATATAAGAAAATCATAATAATACAAATATAAAATAGTAATACTAATATAAAAAAATAATAATACCATAAAATAATAAATACTATAATAATAATATAGTAAAATAATACTATGAAATAAAATGACTAACAAAAATATAACATAATATTATAATAAAATAATAATAATAATATAAAATAATATTTTAAACTGTGGGGTTATGATACTAATCCTAGAACAGCGCCTGAACGGAAATTCATGTCCGGGATATGGAACGTGTGGTGTTGCAGAAGGTGTTCCAGAATATGATAAGACGGGCACAACTTAGCATAGTCGCTGGTGGAAACTACTTCCAGCATCTCCTGTAATGGGTTAGCAGGGCCGGCCTCTGGGGTGTGCGACTTGTGCCATCGCACAGGGCGCATCACTCCAGCAGGTGGAAGGAGGGGGCGCTGCGCTGGCTCTCTTCCCCTGCTTGTGAAGCGCCCGGGCCCGGCGACACTGCAGCTGCCTTTCCGCCTGGGCGCTCCTTCTCTGCTCAGTGGCGTAACTATCACTGTAGCAGCCATAGCGGCTGCCAGCGGCACCAACGGGCATGAGGGCGCCCATGCCCGCTATGTCTGCTACAGTGGTAGCGACGCTATATTTAATAGTATCTGCGTTATTAGGACGCAGATGCCATTGAATCCTATGACAGCGCAGAGAGGTATTTCTGGCGCCACTGGATCACGCCGGCCTACGCAGGGATCCTGTGGGAATGGGGGATACTATTTACAAGGACGAGGTGGGGGGCTACTGTTTACTAGGGGAGGTGGGGGGCTGTATGGCACTGTTTACAAAGGGGAGGTGGGGGGCACTGTCTACAAGGAGATATGCAGGCTGTATGGCAGAATCTTCAGGGGGAGGTGAAGGCTGTGTGGCGCTATCTACAAAGGGGAGGTGGGAGCTGTATGGCACTGTTTAGAAGGGGGAGGTGGGGGCTGTATGAAACTGTCTACAAAGGGGAGGTGGGGGCTCTATCTACAAGGGGAAGGTGGGGGAGCTGTATGGCAGAATCTACAGGGGGCACTATTACTACTGTGTGTGGCACCTAGGGGACATTATACTGTGTGGGGGGCACTAAAGGGGGCATTGTACGGTGTGGGGGCACTAAAAAGGGCATTATATTGTGGGGGGGCATTATACTTTTTTTACGGGGCATTTTTTTTATGATGGGGGTGGGGCGCCGAAAGAAAATTTCGCACATGATGCCATCTATCCTAAGGCCGGCCCTGCGAGTAAGTACGGTACATAGTTGTTCCATTATTCTGTAAAAAAACAACCACAAGGGAAACATACCTTAGATATGTTTTATGTGGCCAACCCTGTAGTACTAATAATTATAATATAAATAAGAAATATTAATAATATCAATTATTATGATTATTATTAGTATCAGTATTAGTATTATTATTTAATAGTAATATTATTATCATGATTATTCTTCTTCTTCTAGCTTTTTTCTATTAATCTTTTTATTATGCTACCCTAATATTAAACATAACTGCCTAATTTTGAGGGCTCATTCACACCCCCATATTACAGATCAATATCTTACACAGCCGTAATACGGCACCCATAGCCTCCTATGAGCCCTGACTGTACCGTAGTGTGTCCCCGATTTTATACGGAGGCTTTTTCTCATAGACTCTAAACTGGACGACCCCTTTAAATTGCCTCGTAAACTCTGTTGTCATCATTGCAGACACAAGACGTATCATCAATTACTGTAGGTCCAACCAACACTAGTGGCAAGAGATTGGCTCCAAATGGAGTTGTCTTCTGAAGGACCTTTGGGGTTCATTCTGGTGTCAGAGTCTGGAGGCTCCTCCGTTACTCTGTTGGGCCCATCCGACCCTACTAGTGGTAATACATCAATTTACTGTTTAACAATCCCTGACTGTTGATTGGTCTTCTTTGCTCAGACTTATACCAAGAAACAACTAAAAAATATACAAAAACATCTACTCTATTAAGAGATAAGTGAAGCGAATAGATGTCGAATTGAAAGGATGTTTATGAACAGATGAGACTGGAACTGGTTGAAGACATTTGCCTTCCTCCTTCCTTAGAGAATACATTCAGGGCCCGTTTTTTGCCTACGCTTCCTGTAATTTCGGCTTCGCTGACATCCATTGTTGACAATAGCCTATCTATAGTGATACATTAACTTGTCAGATACAAGGAGGGGGGAGCCAGTGAGGCAAATCACTTGTCAGAAGCCATTGGGAGGCCTATTCTTCAGCATTTTTCCAGAAGGCCACATAAAATCAGCCTTGTCTATATGATTAGACAACATCTTTTATAAAGCCAGGAAGCGCGACTGAGATTTCATCTTTCTTCTGTTGCTCAAAGTCAAAAAATAAAACGATCTCTATGGAACCTGCTGCAAACAGTCACAGACGTTTACAGTCAAGACAGAAGACGTCAATTAAGTTGGAATGAAATCCCAGCATTATTAAGAATGGATCGGTTATTTCTAGCTTTTCTACATAGCAGAGAAAATTTGGCAGAAATTCCTTCAAGATACAAAAAGTTCTAAAAAGTTTTGTGTGATACATTTTTATATAATGGGCCGGTTTTATAGGAAAAAAAAAGTTACTTTACCTACACCTTATAAAAGGGGTTAACTGCTTTTTTGTTGTTGTTAGAAGGGACCCTGATCATATGTCTTGAAAACTGTGGAAGCAAGATCAGTAGGAGTCATGGGGGTGCAATTTTTCACATTTGGTAAATTTAAAAAAAATGTATAACTCTTTGGATTTCCATTGTTTCTATTTTATGATAATTCTCTTCCGTTAAAGGGGTTGTCTTCTGAAGACAATTTCCTCTCTGAAGACAGCCACCTCTGAGATCAGCTGATCACTATGGGTCTGGCTCCTGGAGCCCTCCGACAATCAACTTTTGGCCGCTGTAGTGGAAATGTAGTATTAAATGTCGGCCATTCCAATGAATGGTCGACCTTGTAATACTGGACATAGATGAGCCAGGCCCGACATACCCACTGTTACTTTGTGGATATCTGCTCTGGCTCGAATAGAGGGGTCCTGAGCTGGGGATTCCTTCTCTACGACTTCTATATGCCGGAATAGGACATATGGAAAGGTGTTGCCTTCATGAAATAACCCCTTTAAGATATACACTATCTGGCCAAAGTATGTGGACACCTGACCATGACCAGCTAATTGGACATCCCGTTCCAAAACCATGAGCGTTAATATGGAGTTGGGCCCCTTTTGCGGCTTTAACAGTTTCTACTTTTCTGAGAAGACTTTCCACAAGATTTTGGAGTGTCTGTTGGAATTTGTGCCCATTCGGCCAAAAGAACATTTGTGAGGTCAGACGCTGATGTTGAATGAGAAGGTGGCCAACCATTCGCACTACCCCTCCATTCCTATGGGGCTCCAAGGAAGGGCAAGATAAGCCCATTTTTATGATCGGTGAGGGTCCCAGCAGTCGGACTCCCACCGATCAGATATTTGTGGATAGGTGATAAATAATGATTATGGGAAAACCCCTTTCACAATACCCTCCACTGGAAATAATGGGCCAAACCCTGAAAAACAGCCCAGACCATTATCCCTCCTCCACCAAATGTCACAGTAGGCGCTATGCAGTGGCGTAACTAC
Source organism: Rhinoderma darwinii (assembly GCF_050947455.1). Classification (NCBI taxonomy): domain Eukaryota; kingdom Metazoa; phylum Chordata; class Amphibia; order Anura; family Rhinodermatidae; genus Rhinoderma; species Rhinoderma darwinii. The sequence continues at coordinate 13,918,699 of NC_134689.1, read as the reverse complement.
CGCCGTAGCAGCCGTAGCGGCTGCTACAGGGCCCGCAGCATGAGGGGGCCCGTGTCGCCCGCCATCGCCGGAGGCTACGCTAGCAGCCGCTATGGCTGCTACAGCGGGACACCACTGAACACTACGGCAGAGCAGGGAGGTATCTCACCGCTCTGCCATTAAACAAAAGACATGTATCCCCTATCCACAGGATAGGGGATACATGTGTGATCGCTGGCATTGATAGGGAGAACGGGGGACCGAAAGTCGCCTGAAGTTCTCCATCACAAACCTCGGACTTCCGGGGTCTGTGTCGGCAGCTCAGTAGAAATGAATGGAGCGCCGGTCGCGCTTGTGCGCATGCGTGACCAGCGCTCCTTTCATTTTTTATTGAGCTGCGCAGACTCCGGAAGTCAGAGGTTAGTCATGGAGAACTTCAGGGGACTTTCAGTCCCCTGTTCTCCCTATCAATGCCAGCGATCACACATGTATCCCCTATCCTGTCGATAGGGGATACATGTCTTTTGTAGGACACACTGTAGGTCGAATTTTTTTGGGGCTTTGGGGCTGCATGGCGTTACGTACAGGGGGGTTCTGTATGCCATTACCTACAGGGGGAACAGTATAGCGTTACCTACAGGGGGGCTGTATGGCGTTCTCTACAGGGGGGGCTGTATGGCGTTCCCTACAGTGGGGGCTGTATAGTGTTACCTACAGGGGGGACTCTGTATGGCGTTATCTACAGAGGGGGCTGTATGGCGTTATCTACAGAGGGGGCTGTATGGAGTTATCTACAGGGTGGGCTGTATGGCGTTATCTACAGGGGGGCTGTATGGCGTTCTCTACAGGGGGGGCTGTATGGAGTTCTCTACAGAGGGGGCTGTATGGCATTATCTACAGGGGGGGGGCTGTATGGCATTATCTACAGGGTGGGCTGTATGGCGTTATCTACAGGGTGGCTGTATGTCGTTATCTACAGAGGGGGCTGTATGGCGTTATCTAAGGGGGGGGCTGTATGGTGTTATCTACAGGGGGGCTGTATGGCGTTATCTACAGAGGGGGCTGTATGGCGTTCTCTACAGAGGGGGCTGTATGACGTTATCTACAGGGGAGGCTGTATGACGTTATCTACAGGGGGGCTGTATGGCGCTATCTACAGGGGGCTGTATGGCGCTATCTACAAGGGGCTGTATGGCGCTATCTACAGGGGGGGCTGTATGGTGTTATCTACAGGGGGGCTGTATGGCGTTATCTACAGGGGGGGGGGCTGTAAAAAAAAAGGCACTATCTACAAGGGGGGGGCTGTGTGACACCCAGGGGAGGGGGGGCCCCAGTCAAAAGTTTGCTATGGGGCCCAGTCTTTCCTAGTTACGCCCCTGGCGCTATGCATTGCGGTAGGTAGGGTTTTCCTACCCAGATTCCCAGACTGCCAGATAGTGAGCTCCAGAGATCCCGTTTCCACCGCTCCAGTTGATCTTATTCACCTGTTTGTAATGCGTATGGTTATAACTCAATAATTAGTATTTGTCTACATACTTTTGACCATATAGTATATAACCTTGAGTCTTATAACAAAATCAGCCCTGCTACATCAGTAGAATGCCGCAATGATTAATGTTTAATCCTATACTTAGAATTTTCTATATGAAAATATTTGACTTTACCTTTTTCGGTGCATTGAACTAGATTGTAATATAAACCCGGTTATCAGCTGAAATCTTACACAATACAATGTATCACCCCATTCACATCTGGGGATGACGAAACGATAAATGTGATTAATCTTCCTAATTACACTAATCTTTATTGATAATAATTATCCCATTAGCGATGCTGAAGGCAATTATTTAGATGGAAATAGCATGAAAATGTTCTCATCTGCTTTATTCGGAGCTCATATCTTGGAGATGGAAATACTGAGATAATTTCATGAATGTATAAAAAGTTGTTAATAAGAAATATAACAAACCTGCTATTTATTGTTGGTTTCGAAAAATATAGTGTTTGTTGCGTTGCCTTTCTATGGATATTTTCTTCAATCCACCAGGTTGAGATTTCTCATTTTGCTCATCCTCGAGGTCTAGGGTTAAGAAAATCAACTGAAGCAAAGTAGAGGAATACAGACAGTTAATTCATTTGCATTTTTGAGCAGGGGCCGGCTGAGGAGTTGGGCAATTGGCCGATACTCAAGAGCCTGGAAACTGTAGCCACCCCGTAGGCCAACTGCAACTGTGGGCAAGTTCTCACTGTGGCTCCATGGGACACACACATAATATGCCCAAATGTTTGCCTATAGATATTATCGGACTAGCCCACCAGAGTACCTGAGTGTCTTCCAGTGGGCCTAGACTCTGATAAAATAATGGGCCAAAAAAAATAATCCAACAGAATACTCCATTTGGAGCTGACTTTTCGGGCCAATCACTTTCCACTATGGTCAATTTCTTTATGAGTTGATACCCTAATAACCTTTTAGAGCATATTGATGATATTATCTGTATATAGAATGATAACAACAACGATGTTCTGTATAGATGGAGGGTGGATCATTTCATCTGGTGGGTCCAAAGTCTGACACTGGCCATAGTGTTTCTAAAAAAAATAATTGTATACATATTTTGCTATGTCCCAGTCAGTACTATAATATTCATTAAAGCTTGTATTTCCTTTTTGAACATGTCGATTTCATCCATTTTCTTGGGCCCAGTGCTGAACTGCTGCAACTGCATCTCTTCAAACAGTCTTTGAGTTATATGATAAAAGTCTTCTTACCTGCTACCACCACTAGAGGGAGCACACTGCATACACCTAATGAGTTCAGTGGGTGTGTCTGTGTGACACAGTGTGTGTGTTCATTTGCAGTGAGCTCCCCCTAGTGGCAGTAGCAGTTTAGCAGAATTTTTACATTTTACTCAATAATTCTGTTAAGTAAAGCTGGGGTATTGGAGCTTTGAGTCATAAAAAAGAGCTGCAAGTATTTCACACACACACACACACACACACACACACACACACACACACACACACACGCGCACACTCATACTCACACACACACACACACACACACACACACACACACACACACACACACACACACACACACACACACACTATATCCAGTTGCAGTTGCTATATTACATTTTTATCCTCTTAACCTTTTTCATCCCCTTTTGAGCATGGGCCACATTTAGAGTTTTCCTCTTTAAAGGAATTCTCCACTTTGAAAAACACAACTTTTTAGAAGGGTCCCTTGACAATAAGCAGGTCACAAAGTGTCTTCCTACTGTGACCCCCAGCGATCAGCTTTGGAAAAAGCTGGCAATAAGTGTTTTATTCCCCTACAGCACCACCACAGGTGGAATGAAGTATTACACAGAGCTCATTCATACTAATTGGTTGTCTGTGTAATACAGGACAGGTCCTCCAGAGAGAGAGAGACACTCTTTGTAACCGCTCTCCACTCTGGCCAAGAGATGAGGAGCTTGAACAGAGGACCCCCCCCCCCTGTATTAAGTCACAATTCCCTAATAAGGTGTATAAAAATGGGGTTTCAAAACCAGACAAACCCTTTGAGGGATCACCTTAGGATACTCCCAGAGTAGCATCTAGACAGGATAACCCCAATATGAGGCAATTGAAGGCATATTTTAGAAAAACCTGGCTACACAATACTTGATTATAGAATATTTTAGGTTCATAAATTATTTTAATGTTTTTGCAGCCCAGTTTCTTTTTATTTCTCTTATGTAAATCATTCACTAGAAGAATAGGCTGTTTTTTTCTCCTAAGGTACGAGCTGTCATTCAGGAGACCTGTGTGGAGCTGGTGACTTGCTTTATTACACAGCACTTCACAAAAACCTTCTATTCAAACCAATTTTTGTGTCTCAAAATCAATGCCCCCGACGGCTACAAGGCAGGTGCTGAGGCAGAAATAATGCAGGTTGTGTTAAAGAATACAGGATCCTTCTCCATCTCACATTGTCCTACCTCAGCTGGAATCCCTGGATGCTGTAATTACTCTCCGTGTTTTCACATAGAACTTCCTTTAAATAGATCTAAGAACACATTACCCATGAAAGCCACAGGTAGAGAATACAGCGAGAGTATCTAATACCGACAATACTTCTCTATTACTCAAGTGCACGATAAATAAAATGTAACAATCACCATGCAACTAACAAGGACGTGTAAACTAAACTAAAAAAAATAAAAAATCAAGCTCAGGAACAGCAATCATTGATATATATGTATAAACCTGTCAGTAATATACATCTCAGATGTAGCACTGATGTTCCCCTCCCGCTGACGGTCACCAGCTGGATTGTGCTCACTGGTGCCCGCCTCATCCGGGACACCAGCGAGCTCTGATCTTTGTCAGCCAGAAAGCATGATCTGCCGGACGTGCACAAGTAAAAGTGTCCCCAGCCTATCCCGGCACCAGTAAAAGTGTCCCCAGCCTATCCCGGCACCAGTAAAAGTGTCCCCAGCCTATCCCGGCACCAGTAAAAGTGTCCCCAGCTTATCCCGGCACCAGTAAAAGTGTCCCCAGCTTATCCCGGCACCAGTAAAAGTGTCCCCAGCCTATCCCTGGACTATTAGAGAAACTCTGCCCGCTTCCTCAGTGCCTGAGCAGTGTTGTACTAGCACAGTGCTAGCCTGCGAAGGTTCCGTATCCAATCGGCGAAGGTTCCGTATCCAGTGTCCGTGACCAGTCGGTATCCTGTACCCTGTGGGCGCTTCCGGTAATCCGGCACCAGCTTGTATCCGCTATCTGACTGTAGCCAGCTGCCACCAAGGTACCACCTAACCCTGACTGTCTTACACCCATCTAGGCAGCAGCTACTATTATACGGCAGGGTAGCCCAGTAGATCCCCAACCCGATTGGACATTACACCAGATAGTGTAGATGTCCCTTTTTGAACACTATTTACTTTTTTTTAAATTTGAATAGGGGTCGAAGCTCCATTTATTTTTAGAGCTCTAAATACTCTGCTACCGTGCAAGAGTTATATGATAAAATTCTGTCTACCTGTCGCCTCCACTAGAGGGCGCTTAAGAGGGAACTGCATACAGCCTTACCATTGAGTTCAATAGGAGATGTATAAATCCATATGCGTTTGTGTTTCCAGGCAGGTGACGGTGGCTTAAAGGTTATTAATGCTGAATGTTTCCGGTGGTATGAGGAGACTGAGAGCTATTGGTGAATACTACTATGGTGGCTTTGAGTTTAATGATAATATCCCTGGTGGTATGGGGTGAATAAATTTTTATGCTTGGTGGTCTATAGGTGGTGAATGGGTTAAAGAGGTATTCCCATCAGAAAAAAGGATATCTTAGTCCTGCGGACCCTTTACTGTTTTTTCCTGCACAGTGGTGCTCCGAGCCATCCTCTGTGCAGGGAACTGCAGTACAGTAAGTGCGCTGCGGCCCCATTCATTCCTAGCGGTATACCATCGCTTTCTGTCATGGTAATGACCCTTTATTGCTAAGATTCCTGGTGGTGTAGGGCTGAGAAAGGGTCAATGACAGCATCGCTGGTTGTTTAATGTAGTGAATGGGTTAATTTCAGCATCCCTGGTGGACCAGGGTGGTAAAATGGTTAATTCATACCCGGCGTCCAATGGTTTTTTTACCTCTCGAGGCTTCAGCTTTGTCCTGTAGTGTTTGATATGTTGGGGGTCTAGGGTAATACAGTCAGGGTATAATGGGGTCAGCTTGGGGGGGGGGAGCGGTTACTTCACTGTTAATAAGGATAATTGGAAACACTTCATAATACAACTTTATATACAGAAAATTGAAGAGTAATTTCTGGCCATGAGAAGTTCTGTGACATGGAAATATTTTTTTTTTTACTGTAAGTCTTAGATCTAAGACTTCCCACCTGTCTTGGCTCCCCCGTGGCTCATTACAACTCCAGATCTTCATGACATTCAGTGACATGCAGAAAATAGGACTTTTTTATTCCAAATGTGGTCTTGCAGATATGCCGGAAAGTTAGAAGAAACTTCTGGAAAAGAGACGCAAAGTCCACGTCCATGTAGTTCCCTCCGTCAATGGGTCACAGAAAAATAATTAATGACTTACCTAGTTATCCAATACACATTTACTACAGGATCTGAGGCTGATACTTCAGCACATGTGCAATTTTCTGTGCCACAGATCCACACGAGGATTAGCCCTATTCAATGAAGAATGTGGTGATCGGGGGCCGGCACTAAAATCCATCCCATGCTTATCGTCCCAAAGTCATAGCATTTGTCTGTAGCTACCACAAGAGGGAGCTAACTGCATACAGATTTGTTTTAGAGAGCTCTATACAAAGTGTACAGATATATTTTCAGTTAGTTCCCCCTAGTGGTGGCCGCAGGCATCTGAAAATGTATTATTTTATTCAATGGTTGTGTGACGAGAAAAAGAGGATATTGAGCTCTATATGAAAAAACTTATATAAAATATATTAATATATATTATGTAATTATGGTAGAAATTAACTTTAATAAAGGCATAGTACATTTGGTAGGGCTCTTAATGGGGGTGGAGACATATGTCAATAATTAATGACCGGACTGAAAGGGGACGACTCAACAATTTATATTGGGATCATGAATTTATTTTAGAGGGAAATTTTCTTCAATTTCCTTTTAATTACTTAATTGCAACAAAACTATCTCTTAGGCCCTGTTCACACTGTCTTTTGCAGGCAGAAAAATCTGCCTCAAAATTCCGTTAGGCAGAATTTGGCCAGCCAGCACAACACTTGCCGTGTTTTTCGAAGCTAAAAACGCAATCTCTGCCTCCCATTGATGTCAATGGGAGGTCAGAGATAGAAACGCCTGAAAAAAGAGCATGTCGCTTCTTCTTCCCATGAGCGTTTTTTAGCACTCGCGGGAAAAAAACGCCTCCGCCTCCCATTGAAATCAATGCGAGGCGATTTCGGATGTTTTTTGGCGCTGTTTCCGATGCGGGTTCCGCATCAAAAACAGCGCCAAAATACTCTTTGTGAACTAGCCCTTATTTTCCTACCAAATCTTAGATGAATCAACTATATTGACAGTTCTTTGAAAACACATTGTAGTATTACTATAAAATGATCTTTCTCAAATTAAATTATTGTTTTTTTTGATTGTCTCCATTCCAAGAATAAATGCAGAATTTCCATGGGAAACAAATCTGTACCTAGAACAAATAAAAAGTCATCTTATTTGTGTCAATTCAAAGTCCCGTCCATTCCCCTTGCCAAGTTATCTACTGAAAGTCTATCTCCTGCCTAATACACAGCCAACAGATGTGACCAGCCTATGCCGGCAGCAGCTGGGTCCTGGGCCGTTCTTTTTTTAAATTCCATAGCTTTAAATAGATTTTTTTCAGCAATTCTAATACCTTTTCTGTTGTCTGCACAGTGTCAGTCTAGCTCTGAAAAGCTGAGTTAATTGAAACAGACTTGTTATAGGTATACCCTGCCCAACAACTACAGTCATTTATATGGGGTTATCAGGCAGATTATATCTAGTAAACACTTTCTTACGTTACTCAGTCCACAACAAGTCTTAGCAATAATCATAATCATCATTTTGTATAGATTCCTACCTGTTATGTAAGTCACCGAGATAGTGGAACCTTAACCAGTTTGGCAATTATTAATGTTTTTCATTGTAAACCCCCTAACTAGACTCTCCCGGTTGGATCTTCAGATCGTGGCCCCGAAGTAGTCAATGATTGGCGGCAGGTGCACTTTTGATGTCTGTGGCCCTAGACCCTGACGGGACCTCACCCGAGAATGGCACAGAAATGGAGGTGCACACAGCACAGTTTAATATAATGGGACTTCACTCCAGTTGAGGCACAAAGCGTAGTGGTTGCGAACAGTGGTTTTTAGCGTAGTGGTTACAGTCTCTAGTGAGTACACAACTCGGCGGTTACAGTCTCTAGTGAGTACACAGCTCAGCGGTTACAGTCTCTTATGGGCAATTAACTTGGCGGTCACAGTCTCTGGTCACACTTGCAGGCAGGAGCGACTACACTCTCTCACCTGCCCTTAGTACAGGATTACGCTATAAGTGGTCGAAAAGATACACAGGGCCTCCCCGAGTCACGGAGCCCTCCACCCGGTGGACCCAATGAATACAGCAGCCCGGTTAGGGTCAAATCACACTCAGAAAACCTAACCAAGGGTGATAACATTGAGTACAACAGCGTGGTGCGTAGTCAGGTCGTAGCGAGTTTGTAACTAGGGTTAGGACTCAAAATACCGAAAATTACGAAGTCAGGAGGGAAATGTCCCTTTAAATATGACGCTTGAGGTTATGTCATGACGTGGCAACCAGAGCATAGAGTTTGGAGGTCCACCAGTGAAGGGTAGCAGAGCGGCGCTGGAGAACAGGAGAAGAAGAAAGTCATCTGTGTGCGAGGAGGAGGGTGACTTGTACGGCGATGTACCATGGACAGGTGAGTGGCAGAAATTTGAGAAGAGAACCCCTTTAAATTCCTGAAAACGCAACCAAGTAGTAAAAAACAAAAAGTGCAGATGATGCCACAGAAACCAATCAGAATTTAGCTGGACTTTTTACAGTGCAGTCGCCATAGGCAGCAGCTCCATCCTTTATATCAGTATTTACACATGAGGCCCAGTGTAGTCTATGGAGCTAACACTATATATAATATAGGACTTGACAAGCAGAATACGTGCAGGTTATGGCTGTGACATTGACAGTCTAAGCTCTGGGGAGAACGAAGGTCTAAGAGAATAATGTATGAGGTTGTGAATGCCTCGTGACAATGTTATACTTAGACTTAATGCCACATCCGAGACCCCGCCATGTGTCCTGGCAATGTAATACATTAGGGAAATCTGACTGACAGCATCTTGCCAACTTGACAAGGGCGACATATATATTTAAATAGACTCTGCCATTATTTCCTGGTATTGGCGGAAAAAATGTATGGATCTAGAGACGATCCTCCGTATCCCAAGAGAATGTGTGATGAACGCGGCCTCATTCCATAGTAAGATGTGCAAGCCATGGCGCCGAAAGATTTCCCTAATAAATCATCCAGTCGTTGTATAATCTGACTCTTTATAAATTGGACAGAGAAGTTTTGGTAGAAACTTTTGAGGGATTTGTATTCTCAAGGTAAAGTGACAGTCTGTCGCTCAGCCAAAAATAATAGAGGTTTTAAGTAATGTTGTTTGAGAAGTCTGGTAGATCGTCTATTCTGGAGACTTGTGGGTAAAGTTGAATTATTTGATTTAGGTAGATATTTTATGGGAAGTATGAAGCTCTGTCTAAATTCAGAGGCTCTTTATTAAAGTAAATGTGACGGATAGATATGAGGGATGAGTCAAGGTGAAAATTAAGTGTAGAACTTTTATTCCATAGAAGGTGACGTTTCGGAGGATTGGAGGATCTATAGTCTGGATCCTGAGGCTTGTACCCAACCTTTTACTTTATACACAGTGCTGATTTGGACTTTTCATTAGACAGATAGATAGATAGATAGATAGATAGATAGATAGATAGATAGATAGATAGATAGATAGATAGATAGATAGATAGATAGATAGATAGATAGATAGATAGATAGATAGATAGACACATTAATATATAGATGAAAGAGAGAGAGAGGGGAGACAAGACGGATTATTAGCTGACTGAGGGATCAGTTCACATGCTCCCCATCAAAGTCTGTGGAGAGGGGAGTGGGAGGAAGGAGCAGGAGCAGAGAGAAGAAGGCAGAGAGATACACAGAGATGCTGCAGTTTCTAGTAAGTGTTATATCTTTCCCCCAGTGCTGGAGTCACAGATACACTGAGCATTACTTCTTTATAATCTCCTATGTGCTTCTGCAGCTTCTTTATATGTGCCGGAAGAGATGCTCTGTAACATTGACTCCCACATTGACTGACATTCATTATCAGAGGGTAAAGAACCCTAACCCTGAAACTTGGAGCTCTTGGACCCTAAATTAAAACCCATGACAGGTTCCCACACCTATTATGTGCCATTTAAAAATACTGGTGTCGTCCTATGTGGCAAGTGGGCCTTTGGGACTGCTACCTTTGCACCCTCTATAGTTACACCCTTGGCTGTACCAGATTCTTTTTTGTCTATAGCCACCACTAGGGGGAGCTCCCTGCATAGCGATTATACTGCTCGCATTGACCGCAATAATAAATCAGTTTGCAGTGAGTTCTTCTAAAGGTGACAGAGATATTATGAAAACAATAACTTTTTGTCATGACCACAAGCAGCAAAACAAATAAATAAAAACAAATAAGAATATTTATTGTCCTTAATTTCATATTTATAATGTTTCCAGTCTTTGTGTAATATTCTGTACTGACCTATTTAATTCTACATTAATCCTGGAAATTATCACCTCTTCTGTATAACAAAATAGGTTTAGCCTGAGAGCAATTTTCAGAAATGATTTTAATTTGCTTTTATTCATTCCAAACAACAATAAGTTGGGCTTGCGACATTGCGTATACGCGGCAGCACATAGCGGAAGCTACAATCCCTTATATATAGAGGTTGTTAATTAGAGGTTTAGGAATCATATCCCCTTCAACTCTCCTGCCAAGGAGGGAGTGGGCTGATAAGGCAGACTTGCCGAGACCTAAGGTTATAATTACATTTCACTGCATGATTCTTGGCAAAAGATCTTCAAATAGGTCATACAGGATTATACAAGGAGGAAAATCTGGAATTACATTAATTGTCCAACAATGAAATGCCAATTAAATATTAATAGGAGACTAGTAAGTGAGATAGCTGATTGGTTGTAGTCAGGGGAAAAAAGAAAAAAAGAAAAAGAAAAAATAACAAAAATAAGCGGACTTTTATTAAATTAAAGGAAACAAATATTTAGAAAGCTTAAATTTATACCAGGCAGTCAAAAGATGCCAAATTTATTTAAAGTGGCTCACACTGGGGCGGATTTACTACATTTTTTGCACCAATTTTTTGGCCGAGTTGTGTTTTTTTTTTGGGCACAAATACATTTAGATAAATGTAATATTGATTTGCACCAAAAAGAACAGATGTTTGCACATCACTAGACACTTGGAAAGGGTCTGGGAAAGGGGTGTAGGATAACAGAAATGTTCATGACTTAAAATGCACAAGCCAAGAATGAAAATTTTACCAAAATTTTGGACCAAAAAACTGGCATAAACTAAGCCAACCAAGAGTGGTATAAAGAAAAGTGTCTACCATGTCTAGCAAGATGCACCAAATATATCATACACCATACGTCACCGTGGTAAATTTGGCACATCTTCTGACGGCCTAGTCTAAGTTTACACTGTCTAAATTGCAGACAGTATTAGTTAATCTTCCCCCACTGTATGATAAATTTGGTTCAACATTCTAGCCACTTTTCTCATTCTCATACGACTTCTTGGTTGACTTGGCTGAAACCAGTTTTTGTGTCAAAATTATGGTGCAATTTTGGCGCACATTGGCGCATTGTAAGCCACACCCCTTTCCACTAGGGCACGCCCCTTTTCTGGACCCTTTTAAAAAGTGTTTAGCTTGGTGCAAACATCTGGGTTTTGTTTTTGGCCAAAAATCTATAATAAATTAGTCTAAATTGATTTGCACTAAAACTGAAATCCGTAAATTTGCCCCAGTGTATCTATTCTGCCTGGAGTGTTCCTTTAACACTAAGATAACATGTTTATGATTTCAACATGCCCGATTCTTTTTTTTTCTGTCGGGGGAGGTGTCTGGCAGCAGCTTGTCTCCTTCTCCCCCTTGATATAAACATGCACAATCAGGTCAGGGAATATAGCTGTCGGCTGCACGCTCCTTATAGGTATGGCCGGCCATAGAGTTACATGATTAAACTCAGCTCAGCCACCACTTGTTTGTATTTAAAGGGGTATTACAGTAATTGCAGATGACATCATATCATTAGGATATGCCATCACTTGCTGATCGGTGGTTGTACGACTGTAAGCGAGTGGGGCAAAGTTGCAGTATCTGCACAAAAAATTCAGAAGGAATTCTAGCAATCATTCGGGTCCGCTATGATCAGGAAGTGTTATAAAATCCTGTAAAAGGAGCTGTAGAAAAAAACTAGCTCCCCCTAGTGGTGACTGCAGGTAAACGCAATGACTGTGAGACAGGAAGCAGTACAGTGCTACGCCCTCTTCTCTCCAGGCGCCCTGTAGCAGTCACATGGTCTGCCTCTTTGATAAGTACGCCGAGGGAACGTTACCGCATATCACTTCAAAATCGTAATGAAGCATTTTAATTCAAGTAACGGCAGGGTTCAGTTTACTTATAACATTGAAAATCCAATTTTGACGTCGTCTATTTAAAATGGGATTGTTTGAATATTCCAAAGTTGTATAAAAGTTTTCTACATGTATATTTTTGTATTTTTCAGCAGCTTGACATAGTGACATGTGTACCGGAGAAGAAACGAGGAAAAAAAGATGGGAGAAAATAAATAAATAATGGCGGATAGGTCTTTTATCTCTACCTGGCAAGGCTGTGACATGATGCCACCGATGGCTTTCATTATAGCAGAGCGACATGGTTGATCTTGCCATATGTGTTCTCTCTAGAATTCTCAGCAAACTAATTATCCGAGCCCAGATGACGAATGGATCAATCTCTGGCATCATCTAAAGTGTTTGATGTAGAGCATTAGAAGGAGTTGACCCAGGAATTTTCTCTCATATTTCCGGTTCAGTTCTGAGGATCTGGCAAATGAAAAATTAAGTGAAGGACGTGTCACCTTATTATGGTGAGGAAGGAGAGAAGGTCAAGTCAAGCCTGATGCAGAACGCTGGGTTTAGTAAATAGCAGCAAGGTAGTGGTAGCCGCTCTACGGGGTCGGGAACTGTCTATAGTAGAAATCGGAAGCCTTCTTGACTTTTTCCATCGGTTGTCTTCAACATGGATGGTTGCTTGCAGGAGGTTGGTGGACGGTCAGGACTCAAAGACTGTCTCCATAAGGTGTCATACAACTGTACTACGGATCAATATTGTATGGGGTCCATAGTCTACTATATCCCATACTCTACCACCGTGTAACCACTTATTGTCCCAATTGCTTCCAAGAAATGGAAGCCCCACATAGTCGAACACATGGACTTGTAGGGTGGAAATGATAAAAATAGTTTGAGTAGAACTAGGTTAGTATAATAAAATAAGAAACTATTAGAGGAGTTGTCTCAGGATAGATATTGGGTAGCTAGGGTAGGTATGTCACCAATGTCCAATTGGCATGGGTCCAACCGATGTGAACAACCAACTGCTGGAACGTTTCCTGTAGGCGCTGCTCAGCTTTTTTTTGGAGGCTGCATGGTCAGCCCATTGTAGTCAGTGACCGACCATGTGGTCACGCTAGAAAAAGCTGAGCAGAGCCTAAAGTAGGCAAAATGCCAATTCATTCTAGTGATTGAGAGGGTTACAACGATCGAAGCGATGATGCAAGCACTTAAATCATTGTTAGGCTATGTTCACATATGCATTGTGGTTTCCCTTCATATTGTATGACGGATACCAACGGCATCCAAAGGACCCCATTGTTTTATGGTTTCGGCATTTTAACGCTGTATTTTTGCTGTCAAATGTGACGGAACTGCCGACAGAGCCTCCAACGGTGGTGTGAACATAGTCTAACTATCCCTGAACTTCTGTTCTTATAGATCCATTACCAAGCAATCTTGAGAACTAAGGAACAGCTCAAACATTTGGCGTGATTATATTCTAAAATTAAACATAATGTATAACGGTACCTAAACTTAAAGGGTATGTATACTTTTGCAAATAATTGCTCTACATCAAAGAGGGAGCAGATGGAAGAGAGTAAGGCATGACTGCAGGATCAGACTATATAAGGTTTTGTTTCCAGTGTATAACCATAGAGATACATAGATATTCATAGGCGCTGTATACACATAACGGCAGAAGATATTAAATCACTTCCAAAGCTGCTTAATTTTTTATTTTAGATACAGTGAAGCGGGGGAAAAAAAGTTGCAAAAGTGGACATCACTCTTTAAGGGTTAAAGATAGTTGGGTGGTTCACAACTTTAGTTTAGTTAGTTAATTCAGACCCCAGACCAGACACCTACATTTACTTAACGCTCCTCAATCCTTTTCACCTCCAGGCACTGTCGCACTAGGTTCTGACACCATTCAGCACCTGGAGGACCTTGGACTGGACGGTGTCGGGTGAAGGGGAGCGAGGAGCGGTAAGTGATACTGCTGTTATGGCGCAATGTGTCGGCGGTAGGCTCCCAGCCCACTGAATATAAGACCATCTGTCATTCGCTAGTACTGCCAGATAGCCAGACCGTCCCTGCTACACACCGACACTATACACTACATTCACTATATACACACTAGACACACAGCAAACACTACATACACTATACACACAGACTCTACACAAACATACTAAATACACACTACACTCAGACACTACTGTATACACTACATTCAATATACACACACTACACACACAACATTAACTACATACACTATACACATAGACACTACACTAATTACATACATACACTACACTACATACACAGCATACACAACATAAACTGCGGAGACTACACATACATAATACATACACTATACACAGACACTACACTAACTACATACACTACACACCCTACACGCACACTACGCACACTATACACAGACACTACACTAACTACATACACTGCACAGCCTACACACTCACTACACACACTATAGACTATACACACACACTACACATAGTGGCCAATACTTTTTTTTTTTTCCAGGGACACTTAGGGTGGCGTCTTTGGTGGGTATGTCTTATGGGGCATGGTTTATCTGATGGGTCGTGGCTTTCTTTCCAGAATTTCTGCATACAAATAAACGAACAACAATTTCTGCACTAGTTTGGCGGACAACTAGTATGGCGGCCAGTATATCTCTTTGATTATCTGGTTGTTTACAGGCAGGTGATGTCACTAGGGCTAGGCGCTACGTGATGACCACTACTGGCAGCGTAAAAACCAGCGTAGATAGTGCCACACTCAGTGCCTCTTGTAGATGGTGCTCCACACTGCCCCAGTAGATATTGTCACACACTGCTCCCTGTATATAATGCCACATGTCCCCCTTGTAGATAGTGCCACACACTGTTCCCTATAGATATTGACACGCACTGCTTCCTGTAGATAATGCCACAGTGCCCCCTGTAGATAGTGCCACATGGCCCCGTGTAGAGAGTGCCACATGGCTCCCCTGTAGAGAGTGTCACATGGCTCCCCTGTAGATAGTGCCACATGGCCCCCTATAGATAGTGCCACAGTTCTCTCTGGCCCAGGATTCCGCTCCAGGAGGTGTGAATGGCAGAGCAGGAAGCTGATAGTTTCCTGCTCTGCCATGTATTCAATTGTATCTGCGTCCTGAAGACGCAGTTACAATTGAATGTGGCAGTTGCAGGGACACGTCACGGGACAGTAATTTGCCATGACCTGCCTAGGTAGAGTCGTGTGTTAACCTTAAACCATACTATCCCCCATCCCCATTTAGTAACGACACATGACACCGAGGTTGGATGTGAAATGGCCACAGCAGCCGTTTATTAATTTCACAGTTTTATAAAAACAATTTAAATCCGAAACATTCGGATAACTAGTTAGGAATCCACCAGAGAATTCCTCCTAATAATTCACATGACCCAACATGGGTCATAACATTAACCCGAGCAGAGGAAGTCCTTGAAGCCCCCTCAGATAGTCCTTTTTAAAGAACACACCGAATTAGCCATCTGCAAACCACCAATTACCTCCAGCCGTAAACCAGCTCGGAAGCACCGTTCACCTCTGCAGATGGCTCCAACCACTAGAAGTCCACTTCAAGGGGATAACACCCGATGAAGCCCTCCAGTGATATACCGACCACTAGAAGTCCACTTCAAGGGGATAACACCCGATGAAGCCCTCAAGTGATATACCGACCACTAGAAGTCCACTTCAAAGGGATAACACCCGATGAAGCCTTCAAGTGATATACCTTCTACCAGAAGACCACTTCAAAGGGATACCACCCGATGAAGTCTTCAACCATGTACCTTTTTTGGGGGACGCATACCCCCGATGCGACCCCCCCACCATTTTGTACTGACTGGCCTCAAGGACTCCCCCCGCCAGCTGCCATGACAACAGAACCTACTCCGGAAAAAAGAAAAACATGTTAAATAAGCACACAAAATAAAAACACAACGCTCATAGCCAGACGTACATAAGACCTAAAGAGTAACAAAACAAGGGTGGGAGGGTGGGAGCTTTGCTTACTGTGTGTTACTCCTCCCGCTGCTTCCGGCTCAATGCCGAGAAACAGCGGGAAGCACAGCAACGGCCCCCCCCGCCCCCCTTAACTCCTCCCCGTCCCTCCTTCAGCTCCTTCAACTTTCCCTGACCTCGTAACATTAACCCTTTCCCTACCAGGACGGTCATGTCGGCTTCCCTTAAGCCTGCAGCTGCGTCCAGCCTCTTCTTGACCTGCCTAGGTAGAGTCGTGTGTTAACCTTAAACCATACTATCCCCCATCCCCATTTAGTAACGACACATGACACCGAGGTTGGATGTGAAATGGCCACAGCAGCCGTTTATTAATTTCACAGTTTTATAAAAACAATTTAAATCCGAAACATTCGGATAACTAGTTAGGAATCCACCAGAGAATTCCTCCTAATAATTCACATGACCCAACATGGGTCATAACATTAACCCGAGCAGAGGAAGTCCTTGAAGCCCCCTCAGATAGTCCTTTTTAAAGAACACACCGAATTAGCCATCTGCAAACCACCAATTACCTCCAGCCGTAAACCAGCTCGGAAGCACCGTTCACCTCTGCAGATGGCTCCAACCACTAGAAGTCCACTTCAAGGGGATAACACCCGATGAAGCCCTCCAGTGATATACCGACCACTAGAAGTCCACTTCAAGGGGATAACACCCGATGAAGCCCTCAAGTGATATACCGACCACTAGAAGTCCACTTCAAAGGGATAACACCCGATGAAGCCTTCAAGTGATATACCTTCTACCAGAAGACCACTTCAAAGGGATACCACCCGATGAAGTCTTCAACCATGTACCTTTTTTGGGGGACGCATACCCCCGATGCGACCCCCCCACCATTTTGTACTGACTGGCCTCAAGGACTCCCCCCGCCACAGCGAAACAGGCCTTGACCACCTTAAGCCTGTGAGTTCCTCCACACCACCACCGCCCTTTCTATTCCTTCTGCTATCGCCAAGCTCCAAAGATCAATGCCAACCTCGGTCAGATGAACCCCGTCACTCCTCCAGAAATTCCCCACTCCTGACTCCAAATCCCTATGCCTCACGCAAATGCCCCCGTTTTTTGCCACAAAACGGGACACCGCCCGATTAACTTTAATGCGAGCCTTATTGACTCTCTCCACAGATCTAGCTAACCGCCAATGCTTTCTTGGGACTATGTCCGACCACACTATCACCAACTTGGGATAAGATACCCACAAACACAACATATCATGTTTGGTATCCCGCACCAACTCACGAAAGGGGCGGACTCCTAAGTCATTCCCACCCACGTGCAACACTAAGACCTCCGGAACCCTATCAAGCCGAGCATATGTCTGGAATTCCGCCAACACCCTGCTCCACGACATACCTCTAAAACCCAGCCAATGCACAACCGCATCCTGTCGCGGAATGCGCAACTGGCGACCATTCGGGCGGACGTCCGCCCTCAAAGCCCCCCAGTGCACGTAAGAATGACCCATCAACCACACCAAACACGGAGGCGACTCTGAAACTGAAAAAACAATTAGGCACCACCATATAACATTTGTAAAGCGTTAACAGCAAAATTCATAACATATGGGGGCGGACATAGGACTTAAACCTGTTGGACTCCCAACGACCAATACGCCTCACCCCCTCATCATCCAACCCCCAGCGCCCCGCTTCTGTTGCTGCGCCAATCCTGAAGGAATGAGATGAATATGAGCCTGCCGCGACACCAACCGCCGTCAAACATTTTTTAAATACAGCTCCAAACTGAAACCTGGACAAAAACGACCCGTCCACCTGACGTAACAAAGGCAAATCTGGAGACCCCCTGTTTGGCGTAAAACCCCGCATGCACTCTACTGGGCACATAACCGACCCCGGGGCGCAACCCCTTCAAAGCCTGCGATACCAGAAATTCCTTCGATACATCCTGAAAGCCCCGCAACTTAAACCCAAACGCCACCGCAGACATGAACCGGTTCACCTTCGCCACTGAAAACCCCGCCTCCCAGGCGTCCCCTAACCAGTACAAAAGTGCCACCAACCTGTCTCTATCCGTATTGACGTCACCCAACTCTCTTACCCACTCCTCCCACTGCCTCCAACAAGCAGCATAAGCACTCCACGTCGTGCGCGCCAAAGACCTTTGTACCAATTGTTCTACAGGACCGAGACCAGATCCCAAAGATGCTGCGGACAAGCCAAACCGAGACGTTCCGCTCCCGGTGCCAATTGCCGAAACCGGTCCCACTGCGAGCGAGAAAGAGCATCAGCGATACAATTCCGTACACCCGGGACATGCACCGCCACCACCCACGCGTTCAACGACAAACATACCAACACTAAATGTCGCAACAATTGAACTACCGGAGGAAAGGACGCCGTGATGTTATTAATGGCAAGCACCACCCCCATGTTGTCGCAGTAAAAAACGGACCTTCTTATCCCTGAGCCTGTCCCCCCAAATGGTAGCCGCCACCCCGATGGGAAACAGCTCGAGCAGGGCCAGATTCCGCGTGAGTCCACTGGACACCCAGCTAGCCGGCCATTGACCTGCGCACCACGGACCTCCCCCGTAAGCTCCAAAACCACCCGCCCCAGCCGCATCCGTGAAAATATTCAAAACACTCGTATCCTGCGCTGGGGCCATCCATAGCGAGCGACCATTGAACTGGCCCAAGAAGTCATTCCAAACCTGAAGATCAGCACGGTACTCCTCCTTGAGCCGCACAAAATGATGCGGCGCACGCACTCCCACCGTTGCCGCCGCCAACCTCCTACCAAACACCCTCCCCATCGGCATAATCCGGCAGGCGAAATTCAACTTCCCCAGCAGCGACTGAAGCTCCCTCAGCGTCACTTTCTTCATTCTACAAGCCCGTTGAACCTCCAGCCTCAAAGCACCCAACTTATCCGCCGGGAGACGACACTCCATTGCCACCGAGTCTATTTCGATTCCCAAAAAACAAATCGTCGCTACCGGGCCCTCCGTTTTTTTTTTTTTTTTTTTTTTCGGCGCCAAAGGAATCCCAAAATCCCTCGCCACCTTCTGTAGAGCATGAAGCAAATTACCGCAAACCGGCGAACCCCCCGGGCCAACGCATAACAAATCATCTAAGTAATGGATCAACGAGTCGACCCCGGATACTCCCCTCTTTACCCACTCCACGAAGCTACTAAACGCCTCGAAGTATGCACAAGAAAGGGAACACCCCATCGGAAGGCACTGATCCACGTAAAAGGCCCCATTCCAAAAACAACCCAACAGCCGTTGCTTTCTGTATGGACCGGCAACAACCTGAACGCCGCCTCGATGTCAGTTTTTGCTAGCAGCGCCCCAGGACCCGCAGCCCGCACTAACCCCACCGCCTTATCGAATGAGGTATAAACTACGGAGCACAACTCGTGATCAATCCCGTCATTTACCGACGAACCTTTGGGATACGATAAATGTTGAATCAAACGAAACTTTCCGGGCTCGCGTTTAGGGACAATACCCAAAGGGGACACAACTAAATCTTTCACCGGCGACTCCACCAATGGCCCCGACATGCGCCCCAACGAAACTTCTTTTAACAACTTTTCCGACACGACTTCCACATGCAAGTAAGCCGATTTTAAATTTCTCCCCGTAACCGGAACCTCATAAGGAGGCGGAGGAATAACAAAACCAACACTAAACCCTTCATAAAGCAACCTAGCTGCCGCCCTATCCGGATACTCATTTAGATAAAGGGCCATCCTTTCCACCCTCACCGGCGACACCCCCTTGACCAGCCCCGTGCTGGTTCCCGGACCTCTTTTTTCGCAGACATTTTGCCGCCCCGTGTGATGCACCATTACACTCGGAGCACACGTGCTTGAACTTGCA
Source organism: Rhinoderma darwinii (assembly GCF_050947455.1). Classification (NCBI taxonomy): domain Eukaryota; kingdom Metazoa; phylum Chordata; class Amphibia; order Anura; family Rhinodermatidae; genus Rhinoderma; species Rhinoderma darwinii. Next base: position 13,898,559 of record NC_134689.1, on the reverse strand, counting down.
CGTGGCCCCAAACTTGCACTGGCCTTCATTGAATTGCCAGCAAAACCCCGCCTTTCCCCCGCCGCTTGGTCCACTCTGACTAGACTGGCCTCCCTGGCCACCGCTCCCGGGAACGGGCTGCCTAACCGGAGCCGTAACCCGTAACCAGAGAGCAATATCCTTCTGGTCCCACCGAATCGCCGGCCGAACCGCCTTCCGCTGACGGAATTGCTCATCATATCGCAGCCACGCCTGACCCCCATACGCCCTATGAGCCTCCCCAATAGCATCAAAATAACAAAATAACGCCGAACAATTTTCCGGCGCCTTTTCCCCTATCACACTAGCCAATATGGCGAACGCCTGCGACCAATTAACGAACGTCTGCGGGATAAGCCTATACCGCCGCCGTTCCTCCTCGTCCTTTTTACTCTCATCCCGCTTGCCCTTATCCAAATTGAATTTAGCCAGCGGCAAGAGAGAAAAAAAAAAAATTTCAACGTATTCATCTTTCCAGATCCGATCACGCACCTCCTGCTTTAAATGCGCCCCCAACGGACCCTCAAAACAAACATACACCTCCCCCCGAGCACGATCGTCCATGCGCACTCGATCGCCGTCCTTCTGTGCCTCAGTCTGCACCGACACCGCGACCGCCTCTCTAACCGCCACCACAGGACGCGCCTGCAACGATCCCACGTCCCTGGGGCCTTCCCAAACTACCGCAGGGGACACTTCCGTTACTACCGGCGCCGCGGCCCTATCAAGGCGCCCCACCAGCCCGTAAGCAACCCACTAAATCTGCCAAACCCGCTCCGTCGCGTCCGCCCGCGCCACTACCGGCCCCCGATGCTATGCTAGCAGCCCCCCCGCCGACACCCGACATAAAAATCGCTGGATAAGACAATAATGGAGTTATACACTCACCGGGCTGCACAGGCGCTGTGTTCCCGTCAGCCGGACCATCCTGACCTCGACGATAGACGTCCAGTTCACCTTCCTCCAGTTCTTCTCTCGCCGACGACTGTCCCTCCCAACGACATCTTCGGAAAGGGGATGAGGACGCGCTGACCGATGGGCCGGCAACCTGCCGCCCGACCGCCGGGACCCAGACTTCCGACCGGACCTGTTGCCTCGATGTCGCTGCAGATCTAGTCGTCCGTCTAGACGATCCTGACGAAGCCTGCCCCCTGGCCGGAACATCACCATGCGGGGCGGCCGTACCTTGCTCTCGACATCTTCCATCTGATGGGGGAGGGGTGACAGGGAGCCCAGCCTGCGACTCCCTGCTTACCGCCGGACCCCGTCGCGGCCTGGGATTCCTGCCAGGACGCAGGGCCTGGGAAGGGGCGGTCCTCCCAGCTGCCTGGCCTGCAGCGTCCGGGATCGGGCTCCCTCTGCGACGCCGTGTCCGCGGGACTACCTCCGGACTAAGGCGCTCTGGAGGTCGGGACCGCCGAGAGGGACGGGTCGACACAGCCCGCATCGCCGTCACCCCTGGCACCGCTCTCTGCCTGCCCAGCGCAGGAGCGGTTGTTGCCGACTCCCCCCCCGCCGCCATAGCCATGCTCGTAAGGGGGCCGGGGGAGGGGAGCCTGTCCCTTACAACAGACCCCGAACGCCGTGCCCGGCGTGGCGAAACGGCGTCCGGGATCCGCGTTAATGCAGCCACGGTCTCCTCCAGCCATCCGGGACCGTGGTGCACAGCAGCGGCACGCAGCCGCTCTAAAATCAGGGCCTCTGCCATTACTAAAGAGCCAGGCAACGGGGAGCTTTGCTTACTGTGTGTTACTCCTCCCGCTGCTTCCGGCTCAATGCCGAGAAACAGCGGGAAGCACAGCAACGGCCCCCCCCGCCCCCCTTAACTCCTCCCCGTCCCTCCTTCAGCTCCTTCAACTTTCCCTGACCTCGTAACATTAACCCTTTCCCTACCAGGACGGTCATGTCGGCTTCCCTTAAGCCTGCAGCTGCGTCCAGCCTCTTCTGGACTATCTCTGTAAATTTGGTACAGCCCTGGCAAATTCGGGACTGTTGGCAACTATGACTACACATTCACACTACTGTACATGCACTAAACACTACATATACTAAACACGCAGCATACTCTACCTACGCTATACACACATATACTACATGCACTATACATACACTATACTACACACAGAATACACTTCACACACACACACACACACAAAGACACACGCACAGCATACACTACACACACTATACACACACAACACACACAGTATACACTACATACACACAGCATACATATACACAATATACTCTCAACACACACTACACACACCATATTTTACCTACACTATATACACACACACACACACACACACACACACACACACACACCAGACACTGCACATACACACACACACTACATACACTAAACACACACAGCATACACTACAAACACAAGTTGCTTCATTTTTTCATTTTCGACACATTAGAGCAAAAAAAAAGTTGTGAAAATCAACATACCACATTTTAGGTTATAGATAGTTGTGTGGTTCACTTTCTCTGCTGCCCCTTAGAAGAAACAAACAAAAAAAAATCTTATTTTCTAAACTCTGTTTCTGGAACACCTAATCTTAGATGCCGCTGTCAGAACTCATTTTCTTATATTCGACACAAAGCCACTCACGTGAAAATTGCCAGAGGGGGATAAGAAATCTTTAGTAAAGTCACATCTTGTAGTGACCTGTACAAACAAGGAAACTTCTACCGAGTGCAACCACAGAAGGACAGAACTTTTTGAAGAAGCCGCAAACCTATAAATAAAAATACAAAGCTCCGTATCAGCAGATTATTACAGCTGGCTGCATGTTCTTACTATCGTGACGCTATTGACCGATCTACATGATGTCATCTGACAATGGCGGAGAAGGGTTAGTAAAAATAAAAATAAATTTATTGCAACCAACTAGTTCAACCAGATGATATTATATAAATGTTTTTGGGAATATCCGCCGTCATGGTATTCAATATAATTGCTAAATGCCGGAAGTTTAAGGCTAAGTTCACACGTAGCGTAAATACTGCAGATTTCCCATAATAGATTGTGTTGCGGAAAATCCGCAGCATAATACATTAGCAGCAAAGTGGATTAGATTTGAACAAATCTCATCCACAAGCTGCATAAATACAGAGCGGAAAAAGAATGCTCAGAAATTTACCTGCGGCGCCGTTTTTTAATCCGCAGCATGTCAATTGTATTTGCGTAATCGCTGCTTTTTTGTTGCAGGTTTTCAATAGGGAGGTAAAACCCGCAACAAATAGCAGATGTTGCGATTTTTGCGGCGGAAAAGCTGCAATTCGGGCACAAAAAAATCGCAACTCAGAAAAACAAAACTTATACTTACCCAGAATTGTGTGCTTCTTCGTCCAGGCCAGCCTCCTGGGATGACGTTTCATCCCATGTGACCGCTGCAAAAATCACAGGCCACAAGGAATGAAATGTCATCCCAGGAGGCCGGGCTGCAGGGCGCAAGAGGGACGTGTCGCGATGGCTGCGTAAGTATCAAACTGTTGTGTTTTATGTGCAGTTTTCCACAGCGAACATTCCGGCTGAAAAACATTACCACAATTTGGTGCGTTTTTTTTGGGCCGGAAATCCCTGTGGCGCGCACGGTGGGTACTCTGTGCTTTTACGAGACGTATCCGCCCTGTGTGAACATTGCCTTAGAGGGAGTTTGCCCATGGCACAACTTCACATTTTTCATCACGTGTTTACATAGGGCAGTTTAGGAGTTAGTGATAATAATTCTGGTAATATCCTTAGTAGACTAGAGTGGTTTAGCGGTTAACACCTAATATCTCTGGTGGCTTTGTATGGTGAAGTGGTTGATAGTGACATCTGTGGGGGTCTAAGGTTGTAATGGGGGAATGTCTAACATCACTGGAGGTCTAGGTTGTTGTAAAGGATCTGCCAGACACATCTTCTGTGTCGACGCCAGTGGTTAATCGGTCTGCACCTGCTCCTAGGTCTGATAGAGTGACTCGATCTGCTACCACTCAGGCTGGTAGGCTCAGGAGTGGGAGAACCTATCACAGCCTGGCCAGACGGTTCTAGCTCCCGCCCTCGGCCTATTTATACCTTAATTTCCTGCTTGTCTTTGCCTGTGATTCTTTCCTGTTTCCTGGCTCTGCTGCTCCTGCTATTATTATTGACGTTGCTTCATTTTGACCCTGGCTTTACTGACTACGCTCCTGCTCTGCGTTTGGTACACTGCTGGTTTGACTTGGCTCGTTCACTACTCCAGTTGCTCACGGTATTGCCGTGGGCAACTGCCCCATTTCCCTTAGCTTCTGTGTACCCTTGTCTGTTTGTCTGTCGTACTCACATTGAGCGTAGGGACCGTCGCCCAGTTGTACGCCGTCGCCTAGGATGGGCCGTGCAAGTAGGCAGGGACTGAGTGGCGGGTAGATTAGGGCTCACCTGTCTGTCTCCCTACCCCGTCATTACAGTTGTCATTACAGTTGTTTTAGGGATTAAAGTGGTTATCCAGGATTTTAAAATTCAATATTATTATATGATTGTGGGGGGCGCTGACAATCGGCACCCCCACTGATGAGCTGTTAGAAGGGGCCGTGACTTCAAATAACTGATCGGCTGGGAAACCGTGAGTCGGACTCCCACGATCTAATATTGATGCCCCATCCTAAGGATAGGCCAACATTTTTTAAATCCTGTATAACCCCTTTAATGCTTAATATTCCAGGTGGTTTTGAATGGTTAAGCGGTTAATCATAACATCCGTAGTATTCTAGAGCTGTTATGGGGCAATATCTAATATCCCTGGGGGTCTAGGGTGGTTTAGAGGATAACACCTAATATTTCTTCTGGTTTCGGATAGTTAAGGAGTGAGTTGTAACAGTTGTGGTGGTCTAGGGTTGTTATGGGGAATAACATATCCCTGGAGGTCTAGGGTGGATTAAAGGTTTACACCTAATATTCCTGGTGGTTTCAGATAGTGAAAGGTATAGTTGCAACATCCGTGGTGGTCTAGGGTTGTTATGGGGGAATATGTAGTACCCCTGGTGATCTAGAGTGGTTTAGGGGTTAACACCTAATATTTATGTTGGTTTTGGTTGGTTAAGGGGTTAATTGTAATATTTCTTGTGGTCTAGGATGGTTTAGAGGTTAACACAATTAACTCCTTAACCATCCGAAACCAGAATAAATATTAGGTGTTATCCTCTAAACCAGTCTAGACCACCAGGGATATTAGCTATTCCCCCAAAACAAACCTAGACCACCACGAACATTAGAATTAACCCCTTAACCATCCAAAACCAACAGGAATATTAGGTGTTAACCTCTAAACCACTCTAGACCCCCAGGGATATTAGCTATTCCCCCATAACTACCCTAGACCAGCACGGCTGTTAAAATTAATTCCTTAACCATCCGTAACTGGAAGAAATATTAGGTAACATTCGTGGTGGTCTAGGGTTGTTATGGGGGAATACCTAATATCCCTGGTCATCTAGAGTAGTTTAGAGGTTAATACCTAATATTCCTGTTGGTTTGGGATGGTTAAGGGGTTAATTGTAACGTTCGTGGTGGTCTATGGTTGTTTTGGGGAATAGCTAATATCCCTGGTGGTCTAGGGGGGTTTAGAGTCTAACACCTAATATTTCTTCTGGTTTCGGATAGTTAAGGAGTGAGTTGTAACAGTTGTGGTGGTCTAGGGTTGTTATGGGGAATAACATATCCCTGGAGGTCTAGGGTGGATTAAAGGTTTACACCTAATATTCCTTGTGGTTTCAGATAGTGAAAGGTATAGTTGCAACATCCGTGGTGGTCTAGGGTTGTTATGGGGGAATATGTAGTACCCCTGGTGATCTAGAGTGGTTTAGGGGTTAACACCTAATATTTATGTTGGTTTTGGTTGGTTAAGGGGTTAATTGTAATATTTCTTGTGGTCTAGGATGGTTTAGAGGTTAACACAATTAACTCCTTAACCATCCGAAACCAGAATAAATATTAGGTGTTATCCTCTAAACCAGTCTAGACCACCAGGGATATTAGCTATTCCCCCAAAACAAACCTAGACCACCACGAACATTAGAATTAACCCCTTAACCATCCAAAACCAACAGGAATATTAGGTGTTAACCTCTAAACCACTCTAGACCCCCAGGGATATTAGCTATTCCCCCATAACTACCCTAGACCAGCACGGCTGTTAAAATTAATTCCTTAACCATCCGTAACTGGAAGAAATATTAGGTAACATTCGTGGTGGTCTAGGGTTGTTATGGGGGAATACCTAATATCCCTGGTCATCTAGAGTAGTTTAGAGGTTAATACCTAATATTCCTGTTGGTTTGGGATGGTTAAGGGTTTAATTGTAACGTTCGTAGTGGTCTATGGTTGTTTTGGGGAATAGCTAATATCCCTGGTGGTCTAGGGGGGGTTTAGAGTCTAACACCTAATATTTCTTCTGGTTTCGGATAGTTAAGGAGTGAGTTGTAACAGTTGTGGTGGTCTAGGGTTGTTATGGGGAATAACATATCCCTGGAGGTCTAGGGTGGATTAAAGGTTTACACCAAATATTCCTGGTGGTTTCAGATAGTGTAAGGATTAATAGTAAGATCCGTGGTGGTCTGGGGTTGTTATGGGAAGAATACCCAATATCCCTGAAGGTCTAAGGTGATTTGGAGATTAATATTCCTGTTGGTTTTGGATGGTGAAGGGGGGAGTGGCATAAATTGAACCTAAATGGGTCCAAACATATTTAGATTATTTTTTGTTTATACAGATCTCCAAATGCCCTTCTTTCCTTCATGCTGCCATAAGTGATAAAAATCTGTCTGTCTGCTGCTACCACTAGGGGGAGCTCTCACATATAGATTTATACAGTTCCCATTGCAATGTTATTCTACCTGTATAAATGTGTATCCCGCCTAGTAACAGCTGGAGGCAGGAAGAACTCTAGGGCTGTATAGTTATCTCTCCTGAGCGGTGCGAAAGTAGGGGGTTCTAGGTACTAGAGGGGCGCACTTAGCAGGACTAAGTTATACTGGAAAAACTGTAATGTCGTGCAGCTTTTTCACTATCCCATTAAATATATTTGTGTAGCTTGTATATAGCATGTAAATCTTAAGATATGGTGGCATGTGAAGTCATTAGCATTAAGGTGGAGTAGCAAGATTTAGCTTCTACATTGGGATCCTGGGCTTCCATTGAGGTTCTTCTCCTTAAATATGAGAAATGACAGATGATGATGAAATATGATGAGTGACACATTATTAGGAACGCTTGATGACTGATATGTCATGAGTGAAAGGGGACTGACAAGTGACGAGTGAATCCAGATCTCATTGTAAGCCAGAGCACGTGACGGAATCCATATTTAGACGTGAAGAAACTAATTATCCGTAAAACTGGCAGAAAGTCCGACATTCAGGCATCACATGTGGCGCGTTATACGTCCAAGTGCCGTCATCTCCTCCATCCTGTACTGCCACTCCCTCCATTTTATAGCAACTTTTTGGCTATAAATAGTAAAGCCGTATTTGCTTCCTTTTTAATATCTTGGTCCTTTGCCTTTGGTCGGCAGAATTCCCATAAGTTCCATATAAAAGCAGCTTTAGAAATGTGAAAATATGAACACCGTATTCCTGTGAGAAATAATTGATGTTACTGACCGTCAGCGTCAATAGCTTCTGTGCCGGTTTCCCCATGACAACTATGACTGTAATCATAGGGACATTCTGTGGGTCAAGAAAGGACTATCTTTTTGTTTTATACATCTTTAATTCCCTTTCAGTGCTGGTTTAGCCACATATTAGATGAGGGTCCCACTGCTTAAGATCCCACTACTATTACAATGCAGGACGAATTTTCTTAAAGGGGAATTTACTTCCTGAGAGACATGAATATTTGCCATAAATGTTTGACAAGTGGGGGTACCTTTTCTGGGTAAAACAAGGGGTACTGATGTTGGCTGTAACTCCCATTGACTACAATAGAAAGAGCCACAAAAATGTGTGGCCAGCTTTCCCCTTTTGTCTCCTCCGTTTTCCAGCCATTGCAGCTGATTGTAGGTCATGTTGTCCTTGTTCTACCTATAGGTGCATATGCCATAAATGGCTCTAGTTGGAATACCTCTTTAAATATTCCAACTGGTACAAGTGGGGTCCCTCCCTCATATAGTGCTGCAATCAGGTTTGATCCTGGCACCGAAAGAGTTAAATCGACAATTCAACATTTTCGGGAGTGTGGCTATGTATTACAGCCTGGTTTATCACATGGGCACAGTGGCAAGGCCCGAGAAACCCAACAGTCTGCTGGTACATATACAAACTACATTGCTATCAGATTTTGTTTAAAACAAGTGAATCTAATTTATATGGGCACCTCAATATCATTTAGTTTTAATCTAAGTAGGACCAAAATATTGTGGTAATTAATTTCTTAAATCAGTCGGGGTCCTGTTTTTGGGATACAAAGCTCCAAATCTTCTTTAGATACATAGAGCTAAATCATAAAATTCGGGCTGCCTGCAGCCACCACTAGGGGGAGCCCAGGAGCATTCTGCATAATGATTATACATTAAATACAATAATAATACAGTATGTGGTAAGCCCCTAAGCTCCCCCTGTATTTTTTAAAGAAGACTTTTTCCCTCTCCTGACATGTCTATTTTAGTAAATACTTTTATTCCCCAGGAAATACCAATTCTGCAGCATCTTTTCTTAGAACTCTTCATTGTGCTGTTCCTCTGTTATTACTCCTAGAAATGTATGAATAAATTGACACTGGGCGTTACCATTTTCCTTATCAAAGGGGTGTGTCCCAACACAGTGTCACTCTGTCAGCACTGATTGGACAGTGTCAGTCTGTGTAGGGACACCCCCCCCCCCTGATTATTAACAGCCAGTTGTCAATGTATTCATACATTTCTAGGAGGAATAACAGAGGAACGGCACAACACAGAGATCTAAGAAAAGATGCTCCGGAATTGGTATTTGATGGAGAGGTCCTCTTTAACTCTATGTCTATGCAGGGGATTTGGAGCTCTGTATCAGAAAAACAGAGCAATGATCCCTATAAAGATATATTGCGAAATGAATCAGCACAGAATGTTGGAACTAAACACAACTGAATTAAAAGGTGAAGATTCCCTTTAAGGCAATCGTTAGGGTTACATCAGCGATGACACCACAGCTCATTAATTATGGATAGAAATTCTCTATAAATAGTAGCAATTGCAAGTCCGTAATGAGTTTCCAACTTTTGACAAATAATAAAGCATTGACACTGCTTGGCAGCGCTCCGTCTCCGTGCATATAATTACACTGTTCTGCTTATAATCAATCTCTAACAAAGGTCTAATCAACAAAGGTGCAATCACCTCACCCCTTCATCAGGTTCTATGCCGAGCGTGGAGCCTGCGATGCTTTATGCAGAAGCCCAATGTATGCTCCCCCTTTGATAGTGATGTTAATTAACTTTTTTTCATCTCCAGCAATCTGGAAAAATTACATATTGTCATAACTAAAAATAAAAGTTTTTTGCAATGTTCTATGAAGTCGTATCAGGACCTGGATGATGTGTAATCTTCTGCATCAATACACAGTAAAGTTTGCATTAAAGCCTATGTCCACCTTTGCAACCATTTTATTGCTCCAATTACCAACAATAATCTCGACGTAAAATCTTCTAATATTTTGTGTACACAGCTCCTGTGCAAACCTATGTGTCTCCATAGTTACAGACTACAAAGAAACCCTTTGTAGTCTGATCCTGCAGTCACACTCCCTTCCATCTGTTCCCTATGTCCAGGTTAGCAAGAAACTAGGCCGGATTAAGGTTGTGGATGTCTCTGGTAAAAAAAATTATATATATATATATTATTAATTGTCTGGAGGTTTCTCTATCACTATCCCAAAATGAATTCAGACGCTTCATCAGGTGCCAAAATTAATGCAGACCCAGACCCAAAAGTATAATCAGATTCCAAACCACTAAATAAATTCAGACCTCAGGCCAAACCCCTACATAAATTCAGATACCACCTAAAATAAATTAAGACTTCAGATACCACCTAAAATTAATTTAGACTTCAGACAGCCAAAATGGAATTCAGACCCCAGCCCAAACCCCAAAATAATTCCAGACCTCAGACGCCAAAATAAATTTAGACTGCAGAACCCATAATAAATTTATTCAGACCAGACCCCTAAATAAATTCAGACCCCAGACTAGACTACACACATACACATACTACAAAGATAGCAAAGCCAGAGACATTGAAGCAGCTCATCCACGTGCTTCTGACCAGCAGGGGCGGCGTTAGGGGGGGGGGCAAACTGGGCAATTGCCCAGGGCCCATATCCTCTCAGGGCCCCGCTGACCAATATAGCAGCCATAGCGGATGCTGCGGGGCCCGCGGCATAAGGGGGCCCGCTTCGCCGGGACTTAACATTTATGGGCCGGGCGGCAAGGGCCCCCTTATGCCCGGTGGCGTCGCTAGCGCACGGGGGGGGGGGTGTGCTAGCGACTGCCGCATTTAATTGTATCTGCGTCACCAGGACTCCGGTACAATTGAATACTATAGGCTGCAGGCCATTTTAGGCCGGCAGTCTATAAGACGCTGGGACGGAGTCCCTGCGTATGCTGGAGTGATGATGTCACTGCATCATCCTGGCCTACGCAAGGATGCTTTGGAGCGCTCCATCCGTCACAGGAACGGGGCTAGGTAAGTACAATTTTGTATTTTTGGGGGACTGTGTGGCAATATACAGGGGGGATTACTGTGTGGCACTATATACAAGGGGGGCTGTGTGGCACTTTATACAAGGGAGCTGTGTAGCACTATACAGGGGGAGGGCTGTGTGGCACTATCTACCAGGGGGGCTGTGTGGCACTATATAGGGGGAGGGCTGTGTGGCACTATACAGGGGGAGGGCTATGTGGCACTATCTACTAGTGGGCTGTGTGGCACTATCTACTAGGGGGGCTGTGCGGCACTACTTCATGGGGGATGCTGTGTGGCAATATCTATAAGTAGGGGGCTGTGTGGAATTATCTACAAGGGGGGCTGTGTCGCACTATCTACAAGGGGGTTGTGTGGCACTATCTACAAGGGGGGCTGTGTGGCACTATCTACAAGGGGGCTGTGTGGCACTATCTACAAGGGGGCTGTGTGGCACTATCTACAAGGGAGGGCTGTCTGGCACACTATCCACAAGGGGGCTGTGTGTGGTGCTATCTACAGGGGGCTGTGTGTGGCACTATCTATAGGGGACTGTGTGTGGCACTATCTACAGGGGGCTGTGTGTGGCTCTATCTACAGGGCACGCAGTGGCACTATCTACAGGAGGCTACAAAGGGAGCATTATTACTGTGCGGGCACAAAGGGGGCACTTTTATTGTGTCAAGCACTGAGGGATCATTATTACCACCTGGGGCACTGTGGATTATAAACTTGTTTAGAGGATGGGGTATAGGTCGTTAGGATGCTGGAAATGCGAGAAACTTATGTGTCAAATTCTGCAGAGACAAGTCGTGGCTGGAATGTCATCATTCAGGTCTGGACTGGATGGAGAAAAAAAGGGAAAGTGAACGACTCACTGGATATAAATGTGCTGTAATGACTTATATCGTCTGCAGTGCTCCTGTGTATAACTGCCATCTACCACTATATGGTAACTATATTGTGGTAATATTGGTCTTTGTATAGTTGTTTTAATTCAGTAACAGTATGGGGGTATTATTCAGTCACTATGTGGTTATGATGTGGCGGTATTATTCAGTAACAGTATGGGGGTATTATTCAGTCACTATGTGGTTATGATGTGGCGGTATTATTCATTAACAGCATGGGGGTATTATTCAGTCACTATGTGGTTATGGTGTGGCGGTATTATTCAGTAAAAGTATGGGGGTATTATTTAGTCACTATGTGGTTATGATGTGGCGGTATTATTCAGTAACAGTATGGGGGTATTATTCAGTCACTATGTGGTTATGGTGTGGCGGTATTATTCAGTAACAGTATGGGGGTATTATTCAGTCACTATGTGGTTAAGGTGTGGCGGTATTATTCAGTAACAGTATGGGGGTATTATTCAGTCACTATGTGGTTATGGTGTGGTGGTATTATTCAGTAAAAGTATGGGGGTATTATTCAGTCACTATGTGCTTGTGGTGTGGTGGTATTATTCAGTAACAGTATGGGAGTATAATTCAATTCCCAATGTGGTTATGGTGTGGAGGTATTATTCAGTGACAGTGTGGGGGTATTATTTAGTCACTATGTGGTTATGATGTGTGGTATTATTCAGTAACAGTATAGGGGTATTATTCAGTCACTATGTGGTTATGATGTGCCGTATTATTCAGTAACAGTACGGGGGTATTATTCAGTAACAGTACGGGGGTATTATTCAGTTAGTATGTGGTTATGGTGTAGCGGTATTATTCAGTAACAGTATGGGGGTATTATTCAGTCACTATGTAGTTACGGTGCGGAGGTATTATTCAGTAACAGTATGGGCGTATTATTTAGTCACTTTGTGGTTATGATGTGGCGGTATTATTCAGTAGCAGTATGTGGGTATTATTCAGTCACTATGTGGTTATAGTGTGGAGGTATTATTCAGTAGCAGTATGTGGGTATTATTCAGTCACTATGTGGTCATGGTGTGGAGGTATTATTCAGTAACAGTATGGGGGTATTATTCAGTCACTGTGTGGTTATGGTGTGGCGGTATTATTCAGTAACAGTATGGGGCTATTATTCAGTCACTATGTGGTTATAGTGTGGTGGTATTATTCAGTAACAGTATGGGGGTATTATTCGGTCACTATGAGGTTATGGTGTGGTGGTATTATTCAGTAACAGTATATAGGTATTATTCAGTCTATGTGGTTATGATGTGGCGGTATTATTCAGTAGCAGTATGTGGGTATTATTCAGTCACTATGTGGTTATAGTGTGGAGGTATTATTCAGTAGCAGTACAGGGGTATTATTCAGTCTATGTGGTTATGGTGTGGTGGTATTATTCAGTAACAGTACGGGGTATTATTCAGTCTATGTGGTTATGGTGTGGCAGTATTATTCAGCCACTATGTGGTTATGTTGTGGCGGTATTATTCAGTAGCTGTACAGGGGTATTATTCAGTCTATGTGGTTATGGTGTGGCATTGTTATTCAGTAACAGTATGGAGTTATTATTCAGTCACTATGTTTATTATGGTGTGGCGGTATTATTCAGTAACAGTATAGGGGTATTATTCAGTCCATGTAGTTATGGTGTGGCGGTATTATTTAGTCACTAATTGGGTATGGTGTGTCGGTATTATTTGGACCTTCTAATGTATGATTATTGGTAATATCGGTCTTATAATAGTGAGTTGTAATCAGTAACAGTAGGCAGGTAATATTTTAGTGGGAGGATATAATAACTGTATATGTATATAGATGATTTGCACATATGCTTTGGGGCTTGCAACACTCCTGGAGGCGCTAGAATTCAGTGATTCAGTTCTCTGCACATTGACTTCTGAATTGACTGTATTATTGATAGAGTAATTCAGCATTTGGGGCCCCACATTTAACTTTGCCCAGGGTCACACTTTGTCTAAAACCGGCCCTGCTGACTAGTCCATATACTACGGACAGGTCAACAATACGCAATGAGGGGTGTAACTATGGGCCACAATGGGGTGTTATGTTGTCATGTCACAATAATATTTCCCATCACATGGTAAAAGTAGTCCTAGACCAAGACTAGATCTAAATTTTAGATGTGCAATAAATTGCTCTACTCAATGTGGAAAGCTCAATACGGCCGCAATGTCAGGCGTTGGACAAGTCACAGTTAATAAAAGTTCATACATATCTCAGGTTCAGTCGATAGAAAATAATGAAAGTTCACACAAAAAATTCTCAAATCCTGAAACAATTTGCCCGTTATTTCAAGCTATAAATGTGCAATTTCAAAGAATAAAAGTGCATTAGACGTGATTGTAATGGGTTGTTAAAGAGAACTCCCCGGAAAGCTGTCAGCAGCACGCCGCGGAGACTTTGTCAGGCGAACCCCTTACACCTTCACAGCAGAAATAAAATGTTTCCAGCAGAATGGACAAACAATGCAAATAATATTTTCATCTGAATGCGAATCCAAACCATAGCAGGCAGCGCTGGGTAATGATGAGCTGCAGACATGGTCTTTTCTCCGTGTTCATCAGGTTCTGCAGAGACATTGGGAGCAGATGTTACCTGAAAACCGTAATTAAATAGTTTAGTGTTTCCCAGTAATTCCAGCTAGACATCCACCTGCACGAGGTACACGGAGGTGGAGGATACAATATCAGCAGTGACCATCATAAGTAGACCTGTCCTCATTACAAAACAGAAGCGGCCATTAATAGAGCAGTGGTTCCCAATCGGGGGTGCTGTGAGACCGTCCAGGGGTGCTGCCACACTCCGCTCATCCACTGCCATAAAAAACAAAATGCTTTTGCTTGTTGAAGATGTGACGCACGCACGTCTTCCACATGCACTGCCCACCACTTCCTGCCGGAAGAGCCTGCCGAGAGGAGAGAGCCAATAACCATGAGAGGGGCCATTAACGCTGCGGTCCTGGGCTGGGTAAGTACTACATCTGCCATTCATGTCTGTGATGGTCACTTTACTAGGGGGGCTGATGGTCACTTTACTGGGGGGGGGGGCTGATGGTCACTTTACTGGGGGGGGGGGCTGATGGTCACTTTACTGGGGGGGGCTGATGGTCACTTTACTGGGGGGGGCTGATGGTCACTTTACTGGGGGAGCTGATCTTCAACTTTACTGGAGGGGCTGATGGTCACTTTACTGAAAGTGGCGGGCTGATGGTCAAAAGGCTGTGAATGGGGGCTGATGGCCAATTTTCTGTGAGTGGGGGCTGATGGACTTCGAGCAGTTTCCACCTCTGACCTCCCATTGAAATTATTAGGTTTTTGCATTAGCTTCAACGGCTTAAATAAAACACAGGCAAAAAACGCGAAAAAAAAAAAAAAAAAGCATCAAACAACGCTGTCAATTCAATATCTGCCTCAAAATTCCTGAAGGAATTTTGAGACATATTTTTTCTGCCTTACAAAAAAACATCATATGAACTTACCCTAAGATTGTAGTGATTGTTTTTAGCCATTTTTTGTTCTTTTTGTAAACAATTTTTGGCAATGGTGCCATGAGGAAATGTTTTTTTCCAGGGGTGCCTCGAGTCTGAAAAGGTTGGGAAACTCCGCAATAGACTGAAAATGTAGCCTAGAAGTTCTTAAAGAGGACCTGTCACTAGGTCCTACAATGTGTTAGTAGTCTCACCTAATAGCCGCTGTGTCTGGGAGTCCAGCAGTGTTTGTCCTGTACTTGTGGGTCCCCCCGTTGCTGAGCTATGGACCCCTCTTTATTTAGCAACCAATATGGAAATAACCTGCTGGCTCGCCAAGTGGGTTTTGCCGCCAGGGATTCTTAATGGGCGGAGCTACCACTGAGCCTCTGATGCTGACCTATCAGCGTGAGGCTGTTTCCTACAAGACAGCATCATCGCGTCAAACCACGCTGGCTGAAGAGGGAATCACGCGATGACACATGATTGACATGCAAATTGCTGTTTTTTGGTCACCTTAGCTCTCCAAAAAAATTTAATAAAAAGTGATCAAAAAGTAGCATGCACCCCAAAATGAATGGTATCAGTAAAAACTACAGCTCGCCCCGCAAAATTTAGGCCTTACACCTCTAAATTGATTGGAAAAATAAAGTTATGGCTCTCAGAATATGGCGACACACAACATATTTTTTTTAGCAAATAGTTTTATTTTTTTAACCCCTACCCACACCAGGACGTAACTGTCCGTCGTTGCGGGAGGTTACTTCCCGCACGAGGACGTATAGTTACTGAGTTTTTCCCGGTGCACACTGTCGGCGACAGCTGACACTCCCCTCTTGCCGGCCAGCGGTCCTTTGCCGCTGACTGCGGCGAATTAACCCCTTAAATTCGGCGATCGGGTGCAATCGCCAAATTTTAGGGGTTTCTAGCATATCGGCAGACCCCCGTCCGAAATCGCGGGGTCTGCCGATAGTTAGTATGGCAAACGGAAGCCAAACAATGGCTTCCGGGTCTGCAATGGACGGAAGCCCATCAGGACCAACCTACGGCTGGTCCTGATAGGCTTCCTGTCACAGTGACAGAAAGTCACTGTGCCGTTCCCGATGCACACTGTCGGTGACAGTGTGCATCGGGAACTTGGAGATCAGCTGTCCCCGACAGCTGACACTCTCCAGTGTTGCCGATCAGCGGCTCATCGCCGCTGATTTCGGCAATTAACCCGTTACATGCGGGGCTCGATTGCGATCTCCGCATGTAGCGGGTTTGTAGCGCATCAGCAGCCCCCATGCAATCGTGGGGGCTTCTGATGCTTGTGATGGCACCCGGGGGCCAGACAACGGCCCCCAAGTCTGCCATGTATGTCAGCCTATGAGGATCAGCCTCTGCTGATCCTCGTAGACCAACTGTCAGAGTGACTGTGACGTCACACTGACAGTTGGAATACGTTACACTACCAAGGTAGTGTAATGTATTCTAGCAGCGATCAGAGCTGCAGGTCAAAAAATGAAAGTGTAAAAAGTAAAAAAAAAGTAAATAAATAAAAATATAAAGTGTAAAAAGTAAAAAAAGTTAATAAAAATGTTTTATAAAAGTGTAAAAATAAAAGGTTTTGTTTTCCTAAAATAAGTCATTTATTATAGGGAAAAAATGAAAACGTTAAAAAAAAGTACACATATTTGGTATCGCCGCGTTCGTAACGGCCCAAACTATGAAACTATAATGTTAATTTTTCCGCACGGTGAACGCAGCAAACAAAATAAACGGAAAACTGTCAGCATCGCTATTTACCCCAAAATGGTACCAATAAAAACTACAACCCCTTCCGCAAAAAACAAGACCTCCCACAGCTTTTTTGACGAAAAAATAAAAAAGTTACGGCTCAGAATAGCGTGTCCCAGAAAATAAATTATTTTATAGAAACTTAATTTTATTGTGCAAACGCTGCAAAACGTAAAAAAAACTATACACATATGGTATCGGCATAATCGTACCGACCGGCAGAATAAAGTAAAACGTA
The DNA here is from genome assembly GCF_050947455.1 of Rhinoderma darwinii. NCBI lineage: Eukaryota > Metazoa > Chordata > Amphibia > Anura > Rhinodermatidae > Rhinoderma > Rhinoderma darwinii. The sequence continues at coordinate 13,881,435 of NC_134689.1, read as the reverse complement.
ATTTATTGCGCACGGTGAACGCTGTAATAAATAAAGAATTTAAAGCGCCAAAATTGCTGTTTTTTGGTCACCTTGGCTCTAAAAAAAGATCCTGAGGTGCCAAAATGCTCACTATACCCCTAGAAAAATTCCTTGAGGGGTGTAGATTCCAAAATAGGGTGACTTTTGGGGGGTTTCCACTGTTTTGGTCCCTCCGGGGCGTTGCAAACCCGACATGGCACTGAAAACCAATCCAGCAAAATCTGCGCTCCAAAATCCAAAAGGCGCTCCTTCCCTCCTGAGCCTTGCTGTGGGTCCAAACATCAGTTTAAGACCACAAATGGGGTATTGCCGTAATCGGGAGAAATTGCTTTACAAATGTTGGGCGGCTTTTTCTCCTTTATTATTTGTAAAAATGAAAAAATTCTATGTTTCCACAGAAAAATAGGTAATTTTCATCTTCACAGACTAATTCCACTAAATTCTGCAAAAAAACTGTGGGGTCAAAATGCTAACTATACCCCTAGAAAAATGCCTTGAGGGGTGTAGTTTCCAAAATGGGGTCACTTTTGGGGGGTTTCGACTGTTTATGTACCACAAGACCTCCTCAAACCTGACATGGTTCCAAAAATATATTCCTAAAAAAAGGAGGCCCCAAAATCCACTAGGCGCTCCTTTGCTTCTGAGGCCGGTATTTCAGTCCATTAGGACACTAGGGCCACATGTTGGATATTTCTAAAATCTGCAGAATCTGGGCAATAAATATTGAGTTGCGCTTCTCTGGTAATACCTTCTGTGTTACAGATTTTTTTTTATTACAAATGAATTTCGGCAAAAAAAATGAAATTTGTAAATTTCACCTCTACTTTGCCTTAATTCCTGTGAAACGCCTAAAGGGTTAAAATACTTTCTGAATGTGGTTTTGAATACCTTGAGGGGTACCGTTTTCAAAATGGGGTGATTTATGGGGACTTTCTAATATAGAAGGCCCTCAAAACCACTTCAGATCTGAACTGGTCCCTGAAAAAATCGCCTTTTGAAATTTTATTGAAAATATGAGAAATTGCTGCTAAAGTTCTAAGCCTCGTAACGTCCTAGAAAAATAAAAGTACGTGAAAAAAAATGATGCAAACATAAAGTAGACATATGGGGGATGTTAACTAGTAAGTATTTTGTGTGGTATTCCTATCTGTTTTACAAGCAAATACATTTAAATTTAGAAAAATGCTAATTTTTGCACATTTTTGATAAAATGTGAAGTTTTTCACAAATAAATATTGAATTTATCGACCAAATTTTTTCACTAACATAAAGTACAATATGTCACAAGAAAACAATCTCAGAATCGCTTGGATAGGTAAAAGCGTTCCGGAGTTATTACCACATAAAGTGACACATGTCAGATTTGAAAAAATCATCTGTGTCTACAAGGCCAAAACAGGCTGTGTCCTAAAGGGGTTAAAAGTGGTAAAATATAAAACAAAACCTGTAAATTTGTCATTGCCGTAATCGTATCAACCTGTAGCATAAGGTGAATGTGTCGTTTTTACCGCCTGATGGACGGCGTAAAAATAAAACCCCTCCAAAAAATGGCATACTCGCTGTTTTTTGCCCTTTTCACCCCACAAATATACTTTCTTCAATTTCCCAGTACATTATGCAGTACAATAAATGGTGCCATGAAAAACTACAACTTGTCCCGCAAAAAACAAGCACCCGTGTGGCCATGTCGTTGGAGAAATAAAAAAAGTTATGGCTTTTGGAAAGCGGGGAGGAAAAAAAGAAAATGGAAAAACTCAAATTGGCCTGGTTAAGGGGTTAATGGGGTTAATGTACCATATAATGTACTGACAAAATGAAAAAAATATATTATGCAAGGTGGAATGGTTCGCTTCTGCCTCTTCGTTTTAACGATGAGTTGGGGTCTCAGTGCTCGCACCCCCATGATTAAAACTTCGGACATGTTACTATGACATGTCAAAAGTTTACATTTTAAGGCATCATTTACATGACCGTGATATACGTCCGTGCGACGCGAGTGCTTTTCACGCGGGTCGCACGGACCTATACAAGTCTATGGGGCAGTGCAGACAGTCCGTGAGTTTTGCGCAGAGTGAGTCCGCTGCGTAAAACTCACGACATGTTCGCTGCGTGGTTCGCGCAACAGCTGTCATTCTCTGAATGTAAACAGAAAAGCACCACGTGCTTTTCTGTTTACAAACATCCAAACGGAGTGTCAAAATGATGGCGGCTGCGAGAAAATCTTGCAGCCGCGCATCATACACTGATGACACACGCAGCTGTTAAGTGCCTTTTGCGCACGCAAAACGCCGCGTTTTTTGCGTGCGCAAAACGCACACGCTCGTGTAAATCAGGCCTTAGGATAAGTTCACATGTAGTATAAATACTGTGGATGAGATTTGACCAAGTCTCCTCCACACGCTGCGTAAATAATGAGCGGACAAACTGCTCAGAAATAGACCTGCGGTGCGGTTTTTTAATCCGCAGCATGTCAATTAAAACCGGCAAATAATAGCAGATGTTGCGTTTCTTGCGGTGGAAAAGCAAAAAACGCATCTACAGAAACAAAATCTTATACTTACCCAGAATTCTGTGTTTCTTCGTCCAGGCCGGCCTCCAGGGATGACGTTTCATCCCATGTGACCGCTGCAGCCAATCAGGGACGCGTCGTCATGGTAAGTATACATTTATTTTTTTCTGTGCAGTTTTCCGTAGTGGACATTCCGGCCGGAAAACTGCACCACAATTTGGTTCGTTTTTCCGTGCTGGAATTCCCTGCGGTGCACAGGGCGGATATGCTGCGTGCTATTACACAGCGTATCCGCCCTATGTGAACCTACCCTAACTTAAAGAGGTTGTCCAGTTTTTGGAAACAAAAAAGCCACACTACGTTTCTTCAATCCCCTGCCGATCCAGCACATGATCTCTGGTGGTCCCCTAGTAAACAAGCTGACAGTGATGTCGTGCCTGCATTTGACACCCGTAGCCAATCAGTGGCCTAATCAGTGGCCTCAGTGGTCATGAGCCATACTGCTGGCATCACGGCGGAGGGTGTGAGTGAAATAGGGGAGTGGTGTTTATTTTGTTATTTTGAAACATTTGGAGCTCTTTTGTTTTTTTTCTTGAAGAACCGGACATCCCCTGTAACGTCAAAACTCCAAATAAAGGAATGCTGGGAGATTTCAGCTCTGTAGCCTGCAGAACTATTAATGCAGCCTATATTCTCATTGAGCGGTTTCACATCAACCAACTGGGTTCCAATGCAAAATCTGTAACGGGGTTCCCTCATGTGCCATTTATAATATCAGTGTCTACTTATGTGGCAAAGGGAACTTTGGGCCCCCTAAGGCACCAGTACCGGGTGTGACAACTACACCCCTTATAGCTCCGCCCATGTTCCAAGGATAAATTCTGCTTGCGGACTCTCTTCCGGTGCATTATAAATATGTCCGTCTTCTGTTTGGAGAATGGTATCACCAGTCTCTATAGGAGCAAGGAGATTTAGTGATGTCACTGACTGCTGCGTATATAGCTGGCAATAGCCCAGGCATCGTAGTGTGCCGCCTGGCAAACAGAAATGACAGTAGTGCCCAAATGAAGAGCAAACATGTTTTCATTTTCTTTAGCGTGATTATTTTAGCATAATTCAAAGTACTTTAAGAAAACGTAAGAGACTTCAGAAAAAGCTGAGTGAGACCCAATTATTATAATTACATCCCCGGAGATTTATTTTGGAGTTGTAGCTGGCGGGGCACGAATTGTATATTCATAAGGTTGCATAAATTCTTTAAAATGAGCACTTGGAAGGATGTCAATCGAAAGGTTTTTCCCTGTATCTCTATTAGTCTTCAGGATTCAGTATTTACAAGGCAGAGGTGAGATTTCCCGGTTCTGAGGGGTGGCCGGGTGGGGGATGGGTGACCTCTCATTCTAACTACAGCGCATTTTAGGGACACGTTGTCACAAGATGAAAATATCGCTAAAGTTTTGTATTAAAGGGAACCTGTCACATTAGACATCCAGTCTGATATGCTCATGTTATAGAGCAGGGCGAGCTGAGTACATTGATATAAAGTTGTGTGAGAAAAGATTCAGTAGAACTTTATTGATTTAAACCTTCTGCTCATTCTGGGCTTAGGAGTCCAGGGGGCGGTCCTACTCAATAACTGACAGATATCTTCAGGGAAGGCTGTCAATCATGGAATAGGACCGCCCACTGGACTCCTAAGGCCAGAAGAAGCAGAGGTTTAATAGAACTAAGGAGGGTCTGGGTCTTACGGATGTAATAAGGATACTAAAATTCAGCCGCATTACTGACCTTAAACTCTGCAATTTATTAAAAATGATCTTATCAAGAGCAAAACAATTGAAATGTCTTATGTACAGTGCATTTGACATTAACCTTTTATTAAAAGGGTGCCCTAAAAATAAGCTAAGTTGTCCTGCTGCTGGAACCACTTTGCAAACAGCGGAAATCTTTGGGAAAACCTGGCAGCAAGTGTTTAGTTTTCCTGCAGCATCACCACAGGGGAAATGAAGCATTACAAGGTTCCCATTAAAATCAATGGATTGTCCGTGTAATACATGGACATTCTGGGTCCTCCAGAGAGAGAGACGCTCTTTGTAGTTGCTGTCGGGCTAATAGATGTGGTTCCTAAAAAAAGAACTCCCTCTATAAACAGAACGGGCATTTAATAGTGGTTTGTTTATAGTAGACAACCCCTTTACCCCATTCCACCTTGCACGATAAATGTATGGTGTAGGGAGCCATTTAATCAACATGTGCCACCCTATGGCAAATACCGGGATCGGAGAAAATCGGCAGCAATTGCCGGGGCTGACGATATTAAGGGACAGCCATGACTCTAAGGCTGGATTCACACGAGCATGTTCGGTCCGTAAAATCCGGAACGTATTTCGGTCGCAGATCCCGGACCGAACACACTGCAGGGAGCCGGGCTCCTAGCATCATAGTTACGTACGACGCTAGGAGTTCCTTCCTCGCTGCGGGACAACTGGCAGTGACTCCTAGCGTCAGATAACTATGGTGCTAGGAGCCCGGCTCCCGGCAGTGTGTTCGGTCCGGGATCTGCGGCCGAAATACGTTCCGTATTTTACGGACCAAACATGCTCGTGTGAATCCAGCCAAACAAAGACCCCCAGAGCTGTCCTGACCTATTCCCCGTTAGGGCACACCTGAGGTCTGCCCTAACAGCTGCTTATTCATTTTATATGCACAGGCAGTAATCCAATGAATAAATAGGTATTAGGCCCCATGCACGCAACCGTATAATTTTTCCGTAATTGCGGACCGTAATTACGGGACTTATTCACTTCTATTGACCACGGACACCTTCCCGTTTATTTGCGGGAAGTTGTCCGGGCCGTAGAAAGCCTCCGCAAAAGATAGGACATGACCTATCTTGCTTTTTATGGACCGTGCTCCCAAACTTGTATGGGTGCAAAAGCTGAAAATGCGGGTGGCTATCCGCAGGCGTCCGGCCGTGCCTATAATCGTGGACCGTGATTACGGACACGGCCGTGTGCAGGGGGCCTTACAATGCATTATAAGGGAAATATTTAATTTAAAAGTAATAGTTCCCCTGCGGGACAAATTATTTTTTTCAAATAAAGTTTAATATAAAAAAAACTTTGAGAAATAATAAAAAAATATGTTTTTGTTGAATAAAAGTTATTAAACATGAAAAATACATAAATTATAAATCCCCTTAACTGTTACAACTCATACAATAAATGTAAAACATAATTTAAGGGGTACAAAGAACAAGAAATAAAAACACAAAAAAACAATGGCGGAATTGATTGATTGTTTTTGTGGTCAGCTTACTAAAAAAATAATATAAAATGAAACGCAAATTTTTATGTACCAAAAAAGTTTATATATATAAAAAATACATTCTAAAATGCAAAGAGCAACGTCAACGGAAAAATGTGGCCTCTCGGAATGAAATGAGTCAAAGACGGAGGAATGAGCCAAAATGTTCCACGTCCTCAAAGGGCTAAAAGGGGTTGTCCAAGATTAGAAAAACATGGCAGCTTTCTTCCTGAAACAGCGCCACACCTGTCCATGGGTTGTATCTGGTATTCCAGCAGAGCTACAATGAATGAGGTTGAGCTACAATACCACACATGACCCGTAGACAGAGGTGGCGCTGTTTTCGGGTTTTTATTCAAAAATTTGATGGATATTTCTTAGCAGTAGATTGATCGGTGACTAAGTCCTGGATTATATGGGATGGAAAGACTTGCTACTTATAAGTACCTTGAACATCCGGCCTCACTTTCATCTAGACGACACTACTACCTGCTTCCTCCTTACCGGGGGATGACATAACAGTACAGATACACTTCAGTACATTAGTCATCACTTGAAAATACTGACGGTGAAGTACAGAAGGGAGTTTAGTCAGAACATGGGTAGAGTTTTCTAAATATCTCACAAATATCCATCGTAAATCTCAAGGCTCATAATAAGGGCAATGCCATGTGCACTCACCCTGTACGGCCGCGCTAACTGTCCATAGGGGTCTGTATTGCGAAGCGGTAGGCAAGGGTTGTGTTTATAAGGCCTATAGTCTAAGGTAAGGTACATGGCCGTATGAAAAACACAGTGGGGGGAATTTATTAAATGTTCTATCCAGTTTTCTGGCATTAAAAAAAAGTCACAAATGCCTCAAAAGTCACAATTTGTGCAAAAAATTGTACTGTAGCAAAAAGTGGTTGGGGACTGGGCAACCCGCGACCCGACACATTAATTATAATTTACGCTAGAAACTATACGTCAGTTACGAGCCAGAAACAGCTCCACCATTGTGCATGGCTGTGTCTGGTATTGCAACTGAGGATTTATGAGAAAAATAGCTTACATAGAAACAGCTAAAATATTTGGAAGACTCCAGCAGTAAGTGATATTTAAGGAATTTTGTAGTATATGCTGCAATATAGCGCCACCTATTAAAGGGGTTGTCTAGTTTAAAAAATAAAACAATTTCATATGCCCTATTATCCGATTCCGAGTCTCTGTTCCGGATCCCCGTCTCTTTCTCTGGAGGACCTGCCCTGTCCTGCAAATCACAGACAACTCTTGTTTTGAATGGGGACTGTGTAATGCTTCATTTCCCCTGTGGTGGTGCTGCAGAGAAATTGAACACTTACTGGCAAGTTTCCCCACAGATTACAGCTGATCGCTGGAGGTCCCAGCAGGAGGACACAACGTGAGCTGCTAATTGTCAGCGGACCCTTCTAACAAGTCTTAAAAATTAGGTCATATTTTTTTTCGCCATAACACTGCCAGCTTGTACCCGGCTGGCAATCATCTGGTTCAGTGATGTGCAAAGTAACTGGCAACCTTTTTCGAGCTAACTCTTGGATATGGAGATGAAAAGATCCAATTAATCCAATGTTCCCTTTGCTTGTGAGAGAGATTCTCAGATGTGTATGTGATATCATGAAAATAAAATGTTCGGTGGAAAGAATCCCCGCGCCCTCTGATCACATTATCATAATAGAATATATACCTTTTACTCCTTTGGGCTTTCTTGCAAATCTCGGTGAGGTAGGAAATGTAATTGTGAATTATTTCATGACAGGCAGCGGGTAATTTCTTTTTTGTATCTTAAGTTTGATGAGCACAAACTAGAAAGTGAGATTCACGGTACAGTAGCTTATACTTCGGAGAAGACCTGTCACTCTTATGATAGTGCTGCTTTTATTAAGTACAGGATAGGAATAATCTTGTCCCTACATGTTGCTCCCCTGGCTCTGTGGATGACTGGCATATTAATTAACTGGCCCAAATTCAAAATATCCAGCCCAATATTTAAAGTGACCCTAACATGCCATAGAGATACCCCTAGAAGATGGAACCACCAATCACCCTGATCTAAACCCCGTACTACTTTAGGTTTTGGCTCAAAGATTTCTAGTTCTCTAAGTTAATGCTCATAACAGAAATCATAGGGCCCCATAGCAAAACTCAGAATGGGCCCCACTTCCCATTGAGGGCTCCTCCAAATATACTACGTCTTTTTGTTTTTAGGTCCATAATTTGGTGCTAATTAATTTAATATATATGATATATCGGTATATGGGACGGAGCTCTGTTCTTCTGACTTAATAAATTATAGCATTCTGGCTGCCTGCAGCCACCACTAGGGGGAGATAGCTGAATATGGGTTTATAAAGTTGTATATATATAAATCTGTATGCAGTGAGCTCCCTCTAGTGGAGGCGGCAGGTAGATGCTGTGACAGTTCAGTGCCGAGTCCCCTCCCTCCACCCGGTCCTATTGAATTTTCGTGCCCTGCCACTGTGGTTGTCATGCCACTGGAAACCTTGCAATAGAAATAATTGGAAGTCTCATAGAGGTATCTCAGAATTTAACACCTGTGTGGGGGTCTGTGAACAAAGAAGCCCCCAGTACTTTCCCAATTGCTGCGCCCCTTTAATTTATAGTTCTGAGATCTCCAAGTTAGTGTTGACAGCCCGGCCATTTTTTTTTTGGAGGTGTTAATTGTGGCCAAATATCTTTTGGTGCAAAAATTATCTAATTAATCAAGTCAGTGGCCCTTGCGTCCTTCTTTCTAGTGTTAAGACAAAACAAACTTTTTTTTCTTCCTTTTGCCACTTTTTGTCAAGACCCAGTCAACGCTGATGCTTTTAACAATCCATTTTAATAACAAATTACACACTATCTAGCCAAAAGTATGTGAACCCTTGACCTTCACAACAATATAAGCTTGTTGGACATCCCATCCAAAACCATGTTGGGTTGGGCCCTTTTTTACGGCTATAACAGCTTCAACTCTTCTGGGAAGGCTTTCCATAATAATTTGGAGTGTCTATGGGAATTTGTGCCCATTCAGCCCAAAGAGCATTTGTGAGGTCAGACACAAAGGTGTTGGATGGGGTTGAGGTCAGGGCTCAAGTTCCTCCACACCAAACTCCTCAAATCATGTCTTTATGGAGCTTGCTGGAACAAGAAAGGGCCAAACCCCAAACTTTTACCACAAAGTTGGAAGCTACAATTGTGTTAAATGTCTTTGCATGATGTATTAACATTACTCTTCTCTGGACATAAGGGGAAAAACCCTGAAAGACATCCAGAGACCATTACCCCTCCTACACCAAATGTTACAGTAGGCACTATGCATTCCGGTAGGTAGCGTTCTCCTGGCCCCCATCAGACTGCCATAACATGAGACGTGATTCATCACTCCCGAGAACACGCTGCTCCAGATTCCAGTGACGACGTACTTTACACCACTCCAGCTGATGTTGTGCATGGTGATCTTAGGCTTGTGTGCAGCGACCATGGAATCCCATTTTGAGAAGCATCGAATGCACAGATCTGGTGCTGATGCCACTTTCAGGGGCAGTGTGGTTCTCTGTAATGAATGATACAACAGAGGATGGGCGATTTTTATGTGCCACTTTCTTACCTACTCAGAAGCCCACACTATGTGTTTGCGTTGTCTACCACTTCGTGGCTGAGCTGTTATTACTCCTAGATGCTTCAACTTACAGGTGATTGGGGCAAAACTAGCAAATAGTAATAGCACTTACAGGTGACCGGTGCAGAACTAGCAGATAATAACACTTACAGGTGACCGGAGCAGATCTAGCAGATAATAATAACACTTACAGATGACAGGGGCAGATCTAGCAGATAATAATAGCACTTACAGGTGACTGGGGCTGATCTAGCAGATGATAATAACACTTACAGGTAACCGAGGCAGATCTAGCAGATAATAATAATAACACTTACAGGTGACCAGGGCAGATCTAGCAGATAATAATAGCACTTACAGATGACCAGGGCTGATCTAGCAGATAATAATAACACTTACAGGTGACCAGGGCAGATCTAGCAGATATTAACAGCACTTACAGGTGACCGGGGCTGATCTAGCAGATAATAATTACTCTTACAGGTGATGGGGCAGACCTAGCAGATAATAATAGCACTTGCAGGTGACCGGGGCTGATCTAGCAGATAATAATAACACTTACATCTGTTCAGGGCAGATCTAGCAGATAATAATAGCACTTACAGAAGACCGGGGCAGATCTAGCAGATAATAATAGCACTTACAGGTGAGCGGGGATGATCTAGCAGATAATAATAGCACTTACAGGTGACCGGGGCAGATCTAGCAGATCAGAATTAAATTAACTGACTTGTAGAAAAGGTAGCATCCCATGAAAAGTGCCACGTGTAAAGTCACGGAGCTCTTCAGTACGACCCATTCCACTAGCAATGTTTGTCTATGGAGATTGCATGGCTGTGTGCTTGGCTTTATGCACCTGTTCACTATGGGTGTGGCTGAAACACCTGAACTCAAAAATTAGGAAAAATGTCCACATACTTTTGGACATATAGTGTATGTATGTGCTTGATGTACCAACCAAGTATAAGGATGACACTGGTACAGACCACTTAAAACTTTTCCCTGGAGCATCAGGATGGGGTCGCCAGAAATATGCCCTCTGATGGGGAACTCTCTCTAGTATTTGCATAAGATTTGCAATACTAAAATCTACAATTCAACAAAAATAACAGTAAAAAAAGTTAAAAGTTTAACATTTTTGTAGGGAAGTTCAGTAAGTAGCAAACGCCAACAAGAGAGAAAAACGGGGAAAAAAAATTACAGATTAAATGTTATTTAAAGGGTAGAAAAAGCAATAAAAATTCTAATTTTGTGTTTTTGGATGTTTACGTTTTTGATATATGTGAACAACTATAACAAATTTTTTAATAAATAGAAAATGTTTAATTCTGTTTTCATCTCCTTGTTGGCGCATGGTATATACTAAATTTCTAAATGTACGCTGAATTTAAATAGTTTATTTAATATAATTTCATTTTATTTAGCTGTGAAATTAAATAAAAAATATAGATATAGATATAAAGAATATTTATATACAGCACTTTTAAAGGGAAATTACAAAGAAAATAAAAAATGTGGATCGGTACTGCCCCGGCTCAATCCATTAAATATTGTTTCTGTACTGTCTTCATTTATTCTGCTAGGGAGGGGGGTTCCCTATAAAACGATGTACCTGAGACTTCTGTATGATTAGACACTTTGCTGTCAAGGGGCGATCGAGCGTAGAATTTTTTTTTTTGTAACTGCAATTTATAAGAATGAAAAACAAAAAAATCCCCTAATACATAACAGTCTAATTTCCCTATGAATGGTATCAGTGGTCTTGCATGGGGTTGCTGTTGCTATGACGTTGCCATGGCGATTCTATTATTGGACTGTGCAATCTCTGTGTGCGTTTCGCCAGTCTGGTACATTTTGCAATGACTTTGCTTATAGAAATTGACAAAAGACAGAGAGGGACTGCGTGCAGAACATATGAAGAGAAGCCATGGCGTGAAGTAAGAAGCCCCTGGTGGGAATATGGAAATGTATTTTCTTTGCAAAATTGTAGCCTTGTGTTTAACACTTTTGAGACTCCTACAGATAAGTCAGAGGCTGCCCTGACAAGCCAAATGGGGCAGAAAATCCCATAGCAACAGACATGGAGCTGACTCTACGTTGGAACTGAGCCTTTGTAGACCAAACCAACCCAGGACATTATGTTTTACGTGTCCTTCTCCGCTTATTATGAGCTTAGCATTTCAGGAAAGGTCTTTCACCTACAAACTGAAGTCTCTCGGTCATTCAAAGGCCTTAAAGGGGTTCTCCACTTTAGACAATCCCTACTTGTTAGAATGTTACCTTGACAATAAGTGGATCACAGTGTTCCCCTGCTGTGATCCCCAGTGATCAGCTTTGGGAAAGCCTGACAGTAAGTGTTTAATTACCCTGCAGTGCCACCACAGGTGAAATGAAGTATTACACAGTGTCCATTTATATCGATGGGTTTCCAGTGTAATACAGGACAGATCCTTCAGAGAGCGAGAGAGAAACTCTTTGTAACCGCTCTCGACTCTGACCAAGAGATGAGGATCTTGAACAGAGGACCCCCTTTATTAACACTGAATTTTCTAAACCGTAACTGAATATTTATGAGCATCCTACAAATGCTGTGATTGGTGGTGGCGTCATGTACTATGTGGCGTGCATTCATCACAGGCCACCAGAATTTTTGTTCTGAAAAAATAATTTCTCCTGTCTTATGAGTCAGGAGTGGTTCTACAGTGGAGGCATTAGAAAGCCTTTGGCCCACATTTATCATGCAATTCACTCCAGGTTTTGGCGTAAACTGTGACCAAAAAGTCGCAAAACGCTGTAAAATATGCTAGTTTTTTCGTCACCAGTCAAATTTGAAAAGCAACAATAAAAATGGGCATGGTCTCCATGAAGAAGTTGTTTTAGTCAAATTTATTACGTATACAGAGGGGAATTTATTACTTTTTTTTACAACATGTTTCTGGCATGGAAAAGTCACAAAATGTTACAAATCTCGCAAAGTGCGACTTTTGTGCTGTTTCTGCCGCTCATGCCACTTTTCTAAAAAGTGTGCAGAGCTTAGCAGAAGGGGGTCTCCCGACAAACTTACCATTACTTACGCCAGAAACGGTTGTAAATTATACAAATATTTCACGTTCTGGCGTGTGCCTTGTAATAAATTATGTATATTTACTCCAACTTTCTTTATATTAAAGGGTAACTAAACATTTGACAAACTTCTGACACGTCATAGTGACATGTCAGAAGTTTTGATTGGTGGTGGTCCGAGCACTGAGACCCCCACCAATCGCTAAAACGAAGAGGCAGAAGCGCTTGTGGGAGCATAAAGCCGCATCGTGTCTGTTCGGCTTTTCTGGAAATCAATGTATCAGAGTACGGGCTCTATAGAAAGTCTATCAGCTCGTACTCCGATACATCGGCTTTCCGGAAAAAGCCAAACAGAAAGGAAGCGGCTGAGCGCTCACACGAGCGCTTCTGCCGCTTGATTTTATTGATTGGTGGGGGTCTCAGTGCTCGGACCCCCGCCAATCAGAAGATTGTCGAACGTTTAGTTAGCCTTTAATAAATTCCCACCATAACCTGCAAATCTTGTTATCATAGCAGGACTACATTTATTTTTCTGCCGTTCAGAAAGTGCAAGATTAAAAGACGATTTTAATGAATTTTCCGCCAAATATCTCCTTTAATAAGACTGGCGGAAGAAATATTGTTTATTTTGTTTTAGGAATTTTCCCAATGAATAAGATGTTTGTTTTCACTAGAACTTAGTTTGAGCCGAGTTAAACCCACTGTCCTCCATGTACTCTACACCAAGGATCTAAACAGCGGATCAGAGAATTTCCTATATTTTGTACCAAGGAAACTTAATTCCCCCTTTGCAGGAAACAGACTAAAACAGAGACGTTTCCATAGTGACTGGTGATCAAGGGACGTGGAGACCTCAAAATCCAATCCCATAAGGTTTCACTGAAAACCTGTTTATTGGTAACAGATCAAGCTGGGCTGTATACAGTTTACGGGAACACAAAAGAACGATTTATCTTCACTATAATAAATTCACACTTCTCTTATATACTGAAAGTCTAGGTGTAGTTATTGGGGGTGCAGAGGTGCAGTTGCACCCAGACAATGGGGTCTGAGGGTGACCAAAAGGCCTTTCTACCGCGGAAGAGTATTAGAGATTTCACATGATAGATGGGGGACCTGTTACAGATTTTGCATTGGGACCCCGAATCTTTAATGGGTCTCTCCAGGCATTTTTTATTGGTGGCCTAACCTTAGGATAGGCCATCAATATCAGATCGGTTGTAGTGAGTCCGACTCCCGGCACCCCTGTTGATCAGCTGACTGAAGCGGCCTTGGTATTCGTTGCAGCAGCCTTTTCCAAGTTTGTGGCTACTTCATTGGGCTTCGGCGTATGTCGTCACAACCTCTTCTTTGTTTAATAGGCACAGCACTGTAAACATCCATAGCAGCTGTGCCTGGGATTGCCACTCAGTCCCATTCACTTGAATGGGGCCGGAACTGCAATCCCAGGCACAGCCGCTGACTAATGCCACGGCCCCTTCAGTCAGCTGGTTGGCAGGGGTGCTGGGAGTCGGATCATAACCGATCTGATATTGAGCCTATCCTAAGGATGGGCCATCGATATAAAACCTTTGGTGGGCTTCGAGCGACCACGTAATACCGGGTTGCTCGTTAATTTCACTGTATGCCATGTCATTACTGTACATTTACCTTTCAGGGAGGATAAGAAGTTCTCGTGGACGCCAGTTGTAAGGGAGAGGTCTCTGCTACTGGATGAAGAGAGAGCTAGAAAAAGCCCTCAGAGAATCTGCAGTAGCATGGCAATATAGTTGAGGAGACTCCTTATTTTCAGCTCGTCAGGGAAGGAGCAGAGTCCCTGCAGTAGCATGGCAGTATATCTGAGGGCATTCCTTCTTTTCAGCTTGTCAGGGAAGGTGCAGAGCCTCTACAGTAGCATGGCGGTATATCTGAGGAGACTCCTTCTTTTCAGCTTGTCAGGGAAGGAGCAGGGCCTCTGCAGTAGCATGGTGGTATATCTGAGGTGACCCTTCTACTCAGCTTGTCAGGGAAGGAGCAGAGCCTCTACAGTAGCATGGTGGTATATCTGAGGAGACCCCTTCTACTCAGATTGTCAGGGAAGGAGCAGAGCCTCTACAGTAGCATGGCAGTATATCTGCGGACACTCCTTCTTTTTCAGCTTGTCAGGGAAGGAGCAGAGCCTCTACAGTAGCATGGCGGTATATCTGAGGAGACTCCTTTTCAGCTTGTCAGGGAAGGAGCAGAGCCTCAGTAGTAGCATGGCAGTATAGCTGAGGAGACTCCTTCTTTTCAGCTTGTCAGGGAAGTAGCAGAGCCCCTGCAGTAGCATGGCTGTATATCTGAGGAGACCCCTTTTATTCAGCTTCTCAGGGAAGGAGCAGAGCCTCTACAGTAGCATGGCGGTATATCTGAGGAGACCCCTTCTACTCAGATTGTCAGGGAAGTAGCAGAGCCTCTACAGTAGCATGGCAGTATAGCTGAGGACACTCCTTTTTAGCTTGTCAGGGAAGGAGCAGAGACTCTGCAGTAGCATGGCAGTATATCTGAGACTCCTTCCCAGCTTGTTAGTACTGTAAAGCCCTGCATCCCAACAGCAGATATGAACCCTACACATGCCCACTCAGCCTTTATGGTTTTATTTCATTATATCTTCAATGGTTTATAAGTGAGTTCATACTGTGGATGTCACTATATATATATATATATATATATATATATATATATATATATATATGTATATATGAAAAAAATAAAATAATATATATATATATATATATATATATTATTTTTTTCATTGCTCTGGATCCCATGTTGCGTAACTGCAGGGAAAGTAAGAAGGGATTGTATTGTTAGATGCCAGAGGGGGAAGGAGACTGATTATGCTCAGGGCCTGTCCGAGAAGCACAGATTAGCAGCAGCACCAATGGGGACACAGGGAAGCAGAAAAAGATGATACAGCTATTTTTACATGCTATAAACACTGCAAATTACTTTACAACAGCTTTTAACAACATTTCTGGACTTTTGGTATAAAAATGATTCATCAGATAACCCATTCAATTGTTAGTTTGGGCAGGCAGTCTTAAAAAAAACATAACAACAATGTATGGCTTTTCTACTGTAGCCTCAATGTCTGTTTCCGCTAGACTGGTTGCGTCCAAAGGCAAACCCATTCTACTTGGGAACTGAGGGAGAAAGAGGCATTGCTACAAAAGGTAGCAATTGGCACTGCAAGGGCCAGTGGAAAGTTTCAGCTCAATTTTACTGATTCAGCGGGACCTCTCGCGCGGTCAACATCCTCAACCTTGGTCAGACTTAATTGCCCTGTAGTGTGAAGAAACTGTTTTTACATTGTATTTGAAAAGCAGTAAAGTTCCTCTTGACAATTTCCAAAAGTGTTGACTTTTAAAGGGGTTTTTCCACGAGGGACATTTATGACATATCCACAGGATATTTCAAAAGAAGTAGTAGGACAACAGCACACGTCTTCAAATCTTCAAAGTGGTTTTTATTGTCAAGACATCCACAATCGACAGGCAACGTTTTGACCCATAGTGAGTGAGGGATCTTTTGTCAAGCCTTGACAAACCACTTTGAAGATTTGAAGACGTGTGCTGTTGTCCTACTACTTCTTTTGAAATTTACATCATGCCGGAGTGGGGTTGCCTGGCTTGACAGCGTGCACCGCATCAGATTCGGGATTAGTGCTGCTTCAAAAATTATTTCTCTCTTAAAAATTATTTTTCTCTTGATATCCACAGGATATGTCATAAATGTCAGATAGATGCGGGTCCCACCTCTGGGACCCGCACCTATCTCTAGAACAGGGTCCCTAAACCCCGTTCTACCTCTGTGTGTGTCGGCTGATTTCCGACCATGAAGGTGAAAACAGCATAACTCCCGGAGCTATGCTGTTTTCGTAAGCCCCATATAACTGAATAGTAGTTATGGAAACAGCGTAGCTCGCATACTACGCTGCTTCCGTAACTGCTATTGACTACTGTGGGAGTTACAGAAACAGTGTAGCTGAGCGAGTTACGCTGTTTTCGGAACTCCCGACCATGTGAACAGGAAGTGTACGGGAGTCAGCGATAGCAGACAAAGCTAGAACGGGGTTTAGGGGGCCCCATTCTAGAGATAGGTGCGGGTCCCAGAGGTGAGACCCGCATCTATCTGACATTTATGACACATCCTGTGTATATGTCATAAACGTCCCTCGTGGGAAAACCCCTTTAAGTCGCAGTCTATGGTTAACAAGCCACTGTTCCGGCCCATAAACGGCCGATTCCCACCTCTATGATGTCTATATGCCCTATTAGGGTACATGGACAGGGGTTTTCTTAATGGGACAACCACTTTAAAAGTAAGCAAATATGAATAAAAAAAATAATAAAGAAAGCAGAATTGACAGTTTTGTGTATTATTAGGCTGTGACAGATCTTCTTGCTCGTCTTATATTTTTATAACTTTATCCCTGAAGAGAGAGCGTCGGGCTGAAAACTGTTATTTTATGACTCATTTCATGTTAGAAAACACATTATGCCTCTTTGCCTATAAAAGCAGAGTCGTTCTATTCTGCCCCAGACAACATTTTAGCACTAATAATCTCAGCGGGAATCCTGGACATACACTTATTCCTCCATTAGTGACTCACAGGGACCAGGGCAAATTACGTAGACAGCGCAAAGTGTCATTATTACCAGTAGTTCTCAGCAAATTGAAATCAATTTTACAATGTAAGGAAGCTGTGCAGTTATAGTTGCCATAAATGTACTGGAAATGAAAAAGAAAAGTTTACGTAAAATGCTTTTACAGGGGCGTAGCTAGGGGGGGGCAGGCGGGGCACGTGCCCCGGGCGCAGCGCCCCCTCCTCCTGCACTATAATTTTACCTGTGTCGCAAGGACACAGGTACAATTAGAAGCAATGAATGACCAGGTACGTTCCGTGCCCGGCCATTCAGCGCCTTTCCACGAATGAAGCGACTGGTACCTTTTGTACCAGTGACGCTTCCGTCGATGAAAGGCGCTGACTGACTGACAGGGAAAGTCATCCTGCCCAGCCAATCAGCGCCTTTCATAGACGCCGTGTTCAACCCCCTGGAGACCTGCGCAGAAGAGAGCAGGTCTCCATGGCTGCCGGACGGCGTGGGAGTGGGAATAAGGTGAGTTTGAATAGTTTTATTTTTTTATTTTTTTTATTGTAATAAAAGTGTGCGGCTGTATCTACAAGGGGGACTTTATCTACACGCGGGGGGCTTTATCTACGGGGGGTGTCTATCTACAGGGGGGGGCTATCTACAGGGGGACTATATCTACAGGGGGTGGGCTATATACAGGGGGACTATATCTACAGGGGGACTATATCTACAGGGGGTGGGCTATATACAGGGGGACTATATCTACAGGGGGTGGGCTATATGCAGGGGGACTATATCTACAGGGGGTGAGCTATATACAGGGGGACTATATCTACAGGGGGACTATATCTACAGGGGGACTATATCTACAGGGGGACTATATCTACAGGGGGTGGGCTATATACAGGGGGACTATATCTACAGGGGGTGGGCTATATACAGGGGGACTATATCTACAGGGGGTGGGCTATATACAGGGGACCTATATATACAGGGGGTGGGCTATATACAGGGGGACTATATCTACAGGGGGGCTATATCTACAGGGGGGCTATATACTGGGGTGGGCTATCTATGGAGCACCATATACAGGGGTGGGCTATATACAGGGGGGCTATATCTATAGGGGGACTATATCTACAGGGGGTGGGCTATATACAGGGGGACTATATCTACAGGGGGTGGCCTATATACAGGGGGACTATATCTACAGGGGGTGGGCTATATACAGGGGGACTATATCTACAGGGGGGCTATATCTACAGAGGGGCTATATACTAAGGTGGGCTATCTATAGAGCACCATATAAAGGGGTGGGCTATAGCTACAGGGGGGGCTATATAGTATATAGCCCCCTGTAGATATAGCCCACCCCTGTATATGGTGCTCCATAGATAGCCCCCCTGTAGATATAGCCCCCCTGTAGATATAGCCCCCCTGTAGATATAGTCCCCCTGTATATAGTCCCCCTGTATATAGCCCAGCCCTGTATATAGCCCACCCCTGTAGATATAGCCCACCCCTGTATATAGCCCAGCCCTGTATATAGCCCACCCCTGTATATGGTGCTCCATAGATAGCCCCCCTGTAGATATAGCCCCCCTGTAGATATAGCCCCCCTGTAGATATAGTCCCCCTGTATATAGTCCCCCTGTATATAGCCCAGCCCTGTATATAGACCAGCCCTGTATATAGCCCACCCCTGTAGATATAGCCCACCCCTGTATATAGCCCAGCCCTGTATATAGCCCAGCCCTGTAGATATGGTCCCCCTGTAGATATGGTCCCCCTGTAGATAGATATTGCCCACCCCTGTATATAGTCCCCCTGTAGATATAGCCCACCCCTGTATATAGTATCCCACAAATAGCTCCCCTATAGTGCTCCACAGAAAGCCCACCCCTGTATATAGCCCCCTTGTACATATAGTCCACCCCTGTATATAGTGCTCCACAGATAGCCCACCCCTGTATAATCTAGTGGAGCACTATATACAGGGGTTGACTATATGTACAAGGGGGCTATATACAGGGGTGGGCTATCTGTGAAACACTATATACAGGGGTGGACTATATGTGGAGCACTATATACAGGGGCGGGCTATATCTACAGGGGGGCTACATACATGGTTGGGCTATCTGTGGAGCACTATATACAGGGGTGGACTATATGTGGAGTACTATATACAGGGGTAGGCTATATCTACAGGGGGGCTATATACAGGGGTGGGCTATCTGTAGAGCACTATAGGGAGAGTTATTTGTGGGACACTATATACAGGGGTGGTCTATATGGGGGCACTATCTACAGGGGGCTCTATGGCAGGCACTATCTACAGGGGGCACAGTGTGTGTGTGTGTGTGTGTGTGTGTGTGTGTGTATGGGACACGGTGTATGGTGCTATTATAATTAGAGGTGCAGTGTTTGGCGCTATTATATTTAGGGGCGTAGTGTGTGGTATAATGATAACTTTATATTTATTTATAGGTGCAGAAATGTTGGTAAAGTGAGAAGCTGAAGACATCTGAGCGGCAAACTGCAGAAATGGACCGGGAGAAGTCATCATAGAGGTCTGGACCGGATGGAGAAAAAGAACTAGGTGAGTCACTCAATGTAAATGTTTATTCTGCCTCTAATCAGCACTGTAGTCACTGTATGATCTGCAGCGAGATGATGGGTGGTGTGATTATAATATGATTTATTTTTTGTGAAAATACATCTCCCAGCATATCCTTACCATTGTTCGGGCTATGCTGGGAGCTGTAGTTTTACGCCGTACACACCTATACGGCAGGGGTTGCACTTAATTGAGCTGTATTTGTTCTGGGGCTGTATATATGTACCGAGCTTGGTTCTTGTGTTGTGTATAGAACCATATTGCTTGTAAAATGTACAAATGTTTTTATGCTCGCGTTATATAAAAAGCAATGACACGTCGATTGGTAGAGAAAACAAACACGGCGAGGGGGAAGGAGATGTCGGGAAAGAGGTTGGGGGGGGGCGCCAAACTGAATCTTTGCCCTGGGTGCTGGAGAACCTAGCTACGCCTCCGGCTTTTAACTTAAAATGTTAATTTCCTTTTAGATGATACTGATTCTCTTTCCGGAGAATTAGCTGGTAGGGAGTCTAAAGGACAATGCTCCCTAGGAAAAGAACGCAAAAAAATTTAGCTCTCTTCCAAAAGGAGAAGGATTGTCTCTCTAGTGCCACCTATTGGTGACTATCCTGTGAATCAATGTACGACCCTTTATAGAGCCTTGAAATGTGGCTCTGGTAAGAGACAAACCAGAGACACCCATCTGTAGACAGCACTGTGCCAGAGTAGTCCCTCATCAGTACTGGGGGATTTACCCCTAAGACTCCCTACCAGCTGGATCTCCGCAAGGAGAATCAGTACCTTCCAAGATCTGCTTCAAAGGCATCTCACTTAGCCAACCAGAACCCTACTATGTACTGATGAGGAGCAACAACTCTGAAACAGTGCTGTCTATGGATAGGTGTCTCTGGTTTGGCTATAAACCTGAGGGTAGCCACCTACATGTAGGTGGCTCTAGAAAGACAGTTTTGTATACTTGCTATACTGGAATAATATTTGTTGAAATATACATACATTTTTCCCGAGTATGGTAAATAAACAAGACTCCACATTACAGAGAGAATATACAGTAGTTGAAGTTCACATTATCTGATTATTTTAAATGGAAACTTTCCATTTTAATTATCCATTGGAAAGTCATTAAATGGGTTGTCCAGTTTAGAAACGCCATTTTCTCGCCATTCCTATTACGAAACTCGGAGATAATAGACCCTGTTCAAGATCCTCATCTCTAAGCTTGTGAGGAGAGCGGTTACCATAAGTGTTTCTAAGGCTCCTTTTACACGGCCCGATATGGGCTGTTAAAACGAGCACCGATCACAAGACAGATTGTTGGGTGCCGCTTATTTGCTCTTTTTTACAGGGAGCAATGATCGCTACTATGATCATTGGTCCCCATACATTTTCATCATGTTTACACGGGGAGATGTGATGCCGACTAGTAACCATTTAATTGGCTGCATAAACGAGCAGATCAGCTGATGAACACGCTCATCGGTTGATCGTTGGCCTGTTTACACAGGGCAACAATCGGGAATGAGTGTGTATATGAATGCTTGTTTGTCCGATGATTGGCCCGTGCCTTTATCTGTCCTGTCCTGCATTACACAGACAACTCATTGATTTGAATGAGCACTGTGTAATACTTAATTTCTCCTGTGGAGGCGCTGCAGGGAAATTGAAGACTTAGGCCAAAGATTCAAACGGCAATTTTTCACGTCTGAGTTGCACCCGTGTGAGTCCTGTTTTCATGGATCCCCATAGACTTGAGTCTATTGAGGGATTCGTGAAGGCGGAAGAAAATAGGACATGTTATATTTTTCAATGGACCCTTCACACAGTCCGTTGAAACAACAGCCGTGTGGACGGCCCCATTGAAATACATGCGTCCGTTTGATGGCCGTCGGTTTAATGGCCCTCACACGGACGTATACTACGGTCATCTGAGTTCGGCCTTACTTCCAGGATTCCCCACAGAGTGGGGGTCCCAGCAGGAGGGACACTTTGAGATCAGTTTATTTTCAAGGGATTATTCTAACGAGTAGAGATTGTCCAAATCGGAGAACTTGGGCCACCACCAGGTGTTGACATCTCTAGGTCTCCATAATTATGTACAGATCCACTTGTGTCCATGAAATAGCAAAACTGAGGTCCATATTGATCCATGCCACCAGCATCTCCACCTATTTTTGGTTCTCAACACTGGAGAGTAACATATTAGGCTATATACACATATGTGTCATGGTTTCTGTTCATAACGGAAGCCACAACACTGTGCCAGAAATGTTGTATGACCGTTCCCAATGCTGCCCAATGTACCCAATTGACTACTAATTGGGTCCACCAGGATCTTGTCAAGGTGTCCGTTGTTTTGACGCCAAGATTAGCGCTGAATGCTTTATGTATTGTATGGTTGTATTATTTATTCGGTTCTGTATGGTGGTATTTTTTTTGGCAGTCTATGGCGGTATTGTTTGGGCCAGCATCCTCTCCATAGAGCTGGACCCAAGCCCTGGATTGTGTCAGTCACATGTCAATTTCTTTCCTTTACACAGATGTCTACTGTCCCATGTTAACTAAGTTCCACTAATTACAAAATGGCAACTGAAAATAATGCATCATGTGACCTAACTGGATGAGAAAAAGGGTATTTATACAATTTACAAATCCGATCAATGTAAAAATGTACCAATGGAAAGCCATGCAAATACCAGGAGACCATTGAAGCTCCATACAGATCATGCCTTGGTTTCAATTTACTTGATAGCCTATCCTTGGGGCTAAGCTGTGCTGAGCTGCAGTACCACATACAGCCACATGGATGACAGTGGTGCTGCGCCAAGTACTAAAGTAAAGATGCCGCAATGCTCTAGCAATTGGTGAAGTCCATTCATTCTTTCCTTCTGCTGATGGGTGGGATTTGGCTCATAGTTTCTATTATATGTAAAATATATATATATATTATAAACCGCGTTTCTCGAATGCATTATAGGGCGAGATAAAAATCACTTGCACTGGGGTCACATACAGGTTTCTCGCTTTTACTTCTGAATGAAAATGATCAATGCTTTTCATCAAATATATCGAGCTATAATCATATCACAATGGTACATTGTATTCGAGTGCAGAATCGTGCGCTCGTTGCTATCTCTGAACTGCTCAGGACCTGCTGCGACAAAGCTATGAAAAGAGGAAAAGGATGAATAGACGTCCCCAGGTGGCAGATGGATGTCACCGCTGACGCTTTTACTGGTTCTTTCTTTCAAGGTTTCACTCTTGCTTTTGTAATTCACAATAATACTGATGTATATATCATTAGATGGTGTTTTCTCGCCATGTCTTAAAGCAGTTAAGTGCGAAAAAAAAATCCAATCACAAAAATAGTGCACAAGGATCGGTCTAGATAGGCCTCTCCAAAAAGGAAAAAGAGCCCCCGATCATTCTCTTACCCTCCAGTCAGAAGGCCATACAAGGGTGAGGGACAAGCCGACAAATGTCTATGGCCCATCGTCTGCCTAGGCTGCGTCTGAAGCATCCCCAGGGGCTCTAAAGGCCGGCCATACACTTAAAGGAAGTTTTAGTGACCTTAATATTAATGGCCCATGCTAAGGATGGGCCATCAATATCAGATTGGTGGGGATCTGACTCCCAGTACGCCCACAGATCAGCTCTGGTCAGTACCGCGGTTCTTTATTGTATACCGGGCACAGCACTGTACATTTTGTAGTGGCTGCGCTTGGTACTGCAGCTCTCTGTAGTTTCACTTGAATGAGCCTGAGCTGCAATACCAGGCACAGCCACTACCAAATGTACGGCGCTGTGTGTTGTAAACAATGAAGGAGCAGCCAGTTGATCGGAGACGGGGCCGAGAGTCACACCCCCACTGATCTGATATTGATGGCCTATCCTAAGGATATCAAAGTCCTGGAAAATCCCTTCAGGCGAGAAAAAAACCATACTCACCACCTCACCAGCAGGTGAGATGACGTTGTTTTGTCCCATGTGACTGCTGCGGCCTGTGATTGGCTGCATTGATCACATGGCACAGCAGCAAGATGCCGGCTGGGACGCGTCTGTACGGAAGAGCACTGGAGGGGGTGAGTATGTTTTTTTAAAAAAAATTTAATTGGTTGTCAAGGACAAGAGAAACATGTTCCACACATATCTAGAGGTTGTGTGTAGTATTACAACTCGTTTCCATTCTCTTCATTAAAGCTGAGCTGTAATACCACACACAAGAGATGGACGGGTGTGGCACTGTTTTTTTTGGAGAAAGCAGCCATGTTTTTCTATTTCTGGACAACCCCACATCTTGACAAGCGTATCACATGTTCACCCAGATTGCTATGGGCCTCCCCAAGCCCGTAGGGCCCTGTCAACTGCCATAGTCTGCCTGGTGCTGGCTTGTTTGATAGTGATTTGGTTTTGCCAAACTATTGCTGCTCTATCACTATCAATAAAACAAGCCCTTTGATGTCTAAAAAAAAGTCCACTTTTCTATCCTGGTTTTAAATAGTCATTGTCATTTTAACAAACTTTGCATAAATAAATAGTACAAGTGAATATAAGAAACTTTGGAATATATCTTATTACAGAAAATTGCCTAGTTCTCCATTTATTAACCACTTCTTCTCCCCTTCCCCCCTGCACTGATCATTCACTCATAATTCACTGGCAAAATCCGGATTATCACCTCACTAAGGAATCAGGTTACAAGCTGCCCATATAAGTCTATGAAGAGGGAAGGGGGAGGTGGAGAAGGAAGCTGCTGGAGGGAGACAGAAAGGGAGCACACAGAGATTCTTTTGCAGCATTTAGTAAGAGTTATATCTCACCCTAGTGCTGGATACACAGCTACACTGCTCATTATTGCTGTATAATCTCCTCCATGCTGCTGCTGCTGCTTCTGAGACTTTGCTACAGAGAGATAGTGGAGCAGGATGTGCTCCTCTTTTCTTTGTGTGCAGTGTATGGGAGACATCATAGCCGGTAGACTCCATCTCCTAGTTCATGGAAAACTGAAAAATAGAGATAAAGCCTTCAGAGGGGAAAACTCCTAAAAAATGCAGAATACAAGTCATATAATAACCAGATATAGTGTTATTCCTCAGGTACACATACAACAGCTTCTTCTAAAAAGTCACCTAACAGGTTAGGTACGCTTTAAATCCCAGTGATCCTGCTGGAGCCACCATCAGAAATATCTGGGTTGAATTGGACCTGTTTGTTTTACATAACTGAAACTTCATAGGTTCCATGCAGAAACGGGTTGGCAGCGGGTTCCAGCAGGCCCCTGTTTTGTCTGGGCCCCTGACCACAGCCCTGGTTCCTCTCATTAGGCGACTTTTTTTCAGAACTTGCTGAAAATTGCAGTGCCACATGGGAATACTATGAAAATGTATATCCAGTAATACTTTATTAAAGAACTGATCATCAGAGCGTTACATTCATGTTTGCTGGAGGGAAAATATGTTTCTAGATCGTAACATTCCCCTTTGTGAAGTGCAATAGTTCAAAGACTCTTCTGGGTGCTTTTAACTTAAGACGTGCTATAACAGGAAAATCTCATCTTCTGTAAATGCCCCAAAATGGACGGCATAGAAAAAAAAATGTGAAAGCGATTTCCATTTATTGCTCCAAAACATCATGTGGACATTCTGTATGAAAAAGCGATGATTTTCTTGTATAAACGAATTATTTATCAGATTTTTACAGCCTTTTAGCATAGATCAGGCACTGCATGTAAAGGATTGTTCGGGTCTAGAAAAAAGGATTTGCTTTTTTCCTAAAACAGCGCCACTCTCTTGTCCATGGTCTGTGTCTGGTATTGCAGTAAAGCCCCAGTCACTTGACTAGGCATGAGCGGAAATAGAGATGACGGTGTTTCTATGAAGGTTGGGTGACTCTGTGACAAATAGTCGCTCCATAGCATCTTAAAATGTCTGCTACAACCCAAACTACAGGATTTATTGTCAACTTAGTTACATTCCATGATGCATCACTTCAGACTGGTATTAGTAAGGCATTACTAATAGGGGTGGAGCTTAGTTGGAGCATGGCTGTGTCAAGTTAAGCCTATAGTAAGGTGTAGCGACAGATCCGCTAAAGACCTTAGAAACAATTTTGGAATTTTTTTTAAGTAGGAAAACCACCTGCAGCCTTGTTTATTTGAAAAAAGATGTTGTTGCGTTGCCCTTTAAAAATATACTTGTCACCTGGACAGACTGCAAAAAAAGTATTATCCCATCTAACTGAGGGGCATCTTTGCCTATTTTATTAAATAACGACCACAACACACTTCTTAATTTTTTGCTGGATGGTGATCGGTCACAGCTTTTATTAAATTTCTCAACAAAACCGCTTAGCGGTAAACCAGTATTATCCGCATAGCTATGAAGCGTTATGCCGGCCGCCGGACTCCAGACGGGCAAGTTCGCCCTCGTAGCTCCTCATCACACCATCGAAATCTCAAAAACCGCCAGCTGTGACTTAATACAAAATAGTGTAAGAATTCAACATTTCAATGACAATGCATTATAAAACTGTATTATCATATTTTTTTGTTATTTTTTTTTAAATTGTTTTTTGTCTTTTTTTTATTTTTATAACACATAATGAATATATATAAGTTAACAGTTTGCATATGTAAATGACGTTAGTAATCCCAATGTACGACCCGTAATATTCCCGATCCTGTCCTATACCCTTTTTAATTAAACTAGGGAGGTAGGGTGGGAAACTCGCCTCCAGGTCCTCAGGAAGAGGAAGCTCGCTGGGGGTCGTCCCCCTATATCACTCCTCTGATGGGCGGGATGCAGAGCAAAGTACCTTCTAATAGGCCACTCATTTGGCCACACCCCTCTTAATTTAATAACAGGAGAAAAAGGAGATGGGGAGAAGGAGGGGAACAACCCTGCAGCTGCCCAGCTCTGAACTTTTGAACCCATACCCCGTCCCTTTGCAGTCAGAGTGCACCCTCCCTTCTTGGTTGGGTACCATCAGGCCCCTTTAAGTGGCCTTCTACAGATACCTAATGACTAGTAGGCCCAATGACATCTACTAAGTTGTCCTATGGGGTTGGAAAAAAGCTTTTCATACACTATATGGAGAAAAGTATTGCCCCCCCCCCCTTAATTAATAAATTCAGGAGTTTCTTTCTGTCCCATTACCCCAGGTGTATATAGGTGTATAACATCCAGCACCTCGCCCTGCAGTCACTTTACAGACATTAGTGATAGAACGGGTCGTAATAAAGAGATCACTGAATTCCAGCGCGGTCTTGTAATAGGACGCCACCGCTGTAACAAGTCAGTTCCGGATATTTCTTCCGGATATTTATTGGCCCCACCATAGCTGCCCACAACGGGTCATTGTAAAGAGATCACTGAATACCATCGCGGTCCTGTAATAGGACGCCACCGGTGTAACAAATCAAAATTTCTTCCCTCCTAGATATTACACTATCACCTGTGAGTGATATTATTGTAAAGTGTAAGAAACCGCCGCAACTCAGCCACGAAGTGCAGACCACGTAACATTACAGAGCGGGGGCGCCGAGTGCTGAGGAGCAAGTGTAGAAAAGTCGCCAACGCTCTGCTGACTCCATAACTGCAGAGTACAGACCTCCTCTTGTATTAACATCTACACAAAAACTGTGCCCTGGAGCTTCATGGCATGGGGCCGAGCAGCTGCATGCCAGCCTTACATCACAAGGCACAATGCCAAGCGTTAGATGGAGGGGTGTAAAGCCGCCGCCACTGGACTCTGGAGCAGGGGAAACGTGTTCTGTGGAGTGACGCTTCTCTATCTGGCGTCTGATGGATGAGTCTGGGTTTGGTGAATGCCAGGAGAACGTTACCTGCCTGACTGCATTGTGCCACCTGTAAAGTTTGGTGGGGGAGGGTAATGCTATGGGGGTGTTTTTCAGGGGTTGGCCTCTCAGTTCCAGTGAAGATAAATCTTAATACTTCAGCACACAAGACATTGTGGACAATTGTAGCTTCCAACTTTGTGGGAACAGTTTGGGATTTGGCCCTTTTCTTTTCCAACATGACAGCGCCCTAGTGCACAAGGTCCATAAAGACTTGGCTGGTTGACTGGCTGGTTGGTTGGTTGGGAGAGTTTGGGGTGGAAAAACTTGACTGGCTGCACAGAGTCCTGACCTCAACCCCATCCAACACCTTTTGGATAAGCTAGAATGGAGATTACGAGTTAGACCCCCTCCTCCAACATCAGTGTCTGACTTCACAAATGCTCTTGTAGAATCTTGTAGAAAGTCTTCCCAGAAGAGTGGGACCAGCTCTATACTAATGTCTATGGATTAGGAATGGGATGCCATAAAAGCTCCAGTAAGTGTAATGTGTAGGTGTCCCAATACTTTTGTCCATATAGTGTATATTTAAGTAAAGTGGCAACTATTTCACATCATTATGTACAATAACAATGTATTGTGAGATGCAAGATAGATTTTGATGACACTTCTCAGCGATGTCGTTTCATGCAGGTGGAGGAGATGATTCGGAAAGAGCCCCATTAAATCTGTAATTTCGAGCCATTTCATTTAACATATGGTATAACATAAGTGTTTGCAATCTCTGCTATGAATGAATCATCAGTGTTCTGGAGAAGGCAATGTAGGCAAAAGGTAAGATATTACATTGCTGCTGTACGTCTCCACGGTAAACCCATCCTACTTTATACTGAATGCAATATCTAAATAGACCCTGCAGCGAAGATCTTCTTCAGATGAACATTCCTCATTGTTTCACCTCTTTGTAGTCCATCTAATACTGTAAAGGATTTGCCTGACACAGCTTCTGTGTCGACGCCCGTGGTTAATCAGCCTTCATCTGTTCCTAGGTCTGCTAGAGTGACTCGATCTGCTACCACTCAGGCTGGTAGGCTGAGGAGTGGGAGAGCCTATCGCAGCCTGGCCAGACGATTCTAGCTCCCGCCCTTGGTCTACTTATACCTTCATTTGCTGCTTGTCCTTTGCCTGTGATTCTCTTGTTTCCTGGCTCTGCTGTTCCTGCTGTTACTATTGACTTCTGCTTCATATTGACCCTGGCTTGACTAACTATTCTCCTGCTCTGCATTTGTTACACTCCTGGTTTGACTCGGCTCGTCCACTAGTCTGCTGCTCACGGTGTTGCCGTGGGCAACTGCCCCACTTCCCTTTGCTTTTTGTACCCTTGTCTTGTTTGTCTGTCGTGCACATATTGAGCGTAGGGAACGTCGCCCAGTTGTACGCCGTCGCCTAGGACGGGCTGTGCAAGTAGGCAGGGACTGAGTGGCGGGTAGATTAGGGCTCACCTGTCTGTCTCCCTATCCTGACATTACAAATACATTCTCAAACTAATTCCATTAAGACAGTCCCGTACAGGAATAACCCGCCGTCAGGAGGCGACAAAGAGCGGTTCAACTGATATCTAATGAAGAAGGTACTGTAATTGGAGAGGCTGTTTCTAGGGAAGGAGATTTTACCTGGACAGGAAGTGGATATGGACAGGTCAGGTCACTGGGGAAATCTGTTCTAGTGGTGTCCTGTGTGAACTGTCTGCAGAGAAGCTGTGTGCAGAGGAGCAGGCCAGTGAGTACCCTGAGTTGAACCAGAGCCGGTGTTGAAGAAATAGGGCAGTCAGACATTGGAGATCTGAGTAGGGTCAGTGCCAGAGGTCTGTAGCTGCATCACAGAATGGCCGGAAGCGGCCATTAAAAAACAGAAAAGGTAAGAGGGGAGCAGAAGAGGCACGATCTAGCTATTATGGAGGTCTCAGCAACCGGACACTGATTGATGAGGACATCTTATATGTCTCAATGACATGTTAGAGATGTTGCTAATATTTGCTGAACTGTGTGAAGCCTCTGACCTCATGACACCGTAGGGCTTAAAGGGGTATTCCGGTTACGTTAAATAAGGTTCATTATATCCCATTCCAAAAGTTATAAAATGTATTATTTTATTATTTCAAAGATTTTCTACAGCTTTTGTACAAAATCTGCTAGAACACGCCCCAATGTCTTGCCATTATAATGAACAGAGGAGGACATCATGGGATGGATGTGATGGTAGAATTTGGTAATGTGGAGGTAGAAACCATGGAGAGGGCTTTATTCAAAGTGGTTTTCTAAGTTATTCAAAAAAGTGGCAGGGGTAGGAGGAATGCCTTAAAAAAAGAAGCATTACTCACCTCACAGATCTCCAGCAATCAAGCACCGCCAGTCCGGGTCCTCCCTGCGGCTGTTTATTGGCGTGGCTGCAGCTATGAAATGCTCATATATGCTCATGTATACCCACGTGATCGCTGCAGCCAATCACTGGCCTCAGCGATCCTGTGCCGTATACCCACTGAGACCAGTGATTGGCTGCAGCGATCATGTGGGTATACAAGCACATCATCGCCACAGCCGTGTCAATAAACAGCGGCTGGGAAAACCGAAGCAGCGGCGTTGGAACACCGGGGATCTGTTAGGTGAGTAATGGCTCTTTTGTTTTTTAATGCATCCCTCCTACCCCTGCTACTTTTTTTAATAACTCGGAAAACCCCTTCAAAATAGACAAATACCCATTTAACTCCCGGTGGAACAAAAAATGGAATATGTTGGAATCCAACATGCCCAACCCTTGTTTGCCTAATGGCAGACATGGGGGACAGTCGGGGAGCCTCCACATACAGTAGAGTGTTGACATACCCCCACCGAAGCATCAGGACCAGTCAGCACCTATCTTATATGTATTGCCAACTGTAGACCTGAGCCGTAAATCCCAAAAACAAATACGTATTACATTTTAAATGTGGCACACAAAAAGTCTGGTTAGCACTTCAAAAATTTAATTCTCCTCCCTGATCCTCCTTCCCATGAGGATCACACATTAGTCATGTCCCAATGCACGGCTTGACTATAGATATAACCTGTCTGTCTTCATCCCAGGGGTCAGTGACCACATCATGGAGGATGACGGAGCTGCTGATGAATTACTAAAGAAGAGAACAGCTGAGCCTGACCTGAGAACATTCTTCTTGACCTAATCAGGAAAATAAAAGCTGACATACGGCTGGAGATGAGGTGACCCTGATCCCTGGTTATCAATCGAATGCACTCCGTGAAGGATCCTGAGTGTAGACGATTCCTCTTAGTCATTTAGATTCAAGACTCTATCTGTAGAGCATTATAATCCGCTCTTCTAGTCAGGTGTAACGACAATACACTGTCATTTCCTTTAAATCTCTCATTTTATAGACCAAAGCTTAAAGAACTACCCTCCTAGGCAAATGAATGTCTAAATAGGGGTCAAGTATAAAAACTAGTACAGGAAAGAAGAATTATACGCCCGTTTTTATCTTAGAACCATCTCTCGAAAAACTAGTGTAGCGCCGCCGGCAGGTGCCACTCCTACTGGTGGTCCTGGCCATCGGGTTGCTCACCCCTGCCACCGGCGTCCATGTTTTTCTGTATGTCGGCATTCCATGGCTGCCGGCATGCTGCCTCTCCCCGGTGGGCATGGAGGCCGATGTGGCTGTACTCCCGACCGACATGGGCTGCCTCCTCCCCGCCATTGCGCTCCTCCTCTCTCTTCTGCTGCGGCCGGCTCTGTGTACCATAAAGCATGCGCTCGCTTGCAGATTCTTAAAGGGCCAGGCTATTTTGACACTCAGATAAGCAAGTGGACGTGCGTACTATAAAGAAGCCCATGCATATTATAAAAGAAGCTCATGCATATGGGCCCTTGAAGAAGGGCTTAAATGAGTCTGGCTCCACTTGTCTTCCCTTTGGGTACAATGAACATGTGCAAGTATCTTCTCCATATGCAACACAGTGTTGGCAAACAAGATAGGAGTGGGGTACAAACTTGAAGACCATGGTGCCCATTAAGTGTTGGGCCCTGCTGTCCCGCGGAAGTTGGGATAAGATGGCAAAAATGGGCACTAGGAGGAGGGCCCATTATTATTTTTGCCATACGACCTGTTTCTCCTCTGGGTGGGCTTTGCTACAGACTAGGGCCATTTTTATATTTTGTTAGCTATATCAACCAAAAAATCTCCACAAAAAAAAAAAAGAAAATTCAATTGGGAGGAGTCTTTAGCAATTTCTGAGCACCTCAAAATTGTATCCTTACTGATTGAACACGAATTAATCAGCAAGGGGGCGACAACAAGCACAGTACAGCTCCTCCCAGGAAAAGGATAGTAATTCCGTGCTCCCTCCTGAGGCACCAGGGGAGTGATACTCTTTTTTCTTTTATTTCTTTATCATTTATCTTCATTTATCTTATGAATGTTCACTATTGATGCCAATATTAACTCCGACCAACACAGATCATCCCCAGGAGAAATTTTACTTATTTATCCCAAACACACAAAAGCAAAAGCCTCGCTCCAGGACTCTCAGACATTACAGCAAAGCAATATTCTTTCTGCTTACACCCACGTGCCTCCTTCACATGTATTGATTTTGTGCTGATGAAAGTATTTTTGTTACTTTGCCATCGGGATGCTGAGCTGGTTGCATCTATGTGACCTGACGGCTTCGTTCTGCATATACTGTACTTGAGCCGTGGAATGCCGGGTTCTCTTTGTGGAGATTTAATGAAGCCCCGATATTACTTCCAGATGCGGCCTACCAGGTAAAAGACATGCTGGAATAGAATTTTATAGACAATGACAGGTATTATATTGTATCGTAACTACTTGGCGTGACTCGAAAATTCGTAGTGTGATGTATTCTTCTAAAAGATAACTCAAGCAAGGAAGAAAATCAGACTAAAGTTAATTGGGCATCTGACAGGGAAATTAAGAGGCCTCCAATCTGATCAGATCTGTAAGCCAATCATCACTTGTTCATTATCTTGGTATACAAAATATCTCTCCTTCAGAAGAAAGAAATTAGTTTCTTTAGTGCCCCCTATAGGTGACTACTCTCTAAGTCAATGTCCGATCCTTTATAGAGCCTTGAAACATGACTCAGGTTAATATTCAAAACAGAGACACCCATCTGTAGACAGCACTGTTCCAGAGTTGTTGCTCCTCATCAGTATAGATAAGCATTCTGGTTGGTTGAGTGAGATTCCTTTGATGCAGCTCTTGGAAGATACCGATTCTTCTTGCGGAGATCCAGCTAGTCTTAAGACTTAAAGGGGTTGTCCCACAAAATCACATGTATCCCCTATCCACAAGATAGGGGATACATGTGTGATCGCTGAGGGTCCGACTGCTGGGACCCTCAGCAATAAGGAGAACTGGGGACCGAAAGTCCCCCCTGAGATGCATGGGACTTCAATGGAGCACTGGTCACGCATGCGCACAAGTGCGACTGGTGCTCCTTTCATTTCTATGGGGCTTCCGGACACACAAGCCAGACACAGACCCTGGAAGTTCCTTGCTTCTCATGGAGCACTTTGGGGGACTTTCAGTCCCCTGTTCTCCTTATCGCTGGGGGTCCCAGCGGTCGGACTCCCAGCGATCACACATGTATCCCCTATCCTGTGGATAGGGGATACATGTATTTTGTGGAACAACCCCTTCAAGACTCCTTACCAGCTGGATCTCCGCAAGGAGAATCAGAATCATCCAAGATCTGCATCAAAGGAATCTCACTCAACCAACCAGAATGTTACTCTGTACTGATGAGGAGCAACACCACCGAAACAGTGCTGTCTATAGAGGGGTGTCCCTGTTTTGGCTATTTACCCAAGTTGTGTTTCAAGGCTCTATAAAGGATCGAACATTGATTTACAGGATAGTCACTAGAGAGACAGCTATTATCATGGTGGAAACTATTATTTTCTAAACTTTTCAGTGTTTCTTACCTCATTCACTATGGTATGGTTATAGTGATATCAAGGGCGGGCATATACAAAGTGCAGATTAACCCTTAACCTTCTCACAGAAAAATGCACTTTCCCGATTATTCCCCAGGTTATGACCCCAAAGTAGTCGCCGATTGACAGTGGGTAAGCTGATGAAGATGTCAAGCACGCCAGAGATGTGGAGTGGAGCAGATGCGGATACCCTAGGTCAATAACAGGAAGGTACCAGGATAAGCGAGTCACAGTCGGTGAAACAAACCCATGGACAATATATGGATAACAGCAGAGTACCAGCCGTAGATAGAGAAGTGTTGTCAGGAAAGAGCAAATTCATAACTGGATGCAAATACACAAAATGCACAAGTTCAGGCATTGTCTAGAGGGCGATGTCCCTTTAATTTACTATCCATAGTAACTGAATTCCTGGTAAGCTTGGGTGGGCTTGTGCTTATACCCAGCAGCCAATCTGAACAAGCTGAGACGAGCCGTAAATCATGGTGTGGTAAAGAGCGGCAGCCTGAGCCTGTCATGAGACAGAAGGACAATTTCATACTACCCCAGACTCCAACAGATATGGTAGCTAAGCTGGAGTCACTGATCATAGTCGTGCCCTAATGGAGATCGGCAAATCAGCCAACATTGTAATAATTAAAATACAGATAGCAAATGACATCTGTTAATTTCTATTCGCAATCTAGGAGAAAAGTTATAAATATCTGAAATCATTAAAATCTATAAAGTTTTATTCATAATTGATTTAAATGATCCGACTCCTCTAAAATCCTGTTTCATGTTGCCCTCATTATAATGCATTAAACCAAAAATTCACATTGTGAAACGAGCGCGACTTTTAATGGATAGTTATTAAAATTGATTCAACGTAACACAAATCGATGTGGAAATGATGGGATTACAAACATTCAGGGAGTAAATTAAACAATTAAACAATACGCAGGTACATTAAATTAATGGAAACAAGAAAAAACCCTTATTCTTCTACCTGCAGCGGGTCTGATGGAACGCACTGGCAGTAATTTAATTTGGTTTATATTGTGTAATTACTTTTTAACTGTTACTTTATGAAATGGAATAAAGTAAAGAAAATTGAATACACTAAAAGCCAAGCTGTGTCTTTTGTATATAATGCCAGCTACAGGGTGTGCCCCCGATATCGGTACCCCCTGTGGGTCAAGGGCGTAGCTATAGGTGCAGGTTGACGGGGAATGTGCCCCAGATGCTAGGGGGCACCAACAAGCCAATTTTCATGGGTCAATTAAGACACAAGCCTAGGGCAGCGAGCTGAATCTTTGCCCGAATTAAGGAAAGCCTAGCTACAACTCTAATCTTGGCCCCTCTAGCAGTGGAGCAATATTACTGACAGCAGGCATAGCTAGAGGAGGATCACGCAAGTTAGCATCATGCAGTACTAACGTGCAAGGGTTTGAGATCCTTCATGATATGTAGAAAGTGTAGTGAGCTTGCGTGTTGATTCTTATACAGGCCCCTACATCGTAGAGACCTTACAGATGTCGGGCCCCTTTGTCCTCATAGACCCTATGCAGCTAAATATGCTGCACAGACAATATGTTATTGTAGGAAGGCAGATTGGCACAAATCTCTACTAATTCTTACATCCAATCCATCCATAACCTACGTCAATAAACAGAAATTCAAGCAATTCATCCTATTGGCTTGCCAAATGCCATGTGACTACAGTGCCCACCCCCTAGGAGCAGTTAGTGGCTTCCATGGACAAAGTTGATGGTTATTAGGAAGCTCCTTACAAATTTTGCTATGGAGTTCCCTTTTACTACTTATAATTATGCTAAAAGAAGTCTAGTTTGCTACTAGTGGTGATAGAGATCTCTACTCTGTCAGAAGGGAAGAGATATGAGGAGGGCATGGCTGGCTCCATTTCTATGTGGGCGACACATTGGGCGTCACGAGTCACATTGGGTCCCCTGGCTACCCCACCTTTGTCTTGACAAACGTAGACCAGGTTTACCAAGGTTGTCATGGGTCCTCCAAGCTTAATGGACCCTGGTTTGCCTGATGCAGATGCCAGTCCTGTTTAAGGGTCTAATTAATTAGAGAAATCATAGATCACTGAATGGATGGTATCAACACTGTCATCTTCACACGGGATAAATGGCTGGTAAGTGCTACTGATACATATGGTAAAGTAAACCTGCCCCTGATATATTAAGAATAGGGTCCGTTTCTTCAAGAAATAAAGGGCAAGGCTTTTATATATAGAGCTCCACAAACATCTCCAGAAGTTCAGGCTGTCAAAGGTTAATGTGTAGTGCAAGTGAATAATAAACTTGTAATATAATAGGCAACAGTGTCATCGTCCTCACCCTCCAGTTGACTGTAGTCCTTCTTTCCCTTCCTGTAGGCACTCTGTCCAGGGACCTCCTCATGCTTCTAAAAAAAATAATCGACTGTAAAACCATAAAAAATAGACATAGAGTAGGGCGGAGGAGGGGGATGCAGCTGCAGCTTCTCTCTGTGAGACTTCATGCTGTGAGAAGATAGGCAGAGCAGAAGTGGGGAGGCAGCTGATTGGCTGAGATAGCACCAGCTTCACACCAGGAAGAGCCCGCCCCTCAGCAGGCATGGATAGAGAAAATTTATATTTCCAAAAACATTAGGAGGGGTGGATAAAGACCCAAAAAACATAGATTGTGGGATGGTTTTCTAGTTATTTATATAGGATATAGAATGATCTTATTCTGGAGCTTGTGTTTCCCGCTCTGTGTACATTAGACTGATCTGAATAAGTCACATTGACTTGTGTTTGTTGGTCCTTTGGCCTCTGACAATTAGAGTTTGATTTATTTAATCACGACAGATCTCACGATGTAACAGTAATGTCAGGATAAAGCTCCTTGCACTTGTTATTTTTAGATCTTCTCAGTTCCACAGACCTTTTCTAATTCCTCCTGCCTGTGAATGTGACAGGAACAATTAAATACAAACTGACCGCTGCTTTGATATAACCGAGAATTATGGTATATTTCCTTTGTAGTGGGAGTGGGGATGCTGATTTCGTACAGAAGATACACAGAGGTAGGCAAACTGCTTCCTCTGCTTTCCGTGATACAGTCATGACTGCTACCTGCATCCGCCACTAGGGGGAGCTCAATAGATTCAGTTTTTTACAGTTCCCAATGTGTTGAATACTAGCTGTATACATCCACATGCAGTTAGGTCCCCCTAGTGGTGGCTACATTCAATCAGAATTATATAATTTATCAAGTCAGAAAAACAGTGCAGATATATTAAGAAATTAGTGAATCTAAAAATTCTGTGGTGGACATTAGCTTTAATAAAGGCATGGTACATTTGGCTGAGATGCCGGTGAGGAGCGGGACTCATTCTATGGGGCTCTATGGAAGGAAATATTGTCTCAGTCTAGGACCACCAGGCAGTCCCCACAGAGCCACACACAGGGGGCTCATGTATCTATTACTTTATAGCACAGAGACAGCTTGTCCTCGGATCAATGTCATGATGTCAAGCTCTATGGATTGGGGGGGGGGCAGATGCATCATGTGTCCCTTCATTGGCTGGACTGAGAGCGCTATGAAGACAATGGGGTAAAGTAGTAGGGCCTTGTAGATTATTTATTGCTCTTCTTTTGGTTCTAAGCTGAGCATTTTACCATAAGTGAAATCACAAGTCTTAACTCCAAGGCACTAGTGATGTCACTTATGACTGCGACAGTCCATCTCTAGTTTTTTCTCTAGTCCTTCTCCCAACAATCACGTGTTAATATGATAGTAGAAGGCTCTAGGTCACTCTTTTCCTTATTTAAAGGCAGCATTCCCTGATTCTTTCCTGGTGTGCCCCAAAATTTTGAATTACATACAGGATTTAGAACGAATACGTGTGATATGTTCATTAACAAAAATACTCTAATGCACAAATTCGATTATTTTCTAGACAGTCCTTCAGGAATGACAGGGTTAATGAGCAATCCACTTGGAGAGGCCACATTAATAGTTTAGTATAGGGAGAAACATGAAGTACTACAGAGAAGAAGCAAGTTATTGTCCAGGCCTCCCAAGCACTATCCTGGGAATCATATTTGGCACGTTGCCAACCAGTATCATAGTTCAGGACCTGAAGCACTTACCTGAATCCCCCCAGTATATACTCATCTATATACTCAGTGATGGAGCCTGGGAACTCTCATCCTATGTGCCAGTTTCCATTGAGTGTAACCTATCCTTAAATATTCTGTGTTTAGTAAATCAGGGCAATAGACTCTTGTGTCTAGGGATATAGTTCCCATATTGTCTATGGCAAGTGATACAATTCTGGCTGTCTGCAGTCACCACTAGGGGGAGCTTAAGAACTTACTGCATACTATCTTATCATTCAGTTCAATTTATAATCAGTTTACAGTAAGCTCCCCCCTAGTGGTGGCTGCAGGTACACAGAATATTAAAATATGTCTCTATGTCTAT
Organism: Rhinoderma darwinii; assembly: GCF_050947455.1. Classification (NCBI taxonomy): domain Eukaryota; kingdom Metazoa; phylum Chordata; class Amphibia; order Anura; family Rhinodermatidae; genus Rhinoderma; species Rhinoderma darwinii. The sequence goes on along the minus strand of NC_134689.1, from coordinate 13,843,405 downwards.
GCAGGGGATTTGGAGCGCAGAGTGCTGTAAAGATATATTAACCCCTTAATGACAAGACTTGAAAGGGCCTTAATGTCCAGCTGAATTGTTTCGTTTCTGCCTCTCCGCATTTCAGCAGCCATAACTGTTTCATTTTTTTTCACTGGCGTGGCTGTATGAGTTTTTGTTTTATGCAGGAAAATCTGTATTTTTTTCGGCCCAGTTTGCAAATTACTTTGTAATTGATATCATTTGTTTGAATTGAATTGATTGAATGTAGAAAAAAAGCCATTTTCATCATTGTTTTTTGTTTATTTTTTGATACTTTTCACATTTCACACTAAATAACGTGATAACTGAATTCCTTAGGTTATTACAGTCGCGTGGATACCTAATATGATTTTTCATTTTTTTATTTTCATGTACAATAGGGTATTTACAATAAAACATATTTTATACTAAATAATCACTTTTTTTATTTCTTTATTTTTGCAGATTTTTTCTATTATTATTTTTTATGACTTTTTTTTTTTTTATCCCACAAAGGGATTACTATTTTACAACTTTTTTTTATACTTTTATATTCCTGTATGCTAATACATTATTTTATGTCACAGTAACACAGGCTGCTGTTAGATCAGGGTTCCCCGGTCTTCGAACGCATCACCGGGATTGAAGGGAGGAGTCCCCTTTGATCATGCTGAGTCACGGCTCAGCGTTCATTACCCTCTTTTACAGAGGCGCCAAAAGACAGTGGGCGGTTGTTAAAGGGTTAAGAAATGAATCAGCACAGAAGACTGGACCTGAAGACGATATAGTAACAAAATCTGGATTTACATGAGACAAGACAATTTTAAAGACCAAAACTTGACCCGTTAGTTGAGTTTTTTGGCAATTTACTACCAACAAAAACACTGCAAATTGATGCGGATCGAAAAAAAACTTGCAAAATAACTTTCTGTCCTTACAGCGACATCGCCCCCTGGCAGGTAAAAAGTTCATATTTATAAGCAACGCAACATGTTACATGCACAGCAGAAAAAAAATATGTATTCCAAAAAGAAAAACAAAATCATGTGAAAAGCCTACGGCAAAATTAATTCAGAGAGAAATGGCGCGTTGTAAAAATCACATGACTCAAGGAATCATCCCTGTTAGCAGGAGATGTGAGATTTATCATGGTGCGCGCGTGGCATCCTATTAAATGTGCAGAAAATATAGGAGAGGAATGCAAATTATTTGTATACCTTTAGGGGGACCGTTGATGCGTGAAATTAGACTGATGTAAAAAGAGGATATACGAGACGCGGTGACCCTGACTTGACACCTGCCGTGACACAGCTTTTTCCTTGCAATGCAGCGTTGTACAGATGTAGCCATCTTTATCTTGACTCTTAACGCATTTAATACACAGCGGGAAGAAACTTTAACTTGAGTTATTCAATGGGGTTTTGTTGTGTGATATCACGCTGCAGCAAGTTATCAGTCAAGATAAACTTGGCTACATCTGTATATTGAGTTTTAACCATTACAGTGCTGCTATATGTGGTTACTACTACAATTTCGTTTTTGGTTGAATCTACATTTATTAGTCCAACTTTTTGCACTTATTCATTTCTTTATATATCTTTATAGCAGTAGGAACTCGGTTTTTGGGGGATGATGTTGGGGGAAGAGCCTGGCTCATAATCTCCATACTATCTTATCCCAAAGGTGTAGGATGGGGTTGAGGTCAGGACTCTGTGCAGCCAATCAAGTTCTTCCACACCAAACTCCCCCAACCAACCAACCAACCAACCAACCGACCAGCCAGCCATCTCTTTATGGACCTTGTGCACTGGGGCGCAGTCATGCTGGAGCACAAAAGGGCCAAACCCCAAACTGTTCCCAAAAAGTTGAAAGCTACAATTGTCCACAATGTCTTGTGTGCTGAAGAATTAAGATTTATCTTCACTGGAACTAAGAGGCCAACCCCTGAACAACAACCTCCTGACATTATCCCTCCTCTACCAAACTTTACAGGTGGCACAATGCAGTCAGACAGGAAATGTTCTCCTGGCATTCGCCAAACCCAGACTCATCCATCAGACGCCAGATTGAGAAGCGTCACTCCACAGAACATGTTTCCCCTGCTCCAGAGTCCAGTGGCTGCGGCTTTACACCCCTCCATCTAACACTGGGCATTGTGCTTGGTGATGTAAGGCTGGCATGCAGCTGCTCGGCCCCCATGCCATGAAGCTTCCGGGCAGTTTTTGTGCGAATGCTAATACCAGAGGAGGTCTGTACTCGCAGTTATTGGATCAGCAGAGCATTGGCGACTTTTCTGCACTTTTGCTCCTCAGCACTCAGCACCCCCGCTCTGTAACGTTACGTGGTCTGCACTTCGTGGCTGAGTTGCTGCGGGTCCTTCCACTTTACAATAATATCACTCACAGATGATAGTGGAATATCTAGGAGGGAAGAAATTCTGATTTGTTACACCGGTGCCATCCTATTACAGGACCACGATGGAATTCAGTGATCTTTTTACAATGACCGGTTGTGGGCAGCTATGGTGGGGCCAATACTTTTCTCCATATAGTGTAGATATTTATGATAAAATTATCTTCCTGCGACGACCACCAGGGGGGAGCTTAGGAGCTTACTGCACACTGTCTATACATTGAACTTAATAATAACAACACAGTATGCAGTGAGCTCCCTCTAGTGGTGGTTACAGGCAGTCAGAATTTTATAATGTAACTCTTTGTCTATGCAGGAAATTGGAAAAACAGAGCACAGTCCACTATAAAGATATAATAAGACATTCATGAGCACATGACGTTGGACCAAAAAAACACATTGTGTTAAAACCTGGACATCAAAAACGTATCTGACCCCCCTCCCCCAACTGTTTTGTGCTATGTACATCTGAAAGAGGGGTCTTTTGTAACCTCACTATCCCCTATATCTACGTTGATGCTATTTATATATATATATATATATATATATATATATATATGAGGGTTTCTAGATTCAGCCTTAATATCAGAGTTTGGGGGCTGTTTTGTGGGAGCCTATTCCGATATCTAGTAGTTGTGCTGTAATTCTAATGTTTTGTCCTTTATAACATATAACAATTATTATTTTCATTAATATCATGTCCATCATTTTTGTTATTCTTTATAAATCACAAGTTAAAGCTCTGTTCACATTCGCCATTGAGGCTCCGAAGCCAATTCTGTCCAATTTGATGGGAGCAATATAACGGCATGCACCGCTATTCCTCCTGCCAAACGACGGACCCCACAACGGAACACTGCTGGACCCCATTGTGAGTTAATGGGGTACGTCGGGCTCCGTCGGTATACAGAAGAGTGTTGTGATTTCCACATGGGTGTAGATAAAGGCTCATGGGCTCTGTTTAAGAATTCAGCTTGGGCCCCCCTACCTCTCCCCAACACCACCAGACCCCTGCGCACGCCTATGCCCAGCTGCCTTGCCCGACAGACCCCATAAATGCCCCCACAGCATAATGCCCCCATAGCTGCCCCCCCAGTATAATGCCACCACACAGTATAATGCCCCCCATAGCTGCACCCCACACAGTATAATGCCCTCCATAGCTGACCCATACATTATAATGTTTCCCATATTTTTCCCATACAGTATAATGCCCCCTCAGCAGCTTCCATATGAGCCCCCCTCCCATATCCAGTATATTGTCCCCATATATATGTACCTAATAGAAAAATGTATAATTTAAATTACATAATTACTTAGCTATCCCCTTTCCTATGATGGGTGGAGAATCCTTCTCCTCCTCTGCACTGTGCTGTGAGTGACTCAGCGCAGACAGGCGCGATGACATCACTACATCGCGCCTGCCTGCGCCGAACCGCTCGCGGTACAGTGAATGCTGGAGCAAGGCTCCAGCATTGACCCCAACTGAATGTGCGTCCTGAGGACGCAGGTTCAGTTGTAAGCGAGACCAACGCGGTCATCGCTGTGTGGCAATGGGGGCACTGCGAGCCCTCCAGGCTTAGGGGCCCGGTCGCAGTTGCGACCATTGTGACCCCTATAGCTACGCCACTGGGCTTCTAGTATAAGCGGAAACCAGAGCACAGATGTGAACATAGCCTAATCCAAATGTTATCGTCTTCATTACATATATGATTTATTTCTCTCCCTACGTCCAATATAAGAGCCATGTGCTGTCTTGTGGAGTCTATAATCACTTATTAAAATCCTATAGCGCCACCTAGTGGATAGTGTACAAACTGAGGCAATTGCCTGTTGCTAAGCTCTTATACCATAAATAATATAACGATAAAGATTCAGATATTGCTGTACTGACATCTGCAGATCATATTTCATGCAAAAAAATTCATAATTCCCAAATTTTTATAAACCTGCATCTTCACAAGTAGGAAAAAAGAAGAAAAACTCCAATGTAATAAACAGTACAGCAGTTGTAGGACAAGCTGACAAATGGAAGCGATCCTGCCTTAGTTTCTGATATTCATTGGTTTTGACCCCAAGTCCCTGATGCCCGGAGGTTCAGTGTCCAGCGCCAACTCCCCCAACCCTTGGTTGTGTCGTGTGGTTGGAGGAAATGTCCCAGCGCTGTCCCTGATGTCCAGTGGTTTAGCGTCTAGTGGAAAGTTGCCCCAATGCATGGTGTACTCCCTGCGGTGCCCATAACGCCAGCCTCTCTATTATGCCAGTCTCCACTGTGCCCTATACCTGGTAGTGCCCATAGTGCAAGCTGCTTCATAGTAAAGTACAACACACTTACCTGTTCTCTGTCCCTTTTTGCAAGCAAACTATCAGTACAGTCTGTGCAGTAAGAGCTCCCTCCCTATTGCTGATCTCTTTTCATCACGTAGCAATTAAACGGATGTCATTATAGCCTATGAGTGATGGATACGTTAAACAGATTCCACTAAAGCCTATTGGTGACGAATGCCTAACAGTGGCAACCGTCACCCACAGGCTATAATGCAAAGGCGTAGCTAGGTTCTCTAGCACCCGGGGCAAAGATTCAGATTGGCGCCCCCCCCCCCCCTCCAACTTCTTTCCCGACATCTCCTTCCCCCTCGCCATGTTTGCTTTCTCTGCCGATCAATGAAGTGTAATCTTTTTTTTCACATTTTTTTTTATATAACTCGAGCATAAAACTATTTTTACATTTTACAAGCAATTCAGGGAGTAACATAAAAATACACTAAAATAAAATAAAAAAAGAGGTCAGTGCCAGACTAAAACAGATTGTATAACTGAGGCTAATGAGACTATATGGTGACATAATGAACAGCTTCCTCTTGTAGATAGTGCCACACAGCCCCCCTGTAGATAGTGCCACACATAGCCCCTCTAGATAGTGCCACAGAGCCCTCCTGTAGATAGTGCCGCACACACCCCCACTAGATAGTGCCACAGAGCCCTCCTGTAGATTGTGCCGCACACACCCCCACTAGATAGTGCCACACATCCCACTGTAGATAGTGCCACACACACCACCACTAGATAGTGCCACAGAGCCCTCCTGTAGATTGTGCCACACATACCCTCTGTAGATAGTGCCACACAGCCCCCTTGTAGATAGTGCCACACACACTCCCTGTAGATAGTTCCACAGTACCCTTGTAAATAGTGCTACACCCCCTATAGTAGATAGTGCCACACACACCACTTGTAGATAGTGCCACATACCCCCTTGCAGATACTGCTACACAGCCCTCCTTGTAGATGTTGCCACACTCCCCCCCTAGTAGATAGTGCCACACACCCCTTGTAGATATTGCCACACTCTCCACCAGGAGATAGTGCCACACAATCACCCCCCTGTAGATAGTGCCACACAGTCCCCCTTTGTAGATAGTGCCACACACACCCCCTGTAGATAGTGCCACACCCCCCCCCCATGTAGATAGCGCTACACCCTCCCTCGTCCCTGTACATAGCGCTATTGGGGCTCCCTAGAGGAACTCCTGACATCACTGTCCATATATGGATAGTGACGTCAGGGGCTTCTCCAGGAGGGGAATCCCCGGGCAGAGCGTCGGCAACACTCTGGCCGGGGATTCCGCTACAGGAAGAGTGGATGGCAGAGCAGGGAGCGGATAGTTTCATGCTCTGCCATGATATTCAATTGTATCTACGTCCTGAGGACACAGATAAAGTTGAATATGCTGGGACTGTCTCTGTTGATTCGGGACAGTCCTGGCAAATTTGGGACTTTTGGCAATGGCACAGCGCCTCTCCTACCCTCCCTCCTAGTTGCGCCCAGGGCACATGCCCCGCCTGCCCCCCTTAGCTACGCCCTTGTATAATGGTGTCTATTTTTATGGATATGTCAGGAAAATCAGTTAAGCGGACACCCTTTTAGGCTAGGAGTGATGAATGCTACTGTCAGGCATCGTCACAGGCTACGTTTAATGTTTAAGTCGGGACATTCCCCAGCGTATATGTCAAGCGTATGACATAAAATGTACAAAAATAGCTCAACTTAGGAATCGGGACGTTTTATATGGTGGCACCCAGAGTTGAAAAAGAGCCGGAGCTGCTGAAGAGGGGCCAGAAGTAAGGAGAGATGAGTAATTTCCCCCATTATCTATTGGAGTAATCCAATAAATAAGGACCGTTTAAAAAAACAATACAGAATGGGAGGTGTAGTTTAGGGTGTGACGCCCCCACTAAATCCGCTGCTGCATTTGCGGGACAGTGCCCAGTAGATATATTTGCTGGAATTGCCCTTAAAAAAAGGGACACTCGTAGCAAATTTAGGACTGTTGGCAGCTATGGATCATATATGCCTATTTGAGTAACCTTAAGGGAGATTTGAGAAGTAGCACTTTTTGTTCACTGCCCAAGAAAAGGTAAACCATGCCCACAAGTACAGGCCATGCCCCTACAATGACAGCCAATCTGCCTTCGAGTGCCCCCCATAAACAATACTGCCAGCAAAGTCCACCACATAAATAGTGCAAGCAGACTTGCCCCAACTCAAATATATACAGTGTCCATTGGTATCAATGAAAGCAACAGAGTTAAGTTAATTTCCCGAAATTAGATCTGAATAAATTAGTCGCAAATCGAAATGTTGTGTATAAGACTCTGAGGTCTTCTAGGATTAATATTGCTGAAGAAGATTTGTGAGTGATGTGATGAAGATTGGTGAATACAAATTAATGTAAGAATTGTATAGCTGCAGCAGCACTCACTCACAGCAATGGCTGCCTGTGCTGCCTAATATCAAACACACTGACAATGATGACTCCTATCTCTCTATAAAATCTATCTCTCTATCAAATTATTGTAAATCTAACTATTCTCTTCTCTCTGACACTAAACCACTATCTATCTGTATTCTGTGCGTTATCTCCCACTCTCTGTCTGACATCCTCTCTCTCCTATCTGTATTCCTGCAAAGCAGCACAATTCTCTTCATAGTGGCTATGACTCATATGACTGTCATCCACTGAGTCATTAGTGACTCACACCCGGGAAGCCAGCCAGGCCACTGCCCGAGGTTTTGTGATCCTTCTTCTCTGTCTCCTTGTCTTCTTCTTATCTGTAAAATGGCAGCCCCCATTGTAAGCGATTTGTGCTGAACAAATCCCCAAAATTTCGGATTTTCTAAAATCCGAAACAATTGAGAAATTCGTTATGAATTTGATTTGTGTAGAAAAGCTAAGTCTGATTTGGTCTACAATAAAAGTGGGTATTGTCTCTATCATAAGTTTTCAGTCGCTTCGTTTGAAGCGTGTGATGCGCATGCGCCGCTATGAGGAGTCACATAGGCTGTGATTGGCTGATATGTGCAGGCACTATGGCAACGGGTGACGCTTTATCTGACTTGGCCCTTGGATATCTGTTGTATCAATCAACTGTGACGAATGCGCTGCTGATTCTAGTAGACGCCGTTGAATTAATTGAGCATCAGGGATATTATTCCCAATATTTGTCCGAGACGGTGGGATCGATGAGTGGCTCGTATCTCCTCCCTCTTATGAATATTCATTGATTTTGACAATTGACTATTTTGATTGTTTATAACGATTTATATGGTGTTTTTTCACTTTGCACTTTATTTGATCGATGTATCATACGTATATACAATGGAATATACACTACCGTTCAAAAGTTTGGGGTCACCCCGACAATTTTGTGTTTTCCATGAAAACTCTCACTTATATTTATCAAATGAGTTGCAAAATGACTAGAAAATATAGTCAAGACATTGACAAGGTTAGAAATAATGATTTTATTTGCAATAATAATTTTCTCCTCCAGACTTTGCTTTGGTCTTGGAATGCTCCATTTGCAGCAATTCCAGCATTGCAGACCTTTGGCATTCTAGCTGTTAATTTGCTGAGGTAATCGGGAGAAATTTCACCCCATGCTTCCAGAAGCCCCGCCCACAAGTTGGATTGGCTTGATGGGAACTTCTTGCGTACCATACGGTCAAGCTGCTCCCACAACAGCTCTATGGGGGTGAGATCTGGTGACTGCGCTGGCCACTCCATTACAGATAGAATACCAGCTGCCGGCTTCTTCCCTAAATAGTTATTGCATCATTTGGAGGTGTGCTTTGGGTCATTGTCCTGTTGTTGGATGAAATTGGCTCCAATCAAGCGCTATCCACAGGGTATGGCATGGCGTTGTAAAATGAACTGATAGCCTTCCTTATTCAAAATCCCTTTTACCTTGTACAAATCTCCCACTTTACCAGCACCAAAGCAACCCCAGACCATCACATGACCTCCACCATGCTTGACAGATGGCGTCAGACACTCTTCCAGCATCTTTTCAGTTGTTCTGCGTCTCACAAATGTTCTTCTGTGTGATCCAAACACCTCAAACTTCGATTCGTCTGTCCATAACACTTTTTTCCAATCTTCCTCTGTCCAATGTCTGTGTGCTTTTACCCATATTAATCTTTTCCTTTTATTAGCCAGTCTCATATGGCTTTTTCTTTGCCACTCTGCCCTGAAGGCCAGCATCCCGGAGTCGCCTCTTCACTGTAGACGTTGACACTGGCGTTTTGCGGGTACTATTTAATGAAGCTGCCAGTTGAGGACCTGTGAGGCGTCTATTTCTCAAACTAGAGACTCTAATGTACTTGTCTTGTTGCTCAGTTGTGCAGCGGGGCCTCCCACTTCTCTTTCTACTCCGGTTAGAGCCTGTGTGTGCTGTCCTCTGAAGGGAGTAGTACACACCGTTGTAGGAAATCTTCAGTTTCTTGGCAATTTCTCGCATGGAATAGCCTTCATTTCTAAGAACAAGAATAGACTGTCGAGTTTCACATGAAAGCTCTCTTTTTCTAGCTATTTGGAGAGTTTAATCAAACCCACAAATGTAATGCTCCAGATTCTCAACTAGCTCAAAGGAAGGTCAGTTTTATAGCTCCTCTAAACAACAAAACTGTTTACAGCGGTGCTAACATAATTGCACAAGGGTTTTCAAGTGTTTTCTAATCATCCATTAGCCTTCTAACACAGTTAGCAAACACAATGTACCATTAGAACACTGGAGTGATGGTTGCTGGAAATGGGCCTCTATACACCTATGTAGATATTGCATTAAAAACCAGACGTTTGCAGGTAGAATAGTCATTTAGCACATTAACAATGTATAGAGTGTATTTCTGATTAATTTAATGTTATCTTCATTGAAAAAATAAGGACATTTCTAAGTGACCCTAAACTTTTGAACGGTAGTGTATGTTTTTTCTATATGTAAATTATATTATTGTCTGTTTTTTTTATGTCTTTTGTACTAATGACCACTGATAATGTGGTTTGCACATATCACTATTGCTTGAGAAAGGTCCTGCTGAGAGGACTGAAACGTAGCAATTCTTTCATGGGTTAAATAAACCACATTCTTTTTTGCAACTACTTTTGGAGTGCTGCGATCATTTCTTTGTTGCTGTATGTAAAGGACCGTGTGGATTATGGTCAAGTATGCATAGCACCATATACTCTGTACCTTTGAAGTGCTGCTTTTTTTTCTACCTTCTAGATAGATTTTTTTTTACAAAGCGATGTATATCGCAAAAAGACATCGGTTAATTCCCTATTACACTCAGCCTCCATAGACGATTCAAGCAATTCCCATTGGACAATTTATTACGCGATGTGCCCTTGCCCAAAAATTAATGTTGGCCTTACATCTAGGGAATTGAAGGTGCGCGTAAGGGAACACGTCTCTGATATTACGCGAGCAGTAGATGAGGACATTTTGGAAACTCTGAAACCAGTGGCGAGACATTTCAAGCTACATCACTCTTGTGACCCATCTTTATTGAAGGTGAGAGGGATTGATCATATCATCTCAGATATGAGGGGAGGGGCTATTAAACAAAAATTGGCACAATGTGAAGCCCGTTGGATTTGGACCCTTGGGACAATGCATCCACTTGGTTTAAATGAATCCTTGAGTTTCGCTCCGTTTCTATAACCATTGACTCCTTGCGGGTCTAGGTTTTTTTAAATTATTTCTGTGTATTTTATCTTCTATATTGTTAACTATTTTCCTTTTTTCCTCTTTCCCTCCTTTTGTTATTCTAAGGTTACATTATATGCAGTTCTTATATACATCGGTGGATTGGAAGTACTGAGAAGAACGCAGGAGAATATATAAATCGGATTATAAAACGGACTATTTATTGGACATTATGTATCCATTGTATCCATATACCAATAGTCTGGTGTTGTGGGAAGTTGTTTCAGTCGCATTGTATGCCCTTCACATATTTCCTTTCCCGGTTTTCCTGTCCTTTCCCTTCCCTTCCTCCCTTCTCCCTTCACTTCCTTAGACTCTCCCCCTCCCCCCCTCTTTCTCCCCTCCCCCCCCCCTCTTTCTCCCCTTCCCCCCTTTCTTTTCACTTTTTTCATCATCCCCCCCCCGCCCTCCCATTTTCCTCATAGGTATTTTGCACAAATTTTGCGCAGGTGTATTGTTTTTCCAACATTTTCCCAACATTATTATGTTTTCACTTTTTAATCTATTTTGCGTCACATTTTCCAATAAACGCTTCCTCTTCCGGTTTTTTCTTTGGTTCTCACTTGACCCCATGAATTATGTTTTGTGATCATTTCTTTATACTGCTGTTCATACACAAATAATATACTCACATTGTACATTTATATGCTTTTGTACACAATTTATTGTCATTTATTATCACAGCATGAATGTGTTTTTTTTAATGTAATTTTTGTGTTTATTTTCACTTTATATCGGTCCCATCTTTGCAGTGTTTTCTGGACCGTCTTACATAAGAAAAAAAATTGTTTTCACTTTTTTTAATTCCTCTTCATCTCTCTCCCCCCCACCCCCATTCATAACATACGTCTATATTGCTTGGCTTAACTCCTTATTTTACATTCTCCAGTCTGATCTTTACAATTGTTACATGCATATATCAAAGGGCCCTTTTGGTAGCCATTTCTCCTCCTGATCTAGTCTGCCTGTAGGTGTTCATATACAGTATCCCCGTTCCACATGTTTTTTAGGCTGCTGTGTGGTGTCCAATCCGCCTGACCACGTGGGAGGGACAGAGCGCTGTCTTCTATCGGGTTGGCTGTGGGCGGCGATGTCAAACATTGCTGCTCCACATCCTCCCTGATGAAGTGGAGCTGGAAGTGGGGCAGCGGCAGGGGCGTAGCTAAAGGCTCATGGGCCCCGATGCAAAAGTTCTTATTGGGCCCCCCCGCAAACTTATCATGGCCGACGGTCCGCAGCTTTCAGCTGCATCGCTGGGTCTCTTAAGTGACCCAACAATGCAGCACTAGCAGCCGGGGGCGTCACTAAGGGCTTAAAATGTCAGGGGAAATAGCCCCAATACATATGTGTCCGCCCCAAAAAAAAATGTATGTGTGTATAGGAGACAGCATATCATATCTATAGCCCTACGACCCTATAAACTATGGATAGGATTAGATACAGTGGCTCAGCAGACCGTATCACACATGATAGGATTAGATACAGTGGCTGAGCAGACAGTATCACACATGATAGGATTAGATACACGGCTCAGCAGACAGTATCACACATGATAGGATTAGATATAGGGCCTAGCAGACAGTATCACACATGATAGGATTAGATACAGTGGCTCAGCAGATAGTATCACACATGATAGGATTAGATACAGTGGCTCAGCAGAAAGTATCACACATGATAGGATTAGATACAGTGGCTCAGAAGGCAGTATCACACATGATAGGATTAGATACAGTGGCTCAGCAGACAGTATCACACATGATAGGATTAGATACAGTGGCTGAGCAGACAGTATCACACATGATAGGATTAGATACACGGCTCAGCAGACAGTATCACACATGATAGGATTAGATATAGGGCCCAGCAGACAGTATCACACATGATAGGATTAGATACAGTGGCTCAGCAGATAGTATCACACATGATAGGATTAGATACAGTGGCTCAGCAGACAGTATCACACATGATAGGATTAGATACAGTGGCTCAGCAGACAGTATCACACATGATAGGATTAGATACAGTGGCTGAGCAGACAGTATCACACATGATAGGATTAGATACACGGCTCAGCAGACAGTATCACACATGATAGGATTAGATATAGGGCCCAGCAGACAGTATCACACATGATAGGATTAGATACAGTGGCTCAGCAGATAGTATCACACATGATAGGATTAGATACAGTGGCTCAGCAGACAGTATCACACATGATAGGATTAGATACAGTGGCCCAGCAGACAGTATCACACATGATAGGATTAGATACATTGGGTCAGCAGACAGTATCACAAATGATAGGATTAGATACACGGCTCAGCAGACAGTATCACACACGATAGGATTAGATACCTCAGCCCAGCAGACAGTATCACACATGATAGGATTAGATACACAGCTCAGCAGACAGTATCACACATGATAGGATTAGATACAGTGGCTCAGCAGACAGTATCACACATGATAGGATTAGATACAGTGGCTCAGCAGACAGTATCACACATGATAGGATTAGATACAGTGGCTCAGCAGACAGTATCACACATGCTAGGATTAGATACAGTGGCTCAGCAGACAGTATCACACATGATAGGATTAGATACAGTGGCTCAGAAGGCAGTATCACACATGATAGGATTAGATACAGTGGCTCAGCAGACAGTATCACACATGATAGGATTACATACACGGCTCAGCAGACAGTATCACACATGATAGGATTAGATATAGGGCCCAGCAGACAGTATCACACATGATAGGATTAGATACAGTGGCTCAGCAGATAGTATCACACATGATAGGATTAGATACAGTGGCTCAGCAGACAGTATCACACATGATAGGATTAGATACAGTGGCTCAGCAGATAGTATCACACATGATAGGATTAGATACAGTGGCTCAGCAGACAGTATCACACATGATAGGATTAGATACCTCAGCCCAGCAGACAGTATCACAAATGATAGGATTAGATACACGGCTCAGCAGACAGTATCACACATGATAGGATTAGATACCTCAGCCCAGCAGACAGTATCACACATTATAGGATTAGATACACAGCTCAGCAGACAGTATCACACATGATAGGATTAGATATAGGGCCCAGCAGACAGTATCACACATGATAGGATTAGATACAGTGGCTCAGCAGATAGTATCACACATGATAGGATTAGATACAGTGGCTCAGCAGACAGTATCACACATGATAGGATTAGATACCTCAGCCCAGCAGACAGTATCACAAATGATAGGATTAGATACACGGCTCAGCAGACAGTATCACACATGATAGGATTAGATACCTCAGCCCAGCAGACAGTATCACACATTATAGGATTAGATACACAGCTCAGCAGACAGTATCACACATGATAGGATTAGATATAGGGCCCAGCAGACAGTATCACACATGATAGGATTAGATACAGTGGCTCAGAAGGCAGTATCACACATGATAGGATTAGATACAGTGGCTCAGCAGACAGTATCACACATTATAGGATTAGATATAGGGCCCAGCTCGCTGACATTGCGGCTCCGGCGCTGGACCAAGGAAAGGTAAGAATAATAATTTTGCTTCTTTATGTGTTACTGATTATTTTTGTGTGTTTGTGTTTTTTTTAACTGGTTCGGTTGTTGGACTTCGGATTCGAGGACTTCAATGACGGCGTTTTTTTTATTCTCAATAAAATGGTTAATGAGGGTTGTGTTTTTTTATTTCAATAAAATATTTTTTCTATGTGCTTGTATCTTTTTAAACTTTATTATCACCACCTTAGTAATGGCCGCTGGCTGATTGACAACCTCCATTACTAAGGCGAGGCTTAATGTTAGCCGGTGCAGAGGCTACACTAACCCCCATTATTACCCCGGTACCCACCGCCACCAGGGGTACTGGGAAGAGCCGGGTATGAACCAGTACCCGACCATCTGCAGTGACGGGCAGGCACCGGGGCGGCCACAGGCTGGTAGTATTAGGCAGGGGAAGGCCAAAAACAGTGGCCCCTACCACCCTGGTAATGCTGCCTGCTGCTGCTGTGTTGTATCTGGCTGGTTATGAAAATTGGAGGGGGACCCCACATCGTTCTTTCCAATTATTTTTTTATTTTTATTTTTTAAATGACGTGGGGTCCCCCCCATTTTTCATAACCAGCCAGATACAATAAAGCAGCAGCAGCAGCCTAGCATCACCAGGGTGGGAAGGGCCACTGTTTTTGGCCTTTCCCCTCCTGATAATACCAGCCTGCGTCCACCCCAGTGGCCGACCATCACTACAGATGGTCAGGTACTGGATCGTACCTGGCTCTTCCCAGCACCCCTGGTGGCGGTGGGTACCGGGGTAATAAAGGGGGTTAGTGTTAGCCTCTGCATCGGCTAACACTAAGCCCCGTCTTAGCAACGGACGCTGTCAATCAGCTGGCGGCCATTACTAAGGCGCTAGTAATATAGTTTAAAAAAAAAACACAAAGACATAGAAAAAATATTTTATTGAACAACCCTCATTAACCATTTTATTGATAATAAAAAAAAAAGCCGTCATCGAAGTAGTCCTGGAATCCGACGTAGTCCAACGACCGAACCTGAGAAAACACACAAAAAATGATTAGTAACACATGTGTTAGGCTTAGATACAGGGCCCATGTGTGATACTGTCTGTGGGACCCTGTATCTAAGCCTACCACAACGTAGGCTTAGATACAGGGTCCAGCAGACAGTAATCTTATACAGTATAAGATTACTGTGTGCTGGGGCCCTGTATCTAAACCTACAGTGTGGTAGGCTTAAATACAGGGCCCATCAGACAGGATCACGCATGGGCCATGTATCTAAGCCTACCATGTGATTAGCTTAGATACAGGGCCCGGCAGACAGGATCACACAATCTGTGATCCTGTCTCATGGGCCCCCTAAGCCTGCTACATCGTAGGCTTAAAGGGGTTGTGCAGTCCCTAAACATTGATGGCCTATCCTCAGGATAGGCCATCAATAGCTTATGTGTCGAGGTCCGTCTCCCGGGACCCGCCAATCAGCTGTTTTGAAGGGGCCGCAGCACTCGTACGAGCACAGCTTCCCCTTCATTTCACTACTCGCTCACACTGTGAATCGCCGACACCGATTCACAGTGTGACCGGAATGAAGTGACCGGAATGAAGGGGATGCAGCTCTCGTACGAGTGCTGCGGCCCCTTCAAAACAGCTGATTGGGGGGTCCCGGGAGTCGGACCCGCAAGTCAGGGCTAATCTTACCTTCCTCTTCAGCCGCGGCGGGAGTTCTGTCCTCTCGATGTTGTGCGCGGCGCATAGCGCTGTGACGTCATGCGCTGCGCACAGCGCTTCACGTCAGGACCTCCGCTGCGATCCGGAACCAGGAAGGTAAGTACAGTCTGTTATTATAGTAACAGGGGCCCGCGGCCATCGACCCCTATAGCTATGCCAGTGGGCAGCGGCCATCTTTGTACCCTCTGCCAAGCGCCGTTTGTAGTCCCTCCGGCGTGTTCATGTGATCTGACTCCGCACACTTTAATGTAACACTATAAAAAAGAGGGGTACCTGCCAGGATGATGCCACCCCCGGACTAAGGCATCCGCCGAAACGCACGTCGGGTCTCTGGCGTCTTCCTCTAGCAGGATCATGAACCCTGGTACGTACGGCTTTCTGTAAACGCTTCTGTTATCCCTCATCTAGGCGCAGGGTATCAGTGTCCGTGTCTTTTATATTTTGATTGTTGCTCTCTATTTATTCCCTTCACTCATGCTTTTTGTAGTGGACAACTTGTTTACATGGCTGCTTACCTGCATTTAGCACTTTATACTATATTGCCATTTGGCATAAAACATGTACTTAGTTGACACAATTTAGACAGTCAGTGGTTGATACTGTATATGCGTCATGTATTAAATGTACAGATTTACATTTATGGGTGTTCATGCCTCGGTCACACGATTTCTTGTCCTGCAAAGGTTGATGCCTCTTTTTTTGCTTGTGTGACTCATGCTTTTTAATACGTTTGTATCGATTTACCAATAAAATATATATTTTTTATACTCATGATTTTCGTGCCAGTATTGATCTTGTTCTTGTTTAGGTGTTCTTTCTTTAGATAGATAGATAGATAGATAGATAGATAGATAGATAGATAGATAGATAGATAGATAGATAGATAGATAGATAGATAGATAGATAGATAGATAGATAGATATGAGATAGATAGATAGATAGATAGATAGATAGATAGATAGATAGATAGATAGATAGATAGATAGATAGATAGATAGATAGATAGATAGATAGATAGATAGATAGATATAAAATGCACACACGTTGGTTGTTATCCTGGCATTAGATAGTTAACAACTCAGATTATCAGTTATAACAGTTAGCGGAATCCAAATACAATGTTTGTACATACAAGGGATGGTACTGCCACCTAGTGGTCAGTTTATTGCCACAGCATCCCTCACTTATCCCGCGCTGAATACAACTCATAATATTTACATTTCCAGATGAACAGCTCAATTAGTGACAAACATTTCCTGAAGAAATTAATCACAGCGAGACAATTCCAAACCACCTTTGTGTTGATTTTCCAGCAATAATACAAAAAATAAGAGGTTTTAAGGAAACAGATGGCAAGAAATGTAAACACTGTCTCCGGTAATTAGTTTGCAGGGAATAATCGTCAGCTTCTGTTTGTGAGATTCATATTCTATTGCATGGTCTGGAGAGTTGTATCTGCTCATTAGGTGACCTGCTCTCTTACGTCTTATCTTCATGCTTATTGCCATAAAATAAGTTCTAATGATTGAAACTTGGGCACAAATAGAAAAAAAATCAAAGTAGCCAATATATAACTTTATAATTCTATAGAGTTTGTCTAAAGAATCTAAATCCACTCCATAAATTGTATGCAATTAGTTTGAGAAGTCGTATTTGCTATACAATAGACTGCCTCTCCATGTTGCACTGACTTGTTTGAGGTCCCTCCCACTTGAGCAGCAGGATGGATGAGAAGACTGCGCAAGGTATCATGCTACTTTATGATAAGAATAAACAGTCGGACCCTCACCGATCCAATATTGATGGCCTAGCCTAAGGATAGGCCATCAATTTTAATGACCCAGATAACCCCTTTAATGTGCAATTATTCCTAAAAGGGTTGTCCGGTATGCACAATCCCTACTGATCAGTGACGTGTCTCCCTGCTGGTACCTCCAGTGAACATATGTTATCTGTGGGGAAACCTGGACGAGTTTAATTTCCCTGCAGCGCCCCCACAGGAGAAATAAAGCATTACACAGTGCCCATTCAAATCGTCTTGTCTGTGTAATGCAAGACAGGACGGATCCTCCAGAGTGAGAGACGCTCTTTGTAATCGCTCTCCACTCTGACCAAGAGATAAGGATCCTGAACGGAGGACCCCCTCTATTAACCCAGTATTCACTAAGAGATTATATGAAAATGGGTTTCTATATGGTATTATGGTATATAGATATCATACAGAAGAGTCCCCTGCTTGCTGCTGAGTATCATTGTCTCTCACTCTGGTGGACCAGGAATGACGAGGACTGTCCATTTCATTTGAATGACTGCCATGTAATACTACATTTCCCCAGCAGCGGCCACTGCAGTGGAAATATATGACTGGCCTCAAACTCCCCCAGCGATTACAGCTGATCGCCGGGTCAAATTGTTTTGAAGCAGGGGAAAAAATTGTAACATAACAAAAAATGTATGACTAAAAAGCACATGGAAATAGTACCAGGAACGTTTCTCTTAACTGTTTCTTAAAAAGTGAAGACCGTGGGGAACAATCAACTTCCTTTACCATTAATCCTGAACCAGGCCCACCGAGCCCACCAAAAATAAAGACACAGGAAGAGATTTATCAAAAGTAGTCCAAAGGAAAAATAGAGTAGTAGTGCCCCATAGCTCTATAGTTTATTCTTTTAATGGGTGGGGGTCAGCCACAGCTTTTATTTTATATATCATCAGATGTCAAGCAAACTAGAACTGCCATCCACATTGTATACCCATAGCCGGTAACCTGGCCGCATGTAATGCCCGCTGGGCCTACTATTTTATAAATCTCTAACGGAAGAATCCAAATTCCCATTTTTCATTATCACGATCCGTGGGTATGTGGACCCACTAGGCTGCACCGCTGTAGCGGAGTATCAGCTGGCCAAACAACAGTCCCTGTAGCGGAGGCTCGGCACAGAAGAACCTGCAGGCAGATGACACCAGACGTGGTGTATAACAGCAGGCATGACATCTGGCACAACACGACTCCAACACTCTGAGGCACAGGAACAAATACTGCACAGGATACAGGATACAGGTAGCAAGGCACGGGAACAGATGTAGCACTGGATACAGGATACAGGTAGCAGGGCACGGGAACAGATATAGCACGGGATACAGATTACAGGTAGCAGGGCACGGAAACAACAGGAACAGGATAACACTAAGGGACCATTTGCTAAGACTAACATGGGTAAACACAACAACGCTCGGGCAATGAGTGAAAGGGCAGAGCCCTTTTTATAGTCCAGGGTGATCATGGGCTAATTACACATTTTACACATGTGCGCGTACCCTACGGGAACCAGCACAGTGATGCGGAAGTGAGTGCCAGCATCTCTCAGGAGGGAGATGCCGCCCAGCACTCACTCGTCCATGGCCGCGGCCGTCGAGGGGTAAGTTAGAACGACGGTCCGCGGCTGTGGATGTTACATTCATGACTATCCCCAGAGTCAGAGCGTGTCCTACCTATACAGCATGGCCCCTATTAAAAAAAAAATGTCCCAACCTTTTTTTATTTTGGGTGTGGAGGGTTGCTGTCTCTCTTTCTTTATAAATTCATTTTATATTCTTATCTATGATCATCTGATAATCCATAATAGTTCAACACCTACCACGTGCCTATAATGCTGAATTGAAATTATTTTACTGTATATTGTATATGTTGTAAGACGTGGTAGAGGTTACGTAACGTGAATGAGCTTTAGAATATTATCCACATGTGTTGGTCACGTTAGGCCTGCAGATGGCGCTCTGGTGAAGTAATATATAGAGCTGTACACTAAACATCCACAATACCAAATAAAGTTGATCCGTCCCTTACTTAGAACTTTTTGGTAAATGCGGGTCACTTATATGACAAGTTTCTAATGAACTCTTGCCAACAAGACAAGAATTCACGTCGGCATGACTTTCTACCACATGAGAGGACGTTATGCCCTTCTTCAAAATCTGGTCTAACAACTTTTTCTTAATGTTTTGGGTGTGAAAGGACAAAAAATTTCCATTTCAAATAATTGTGACATTTTTGCTTATGTTCTGTTTTGTCTTCTATACATGGAGTAGAGGTTGAAGTTCTGTGTCTTGACCTAGCGTTGTTCTAAATAGTTGGAAAATGCATAATAAAGTCCCTGTGACCAGACCTGAACTTTACATTTCTATGGTGGCAGGGAAAAAAGTGTAAAGTGGCAGGAGGGTGTAGAGATCTTTTTGTATAAGGGAAATTACCCAGAGCTTTCCTCCATAGTCATCTCCTGTGCTGCTACAGGATCTTCCTTCATCATTTGAATACAGTGAGGTGACAATGGCTGTCACTGACCCTACTGGCTTATTATACATATTAGACATATTACTACATATTAGTGTCCGGGAGGCAGCGTGAGCTAGAACGGGGATTAAGGGGCCCCATTCTAGAGATAGGTGAGGGTCCCAGAGGTGGGACCTATTTGACATTTATGAATGACATATCCTGTGGATGTGTCATAAATGTCCTTCATGGGGAAACCCCTTTAATGTCCACCATCCTATGTTCAATGTTGGGTCCCCGCCCCAACAGGGGCCCCATAGCCTTCGCTGGCCCTGTCTCTATGTTAGGTACTCTACTGTCAAAATATAAACTGATAAGTTCCCATTCATATAAGCATTAATTAAAGCTAGCCTATGTTTATAGAATTAGTTCTCCGCTCTTCGTAGGTGCCACTGGGGCACTTTCTAAAAAATATATTTAATATGTATTTTCCAGAGTCCAGAGAAAATAAAAGATTATTATCTGGTAACGATCCCCCTCTGCTGCAGCCATAATCCTTTTTTTTGCAAAACAGCTTCCTTAAACAGTCTCTGTACTGCAGTGAAATATTTCCTTGGCAGACCGTACCAGCACTCCGATAGTGCCAACGGCCTATACAAAGCTGGCGTTAGGACTGTCTGCTCTAGTGAACCAACCGTGCTTGGCAGGGGAAATTTCTGCAATACAATCAACTCCTGCTGCCTGCGACTAAACCGGCGGACAAAGACATGGCAAAGAAACTTCAAAAACATTTTAACTCCTTCTGAGCCCCGCAGTTTCCTTGTGTGCCAGTTCTGCCCAGATCATGTGAGCCATAGAGATTCAAAAGAAGTCGCTTTGTTTAGATTTTTTTATTACGAGACCCCTAAACTTTTGGCTTAAAGCTATGGTCGCTGGTGCCACCTGTGCTCCTCTGACATCTGTGACATCTAAGGTAGCTTTAGATAAAACAAAAAAAATACTCCACTACGTATGGACAGGACCAGTGGATTTTCCAGTCTATTGGATGTTCCTATCGAAATGGCTTGCCTTCTAGAGTAACAACCTCCTTAGAAGCCCCCGTAGGTCATGTTAGACCCATAGATCGTATTCAGCCCATCATGCTGACTCAATGTTTCCCACCATGGATTTGGATCTTGTCTGCAACGTGACTCAAAAAGTTTTTCTTGGAAAATTCTGGGGACATTCCCACCAAATGAGTCACGTGTTGCTGATCTAATGCTTTCCACAGCTTGTACTTTTTTTTTATTAATTCAGCCAGAAAAGTCTGGATTAATATGGATTATTTTTTGATGGGGGGGGGCACAGGAAGCTTTTCTAGAAGTCCTCCGTAGGGGTCGTATGCTGCTGACCCCATTTCCCATTGCTGACCAATTTTATTCCTCATTTAATCATTAATATTTTGGATTAAATCAATTTTTATATTTATGGGGCACAGGGACTGTCTCTAGAAGTTCTCCATGGGTAATCTTTAACCCCTTCACAAGAATCACTTGCTGCTGACCCAACTATTTCCACCATCAATTTCAACTGTTCCATGGTCGACTACATATTCTCCATGTGATTTTTTTCAATATTTCTGATTAAATTCGATTTTAGTCCTATTTTTGGGCATAGAGAGCTTCCCCAAAAATCCTCCGCAGGTAATCTTTAGCTTCTTCATAGGAGTCTCTTACTGCTGACCCAACTAATGCCACAACAATTTTAACCATTTTATTGTCAAACCAATTTTATTACGAATATGAATTTTTAGATTTCTAGTTAGAATTATTATTTTTTTGGTACTATTTAGTGGTTTATGCAACCACCCTATGTGTATTCACTCGAAAAGAGTCACGTGCTGCTGGCTGAACCCTTCCCACTGTTGACCCTGCGTTGCCCACTGGTGGCTAGAGCTTCTACGGTACTACCCCAATATGTTCCCTTCATTCCTACAACATAACATTGCATTGACTTTTTGTAACCTCATTCTTGCAATTATCCTACACAAACGTGTAAAATGCCCTGAATAGCGAATTCTAAGAAAATCCCTACAATGCTACACTCCATTAAGTTTCCTGTTCTCAGCAGTGTGGGTTAATGGGACAATTCTTAGAATTGCATTTGGAAGAGATTGCACAATTTTTTTTACTTCATCCTCTTGCCGCCAGCACACTGATTGATCAATCTTCCTGTTGTTACAATGGAAAACCCGCACTAAAAATCTGTATTCGAGCAACTACTACAGGATCTTCATCAATAAGAGGTATCCAGTTCTGGTTGGATTAAGTAATTCCATTGCAGACCCGGAAAAACAATTACCATTTTTGCATCCTTTATAATGTTAATGGTCCTTATTGATTTTGCATTGATTGTTCGAGTCATTTCATTATAGTGTATCACTTAAGGCAGCTACAATATACTTTACTACTTTCAGGATTGACCTGCAAGACCCATCGTCAAAGAAAATTGCAACCAACCCTACGGCAATGATCTAATATACTCTATTTTCGATACAACCAACATCTCCTTGTGTTCTCCATTTCAAAAGTATACATTACCCAGCAAAGGGACAAAGGGGTTAAAGGGGTTGTGCGGGCACGGACAACTGATGATCTAGCCACAGGATAGGTCATTAGGATATATGATCGGTGGGGGTCCGACATCCGATCCCCGCACCGATCCGCTGCTCCGGCTGCCACCGGCGCCGGATGTTATGCAGGGTATGCAGTGTTCGGACCGGGAACCGGTTGGCTCTGCCCACTGCATAGGGGCCGTGCTGGAGAACAGCAACTCTGGTCCTATTCACTTGAACAGTACTGAAGCTGGGCCGCTATTCCGTGACCAGAGCCATCTCCTCCCGGCATGGACATCCGTAGGCAGCCAGAGCAGCTGATTGGTGTGGGTTCCAGGTGTCAGACCCCCACCGATCATATACTGATGACCTATCCTGTGGATATAATCCCTTTAACTTACTAATTATGTCTCAACCTGCAATACCCTATAGAATATAATTATTAGGTGTCTAAGGCCACGTTTAGTCGGCCAACTTTGACCATTCAATCTCAGCTTCTTTTAGCGCCTTCATATATGGCATACTACATAGTGCCCAAATGATACTGTTGTAGAGTGTACAAGTCACCATACAGCACCATAATAATACTGTCATAAAGTGTACATGTCACCATACCATACAGCACCATAATAATACTGTCATCCAATGTACAAGTCACCATACCATACAGCACCATAATAATACTGTCATACAGTGTACATGTCACCATACCATACAGCACCATAATAATACTGTCATACAATGTACAAGTCACCATACCATACAGCACCATAATAATACTGTCATACAGTGCACAAGTCACCTTACCATACAGCACCATAATAATACTGTCATACAATGTACAAGTCACCATACCATACAGCACCATAATAATACTGTCATACAATGTACAAGTCACCTTACCATACAGCACCATAATAATACTGTCATACAATGTACAAGTCACCTTACCATACAGCACCATAATAATACTGTCATACAATGTACAAGTCACCTTACCATACAGCACCATAATAATACTGTCATACAATGTACAAGTCACCATACCATAGAGCACCATAATAATACAGTCACACAGTATACAATCACCATACCATACAGCACCATAATAATACAGTCACACAGTATACAAGTCACCATACCATAGAGCACCATAATAATACAGTCACACAGTATACAAGTCACCATACCATAGAGCACCATAATAATACTGTCATACAGTATACAATCACCATATCATACAGCACCATAATAATACAGTCACACAGTATACAAGTCACCATACCATAGAGCACCATAATAATACAGTCACACAGTATACAAGTCACCATACCATAGAGCACCATAATAATACTGTCATACAGTATACAAGTCACCATACCATACAGCACCATAATAATACTGTCATACAGTATACAATCACCATATCATACAGCACCATAATAATACAGTCATTTAGTGTACAATCAACCATAGAGTGCCCAAATAAAAGTGCAAAAATGAGCCAAATAACAGAGCCATGCCGTTCTCTTAATAAATCTTCCAACAAATAAAGTAGGGAAGGATGCAGCTGGCTTTCCATGTGTTCAGACACCAAGTTTTAGATCAGGGGGGGGCTAACTCTAGGGGCCAAACCCATCAGGACCAGTTGTACCCCCTTCATTGGGGAAAGTTGTTGCACCCTGTAAGTAACAGAGATCTCAGTGCCAAATGGGTCTGGATTTTGACTTTAAAGAGGCTCTGTCACCAGATTTTGCAGCCCCTATCTGCTATTGCAGCAGATCGGCGCTGCAATGTAGATTATAGTAACGTTTTTATTTTTTAAAAATGAGCATTTTTAGCCAAGTTATGACCATTTTTGTATTTATGCAAATGAGGCTTGCAAAAGTCCAACTGGGCGTGTTTAAAAGTAAAAGTCCAACTGGGCATGTATTATGTGCGTACATCGGGGCGTGTTTACTACTTTTACTAGCTGGGCGTTGTGTATAGAAGTATCATCCACTTCTCTTCAGAACGCCCAGCTTCTGGCAGTGCAGACACAGCGTGTTCTCGAGAGATCACGCTGTGACGTCACTCACAGGTCCTGCATCGTGTCAGACGAGCGAGGACACATCGGCACCAGAGGCTACAGATGATTCTGCAGCAGCATCAGCGTTTGCAGGTAAGTAGCTACATCGACTTACCTGACTTACCTGCAAACGCCGATGCTGCTGCAAAATCATCTGTAGCCTCTGGTGCCGATCTGTCCTCGCTCATCTGACACGATGCAGGACCTGTGAGTGACGTCACAGCGTGATCTCTCGAGAACACGCTGTGTCTGCACTGCCAGAAACTGGGCGTTCTGAAGAGAAGTGGATGATACTTCTCGTCAGAACGCCCAGCTAGTAAAAGTAGTAAAAACGCCCCGATGTACGCACATAATACACGCCCAGTTGGACTTTTACTTTTAAACACGCCCACTTGGACTTTTGCAAGCCTCATTTGCATAAATACAAAAATGGTCATAACTTGGCCAAAAATGCTCGTTTTTTTAAAATAAAAACGTTACTGTAATCTACATTGCAGCGCCTATCTGCTGCAATAGCAGATAGGGGTTGCAAAATCTGGTGACAGAGCTTCTTTAACTGTTCCATTCCACATAATGGACATGAATTCTACGCCAGCGTCATATTTGGCGAGGAGACAGTGAAGCGAAGACAGTTCATATTTATTCCCTCTCAGCAGCAGAATATCAAACGACTTGTCCTGAGTTTTTCTGTCACTGTTTCTTTTCTGGCTCGTAAACAGCCCGCAGCCCATCAGCTCACTACTATATCATAGCAATGCAGCCAACGCTCCAGATCTCTGCCCAGAATTCATATTGCTGATTATCAAGCAGCTACTTCATTTTGGAGGAAAATATGTTTGATCTGCGGGAATTGGATGTCTTCAAACAATCTTATCACAAACAAAAACTGTCTACAAGTTCTAAGTAAACACCTTCCATCTTCTAATTAGCGACAAATGTCGTAGCTATGATTAAATAAAAAAACATTCCGCTGCCTTAGTTCCTCTCAATCTCACATTAAGGACATGTTCCTATATGGCGATAGTGAAGATGGCGGATTAAGTAGACAATAGGCCCTGGGCTGTTCCCCAAACTTGGGCCCCCCTTCCCCACCTTTTACTCAGACTAATAAATTTTGGACCCCAGACCAGATCCTAGAATACATACAGACCCCAGAGCTTGTAAACCATTGCAGTCCCCAGAGCAGACCCCCTAAACAAATACAGACCCCAGAACAAGCACCCTAAATAAACACAGACCCTAGAACAAGCACCCTAAATAAATACAGGCTTAGGACCAGACCCCTAAATACAGACCTCAGACCAGACCCCTAAATACAGACCCCTAAATAAAGACCCCTAAACTAATACAGACCACAGACCAAGCCTCCTAAATACAAACCCCTAAATACAGACCCCACAAACCCCAGACCAGACCCCTAAATACAGACCCCAGACCAGAGCCCCTAAACACAGACCCCTTAAACTAATACAGAACCCCTAAATACAGAACCCCAGACCCCTTAAACTAATACAGACCTAAATACAGACCCCAAACACCTTAAACTAATACAAACCTCCTAAATACAGACCCCAAACTGGACCCCCTAAATACAGACCCCAAACCGGACCCCCTAAATACAGACCCCCAAACCAAACCTCTTAAACACACAGATGACAGTCCCCTTAAACTAATACAGACCCCAGACCAGACCTCCTAAATACAGACCCCAAACCAGACCCCCTAAATAGAGACCCCAGACCCTGTAAATACAGACCCAAGAACAAACCCCCTAAATAAAGACCCTCTAAATACAGACACTTTAAACAAATCCATCCCCTTATATTAACCTAGCAGCTCACCTCACGGTCTTCTCTCTTGCTGCTGTTCTAGGACCTGCGGTCATGTGAACTGCAGGTCTCTAAACAGTAGTAAGAACTGCAGAGATAAGGTCATGTGACCTCATGTCTTAAGGTCTTTTTGCAGGACATACACAATGCAGTTTTTTGGCGGCAAAATTGCGGCAAACACGCAACAAAACTGCATTGTACTTTGGGTGGCCATAGGCCCCCCAGGAGCCTCGGGCCCCAGGCGGCCGCCCAAAATGCTCTAATAATGATCCACTATTGGGAAGTGGCACAGATCTTCATGGACACGGCTAAACCTCAGACCCTTATGGTGGCACATGGAGTCCCTACTTTTTGTACCACCGAATGGCACCTCCTTGGGGCACCGTGATTAATCCTAGGAGCAATGCTTCCAGGGAAGAATACTGCCATAATACTGTATTACGTGATGGTATTTTTTTTTCTAATAGATTTCATATGAATCCTTGAGAAGAAAAACCTCAGGATTAAAGAGAACCTATCCCCTCCCCTGACATGTCTGTTTTAGTAAATACTTGTATACCCCATGAAATAACAATTCTGGAACATCTTTTCTTAGAACTCTACGTTGTGCCGTTCCTCTGTTATTCCTCCTAGAAATTTAGGAATACATTGACAACTGGGTGTTGGGGGTGTGTTCCTGCACCTTTTGACACTGACCAATGAGTGCTGACAGTGTCAGACTGTGCAGGGACACTCCCCTTTGACAAGGGGAATGGTAACACCCAGTTGCCAATTTATTCAAAAATATTCAGGAGGAATAACAGAGGAACGGCCCAATGCAGTTATGAGGAAAAAAAACCTTCAGAATTGTTATTTCATGGGGAAGGCAAGTATTTTCAAAAACAGACATGGACAGGTCCTCTATAAGTCGAAGACGCATGGAGGTTTAGTATGGGCCCATAGATTTCTAATACAAATGTGCACGAGCCCTGAGACTGGGACCACACACAAACTTTTCCGGACACCTTCAATAGCATTTTGCGCCAAGGTTACAGTCATGTGACATATATGTCCCCGTATTTGGTCACATGACCCAATGTATTCCTATAGACTGATACTGTTCAACTACAAAAAGTCTGTCCCCCAGCCTAACCCAAACCTCTTTGCAAAAACCGCATCTTTTTTTCTGAAAAAGAATCACCAGACAGACTCGATAATGCTCTTTAGAGGATGATGTATTCAGATTATGTGTTGTATTCTACGTCTCCTTCCCCCTCCCCGACCTGCTTGTCCAAAAGGCACCACTTGGTCACGGTCACTGCACTTTTATGTCAAAAGCAGCCGCGACCAAGTAGTTAGAATACAGCCCACAAACCAAATTTAAAAAAAAAAGTTAAATGGGCCATTACATTGACCCTACAGGGTCAAAGAGGCCGGGAGAGGTTAACCCAAGGGGGGGGATGAATTAATTATTAATTTAACCTCTTCAATTTTCCAAAAACAAAGTCATGAACCCAATGTCTCCTAATAGAGGAGCAATTGCCAAAATTTGAATTGGACAAGTCGATTTATTAATCTGTACTCAACACCCATGAAACCCCCATAATCCACCGCTTCTGTGTCAACGAGAACTTTATATTTTACAGGATAAATTATTTCTACTATCCTTTTTAATTACCACCATTAAATTTGCCTTGAAATGAAGCCCAGAAGCTGTAAATGTGACAATATCCTCCGCTACTCGGCTGAAAACTGATGAATTAAATGGAGACTAATTTTAGACGACAAGGGAAGTGGTTATGAGTTGAAAACATCTGCATGCACCATAACCGGAGATGCAATCTGCAGTAAAACACATTGTTTAGTGGAACAATTGTTGACTAATACATTTGGTGATGTGAGTTTTTGGCCAGCAGACTACTGACTATGACAGAGGGCAGTGAAATAGGACTTTAGTTGGTATCGATATCAATCTCTAAGAATGGCCGTGTGTCATGAATTTGTTTTTCTGTCTAGAAGAGCAACAAAGTTAAGCAGCTATTGTAATACCACTTTATCACCACTAGGGCATGATGGAGACCTGTGCTTCATATTAGGAAGCGGCATATATTGTTGTGTGACATAGCACCCCGATAGCAACGCAACATATACATTTATGGCATATCTCACTATGGGACCACCAACTATCATGAGACCTATGGTACCATTCCATCCACGGGAAGGTTGAAGGGAGAGGTTACATAGTTGATAAGGCTGAATAATGACACAGGCCCATCAAGCCCAACCTATAATCATATCCTGTGGATACAGGTGGTCAAGCATGTGTGCTGCTCTGAGCTCTCTCCATGGTAGGTAGGGAAACAACCGAACCTTGCGCTCCGTTCAACCTTCACCTGGATGCGGTGGCTGCCTCACTTGGTGGAATGGTGGTCAGAGGACCTTCCGTTCTCCTGTGGATATGCCTCAAATGGTGATAAATTACTTTAACTCACACAATGGATGTGACCCAAATGGGCCTCAGTTATCAAGAGTCTAATAGAACAATTTGGTTGGCTGTCATAGCAAAAGTCGTATCTCATAGGAGTCAATAGAGTATGTGTGTGGTCCAAAATTTTCAGCGAAAGTGTGAAACTAGCTATCTTATATTGGCCATAACATATCGCCGCTCAAATAACATGTGCTCCTAATACTAAATACTAAATGGGCACACAAAAAGTTGCCACCATTGTCAGCCATTTTGGAGGCTATGGAGAGTTATCTTTGGTCACCTGGTCACCCAGCCAATGATTCATACACCAGTTTTGAATCCTCGGCAGAGGCGTAACTTGAAGATCCTGCACCCATTGCAGAATCAGTGGTGGGCCCAAATGCAGTATGTCCCCCATCTATGACGTGCCATTCGTAGCACGGGTCTCCTCCTATAAGGCAGAGAGACCTTTTGGGAGAAAGGGTCTGGGTGTGACTACATCCTCGGCACCAGGGCCGGCATTAGGATAGATGGCACCCCTTGCGAAATTATCTTTTGGCGCCACACACCATCATAAAAAAATGCCCCATAAAAAAGTATAATGCCTCCCCACAGTATAATGCCCTATATAGTGCCCCCACACAGTATAATGGCCCTTTAGTGCACCCTATACAGTATAATAATAGTTTAATAACATATTATAACCCCTTCAAGGACACAGTATTTTGTCCTTGAATTGTGCCCACACAGTATTATGCCCCTTAGTGCCACACTCAGTATATTGCCCCCTGTATTGCCCCTACACAGTATAATGTCCGCTTAGTGGCCTCCACACAGTATAATGCCCCCCTCCCCTGGCTGCCACACACACAGCCCCCCCTTCTAGATAGTGCCTCCTTGTAGATTGTGCCATACAGCCTCCCTGTAGACAGTGTCATAATCTGCCGCCTCCTCCTTAATCCCCCACCTCCCCCTTGTAGACAGTGCCATACAGCTCCCCACCTCCCCCTTGTAGACAGTGCAATACAGCCCCTCAGCTCCCCCTTGTAGACGTTGCCCCCAAACAAAAATTGTACTCAACTAGGGCCCGTTCCCACGACAAACTGAGCTGCTCCACAACGCAGACGACGGGATCCTTGTGTAGGCCAGCGTGATCCTGTAGCCTAGTACAGAGTTTCCCAACCTTTTTTGCCTCAAGGCACCCCTGGAAAAAAAAATCAGCCCCCCCACTCACAGAAAAATGACGATCAGTCACCACTCACAGATGCTCCCTGTAGATAGTGCCAAATAGCCCCTTGTAGGTAGTGCCACACACCCCCTTGTAGGTAGCGCCACACAGCCCACTTGTAGATAGCACCACCCCCTTCCTGTAGATAGCACCACTGTAGCTCCCTCAAGTAGCGGCGTTCCCCTGTGACTGGGGATTCCGCTCCTGGATGGAGCGCTTGACGTCTCTGTCCATATATGGACAGTGACATCAGGGGCAACTCCTGAAGCGGAATCCCTGTCCACAGCGTTGCCGACGCTGTGACCAGAGATTCTACTCCAGGGGAAGACCCTAACGTCTCTGTCCATTTATGGACAATGACGTCAGGGAGTTCTTCTGGAAACGAATCACCGGCCACTGCGTTGGCAACGCTGTGGACGGTGATTTAGCTTCAGGATTTGCCCCTGATGTCACTGTCCTACACTGTCCTAGCTACAGTGGCGCTAGTAGATAGCAGAGCAGAGAGATACCTCCCTGCTCTGCTATAGTATATTCAATAGCATTTGCGTCCTAAGGACACAGATACTACTGAATGTGGCGTCGCTGCCGCTGTAGCAGCCGCAGCGGTTGCTAGCAGCGCTGTCGGCCATGGGGGCCCTTATGCCCGGTGTTGCTTCTAGCAGCCGCTATGGCTGCTACACTGAGAGAAGACGCGCCTGGGCGGAAAGGCAGCTCCTGACTAGCCGGGTCCGGGCGTTTCTCAAAAACAAGCATGGGAAGGAAGCCAGCGAAGCACCACCTTTAACCTGCTGTAGTGAAAAGCCCTGTGCAATGGCACAGGTCGCACACCCCTAAGGCCGGCCCTTCTCGGAACCCCCTATAGTAACGTCATGTATAGTAATGGTCTCCTTTTATGTGGCAGAGACTCTTTGGGGGCTCTTAGGCTCCAGGGCTGAGATGCAACAGCAACTTTTGCACCCACTATAATTATACCCCTGTCCCTTGGCACAATTTTTTTAAATTATTATTATTATTATTATTATTATTATTAAAGTGTCATACATTATGGGTACAAATGGTTAATATCTGTTATTTTATCTACAATATTCTCCTCAGTTCTTTCATAAAGAATATTAGAACTTAGGACAGCTCTGAAGACCACAGATCCCACATCATTTCCTGTAATAATATTAAAAGAGATCAATATACACTAGAAAAAGCAGAACTAAAGGAAGGATGAGCCTCATTTGGATATAGAATTATAGCCCTCAGAATTAGACTGACAGTTCTCTAAATTAATCTTCAGGAAGCATCTGGGGGAAGTTCAGGCTTCTGGTCCTGTCAACACATAGACCGATTACAGGACCATTTGTGACTATCATGTCGGCCAAGTCTGGAGGTGGAAAACCTCAACCGTCAGCAATGTCATGGGGAGCAGGAGGCCTCCATAGAAACCAGAACGAACAGCAACAAATAGTGTAAGACAGTACTTAAAAGAACTGGGCGCAATAATCTAAGATGATCTCATTGGAGAATGTACCTGAATGACTCATTTCGAGCTAGGACACCTGGGCCATTGTTATATGACATATGTTACAGGACGAAATGTGTCACCTACTTTGGAGGGAAGCTTAGAAATGGATTTTGTCATAAAAAATTAATTTGTCTCAAGGGTGTAGATACCCTAGAGGCAGCTTCCGTGACTATGAGAACCATGGTGTGAGGGACCTAGCTCAGGTTAGATCTAACCTCCTTCCCGAGTGGTGGTGGTGGTGGTGGTGTAAAGCTCTATTAACACCAGAGTATTAGTAAAAAGGAAAGAGGGAACAGACCTGACGGTCATGCCATCCTTTCCTACTAAAAAGTATGGGAGGTGTAGTGGCATGGGCCAACACCAGGTATGTAGTGGCATGAACCAACTCCATCTACTCTACGATGGTCCTTCTTTCAATACCCTGAAAGGTTAAAACCCTTCCCAACTCAACTCAAAGCCTAAAAATCCAGTTGTGACTGCCAGTCAACCCAATTTGCCTTTCCAACTTGCCACACTCACAGGGGTCCAGGAAGCTGAGATATGAGATGTTGCTTGGAGGGGTCCTCATGCCGTAGAGGTGGTTGAGTTGTCCCTGTGTTTCCTTGTAACATGAAGATAACACTGTGGTCACCAGTGATTATACTTCCTTGAAGATCTATAGCGGCTCTGCAGGGATAAGGAGACTTTTTAGATTCCTTCTCTGCTGCTTGCGCAGTGCCCTTCTGGCATTGAGCTGAGCAGTTGAGCCATTTGATACAGACTGGTTACTATCAATACACTGTATAACATTTATAGCCTATAATATGGTGTTTTTCAGTCCGAACGTCCCTAACAACTAGAATTCAGTCTATTCAGAGATGAACTGGAACTGAGTTGAAGAAGCAAAGGGTCTTGGCAGGCCTCATACCAGGCTTTTTTCTAGCTCTTAAATCAGATTTTTGTAAAAGTTAAGGATGTAAAAAGCCCTTTAAGAGGATTTACACCCTTGTCTTGGCTGTCGGAAAAAAAAAGACTTCAAATGTGACGCTGGCTTTCATTTTTATTGGATAATCCAGCTCTTAGGAAGACGGGCCTGTATCTGTCAGGGACACTGGATGTCAGTGAGAGTAAATGTAGTAATAGATTTTAATGATGTCCTGTGGAAGTCAGCATTTTATTATCTGAAGTGAAGAAAATTGACTTGAATTTTTTTCTTGACGTTATTATTAAAGAGCTGACATCGTCACAAAGTTTGCAGTCAGCGCGGTACGGGATTGAGCGTCCAGCTCAGCATTATCAACACAATACTTTTATCGTTCAGAATCATTTATCATAAAAAGCAGAGGACAAGGTGAAGGTCACTCTTCTTTACGGGGATAGAACAATAATTCATGTCCCGGTAGAAGCGGAAAAAATTTGAATTTTTCCTCTTTAGTCCCTCATTATCATACGTTTTTTTTAAAGCGGTTGTACAGGATTAGAAAAGCATGACTTATTTTTTCCCAGAACAGCGCCACATCTGTCCATGGGTTGAGTCTGGTGTTGCAGCTCAGCTACATTAAAGTGAATGGAACTGCTCTGCAATACCATAAACAACCTGTGGACAGACGTGGCGCTGTTTTTTTTGTTTTTTTTTAAAGAAAGGTGTATAATACCTAATAATAATAATAATAATAATAAAAGAACGCTATACCTAGAAGTTAATGATAAAAGTAATCATGACATACACTTGCCCAGAGTGTTTATCAGGATTTTCTGCAGTTCCTTAAATAAAGTCTAGTCGAAATCTTGCAGAGAATACAGGGGTTAATTCCATCTAGATGCCTTCCATTTTCTAGCTGATGGATGAGAGGTGGTGCTTAAAATTCCTAATCTCCTATAGTAGTATTGGGGGAGGGCACCTGCTGCAGTCAGTTGCCTTACAGCCAGAGAGAGGTTTATGAGAAGGAAGTGTTGATTTGGGTATGACTAAGGCCCCATGCCCACTTCTGTTTTTTCCTTAAGGGTGCTAGCCGTTTTTTTTTACGGCTAGCACCCTGACCCATTCATTTCAATGGGGCCATGCACACTTCAGTTTTTTTTGACGGTCCCGTTGTTCCGTTCCGACAAAAGTAGAGCATGTCCTACTTTGGTCCGAGATTCCGTGACTGTGGGGCCCATATAAGTGTAACATGTAAGGGTATGTTCACACAACCTATTTTCAGACGTTCTTCGGGCCATAAGCGCCCCGAAAAACGGCTAAAAATGTGGGGGCTGAACGCCTCCTAACATCTGCCCATTGATTTCAATGGGAAAAACGGCGTTCCGTTCCCACGGGCGGTTTTTACACGGCCGTTTTTAAAAACGGCCGTGTAAAAAAACACCTTGTAAAAAGAAGGGCATGTCACTTCTTGAGCCATTTTTGGAGCCGTTTCTCATTGACTCAGCTCCAAAAACAGCTCCAAAAATCGGCCGTAAAAAACGCCGCAAAAAAAGGCAAGTTGCTTAAAAAACGGCTGAAAATCAGAGGCTGTTTTACCTTGAAAACAGCTCCGTATTTGACAGCATTAATTCTGGGAATTAATGTGGCCGAACTTAAAGGGATTTTCCAGGTTTAAAAAATAATTTTTTAATGACATAAAATGCAAAAATAATGTTTTGTAATATACTCACCTTACCAGTTTTTGCTTATTCCTGCGCTACTGGTCTCCTCCGTCCCCGCCGTCAGTGGTGTTCATAGAAGAAAGGGGGCACGATTGCACGGATCAATATGGGGTCTTCATTATGGTGCAGAGTTTTCCCACCCAGAACAGAAGGGACTGGTGTTTGTTTCCCCGCCCGCCTTGCCCCTTCCAGGTCCTTGGACCATTTCCGAATGCCGATGCTTGTTAACAATGCAGTTCCTTTGTAGTGGGGAGTCCTGTACAGGTTCTCCTCACCCAATAGAAAAGGGGATGGGACCAACCAGGACTGGACCCCGTTCTCCAAGTGCCCTTCGGAGATCCACATGGTCTGCCTCTATGGCACATATGCCCTTACCCACTACTCTTCGTTGACAATCTGGCATCATGATGCTTCGTCTATAGCGACAACATGCTGGATCGTCAAGAAGGGAGGGCAAGGTGCCAAGGAGGCCAGTGGCACGGGAACTGTTGAGAATCAGCAAAGAGCATTATGCCCATTGCACACGACCGAGTGCCACTCGTGCCGTTTTTCACGACATCCAAGTGGACACATTCACTTTAGCAGGTGAATTGGGTGAAACGGACCCGACATTCCGATCCGTGGAAAGATAGAGCATGCCCTATCTTTCCACAGATCACGGAAGGCACCCAGCCGGCACCCACAGTCGTATGCCTGAGGCGTTACAACATTTATTTTAGGACATTAGAAAAAAAAATTAGAATTTTGAGGGCCGAGCAGGGATCATCACCCAACTTTCTTCGACTCCTGAATGGCATATATGCCTCATAATGAAGCTCCATCAATGTTTCTTTTGATTTCTTTTATATGTGTGACACAATGATGATTTATTTGACTTAAAAAAAGATTGTGATAATGTTTTTGTGTGAATCCCAGGTCTCCGGCCCCTTCAATTACCCACATAATAATTACATTGTGCCCACAGCGGCCACACACAAAGGCGGCATTGTCCGAGGCCTCAGAGAATGGAAGACGCTTTTATTACATGAATAGAATTACCATCTTTTTTTTGCTTTTCGACCATTTTCAATGTTACACGTTTATACAATGAAGAATTGACTAACTGAATAAAAGTAGCTTAACATTCCCCCAGCCAGGAGAAGAAAATGCAAGTTCGGTGCCAGCCGTATGTACAGATGTAGCAGAGCTGAATGTTTAATTTTGTCTGCTGTTCTGGAGATCCCCTGCTGTTATATTTAAGGCTCCCCAGAACAGCAACTGTAATGTAAGTAAATGTGTCTGCGCTGCAATACCAGATACAGCCATGGACAAGGGTGGCGCTGTTTCTGTGCAAAAAGAAAAAAAGCAGACCAATTTTAGTTAACCCTTTGTACAAAAGGTTAATATTTGAGAAAAGTAACAATCGAAATACTGTATAAGAAATCACCTGCTCATGGCAATGTATGTGTGTTCTATATTAGCAATATGTAACAATGTAAGGGTATGTTCACACACACACAAGTAAAAACAGCTGAAAATGGGCGGCGCTATTTTCCCATTGATTACAATAGAAAGCTGTTTATCAGCGTTTCACTAGCGTTTCTCAAGGCGTATTTGAGGTGTTTATGCCCCGAAATCCTTTCTGAAAACACTGTGTGTGAACATATCCCCACAACCACACCATTTCAAGGATCTAAACAGTAGGAAAATATTTAATCTTCATGCAAATGCTAATCCTATATGTTAGAAATATTTAGCACTTTTTGCAAATAATTCAAGTAAAAACAGGAAATTTGTGTCAATGGCCTTAGTGCTTATGTTGTGTTTTATATATATATATATATATATATATATATATATATATATATATATATATATATATATATATATATATAAATTTATATATATGTTTGTGTCACTTTAAGAGCACTGATCATCTCTCCTGACATGTCTGTTTTAGTAAATACTTGTATTCCCCATGCGATAAAAATTCTGGTGCACCTTTTCTTAGAAATCTGAATTGACATTCCTCTGTTATTCCTCCTGGAAATGTATGAATACAAAGACAACAGTCTGATTCCGTCAGTAATGATTGAGCAGTGTCAAACAAGCCCCATTGACAAGTGAAATGGTAACACCAAGTTGTCAATTAATTCCTACATTTCCAGGAAGAACAATAGAGGAACAGCACAATGCAGATTTCTAACAAAAGATGACCCAGAATTGTAAGTTGTATGGGGAATATATGTATTTATTAAAACATATCTTAGAATACCATAGCAACCTAATGACATCACCTTCAGCTGCAAATTTAAAGGGGCATCACCCTCCAGACCTCACCCGAACCTCAGGTCAGTAGCCTCTGTGTCTTTCGATTCTCGTTACAAACTCTGCTACATCCAAAGGTTTGCCATTCGGATTAACGATTCTCTATTATCTTGGCTCCATCTTCTTACTACGTCTCAGATCATCTCGGGTACTTCTGCCCTTTCTTCCCAGTATTAACCCTTGGCCATCCTGATCTTTGCATTCAGTTTATGCCTGAAATTGCGCAGCCGCTACCGATTCGTAAATACTCTGAGAGCCACAACCTGAGGATCCAGTTGGGAAATTTTGGGGGTTAAGGGTAAAGAACAGGAGGGGACTCTGTTCCCCGGTTTAGTCAGTGCCGCACCGGTTGCGGCATGAGGTCCCACTATCTCGGTGATTTCCGTAATAATCCGATCATTTATGGCGTTTTGAAGGAATGTGAATCTATTTTTGATCCTGTAATTCCTGCATTGTTTAGTCTCCCACACATCCCTGTTGGTCCCAACATTTGCGTTTCTGAGCCAAACAAAAGATTAATTCAGAAGTTTATTCTGAATTGTTTTTGATTTGCGAGCGGAGAAAAAAAGCGAAGCAGGAGCAAAGGATCATGGGAGAGGAGATTACGGAGAAACAGCGGGTGTGGAAACTTCTTGTCCTCAACACATGAAGTAGGTTACAATAAAGGTTGTTATAAAAGCTTATATTTGGCAAACTGGAGAGACTACAGTGGATGCCGGTATACACCTTGTGAGCAACTATACCCTTATGCCCAAAATTTGGTTCTATTTCTTCACTTCATCCTGTTTGGGCATGGAAGAGAAAAGACTTATATACAATGCCAACGCTCTAGCCGTTTGTATCTATGCTAGGCCAATTCTTGTCAGCAACAACGTTCAGGTACTTTGTAATATTTGATTAAAGGCTCCTCAGGGGTGGGGTTTAATAATTCAGGGGTGTGGTTTATTTAGGCTTGTATGCTGGTTGCCTCTAGAGGATTGATTATAGGTTATTTAGATTTCTTGATTAAGCTCCTCCATTCCCGTGAAAACATTTTGCCTTAGACAACAAATAAAGTACAACCCCTTCCTTCTTATACCCCTAACAAAATTTAAGGCAGTAAGTTATGCGCATATTTTTGTGATAGTTTGTAGTCCTTCATCATGGCCTCAGCTTCAGATTATCCCTGGATGACCAGCCACAGAGATTCTCACCGGAGTGCCTGCCGTAGATGCCCTATTCCAGGAAGGTTGCTACAGATGTCCCCCAAAATCTATCCCACATTTACCTATTGGTCTGGGTTAGACTTCTTCACTGCATCTGATGCAACCCCCGCTTACATCGTCATCATATGACACACCAAGGTGGAGTGCTAGTGTACTGTTAGCCTATGGATAAAGTGACCCTGTTTACCGTGCTGATTTTTACAGCAGTCCCAAAAGTGTTCATGCAGAATAATATCCCTATGTATTCATGTCACAATAATAATTTAAAAAAACACGAAAAACTTTTTTCACCCTTTTTTATGCTGCCCATCAGACTCAGAAAAGCATTTTACTATGTTGTCTGTATGTGGTCTACATAAACATGTTCGACACCCTCTATTGTCCTATACTAAATGAGCTACAGATGCAGCAGAGCTGAAGATGTTAGTTAACCCTTTTCGTCCATATCATTGTTCATCCCTACTACGTTGGTACTACAAGAGATAATAGAAATCACAGAGAACACATCATGATATTACATGATACATGATAGACTCAACCCTGACAAACTCAGCTCTGCTACATTGAACATACACACTGTAATTAGGAATAAATACAATTATTTTGTGTTTATTTTTGGATTGAAGAGATTATTAGACACAGGTAATGGGGGATTAACAACTGGGTCACAGATTAATTCACACCAGTTGTGCTGCTCTAATTGAGACATTCTTACATCAGCGCGACTGAAACTTCCCCAACTGGTGTTAGGGCAGATTCAGACGAACGTTGCGTTTTTGCGCGCGCAAACAACGCGGCGTTTTGCACGTGCAAAAACCATTTGACAGCTGCGTGTGTCATCCGTGTATGATGCGCTGCTGCGTAATTTTCGCGCAGCCGCCATCATAGAGATGAGGCTAGTCGACGCCCGTCACTGTCCAAGGTGCTGAAAGAGCTAACTGATCGGCAGTAACTCTTTCAGCACCCTCGACAGTGAATGCCGAACACAATATACAGCAACCTGTTAAAAAAAAAAGAAAAAGTTCGTACTTACCGAGAACTTCCCTCCCGGCCGTTGCCTTGGTGACGCGTCCTTGGTGACGCGCCTCTCTTGACATCGGGCCCCACCTCCCTGGATGACGCGGCAGTCCATGTGACCGCTGCAGCCTGTGCTTGGCCTGTGATTGGCTGGAGCTGTCACTTAGACTGAATTGTCATCCCGGGAGGTCAGAATGGAGGAAGAAGCCGGGAGTTATCGGTAAGTCAGAACTTCGTTTTTTTTTACAGGTTCATGTTTATTGGGATCGGTAGTCACTGTCTATGGTGCTGAAACAGTTTAACTCTTTCAGCACCATGGACAGTGACTATCTCCTGACGTCGCGTACCGGAATTTTTTTTGCCAGGTTCAGCCAAAACGAGTTTGGCCGAACCCGGTGAAGTTCGGTTCGATTGTCCGGGTTCGCTCATCTCAAAGACACTCCATTTGGATGTTTGGAAACAGAAAAGCACGTGGTGCTTTTCTGTTTACATTCATCCTTTTGACAGCTGGTGCGCTGTTTCAGTCGGTTCGCAAGGAAGTGCTTCCGTGCGACCTGCGTGGTTTTCACGCACCCATTGACTTCAATGGGTGCGTGATGCGCGAAATACGCGGAGATATTCAACCTGTCGCGTTTTGTACGCAGCGAACAAACGCTGCGCACAAATCACGCACTGTTTGAACTGCCCCATTGACTTCTATAGGGCTGTGCGTAGCGCGCAAAAAATACGCGGCCTGCACGCACGAAAATCACGCTCGTGTGAATCCCCCCTTAGGGTATGTTCACACGAGGGCGTCCGTAACGGCTGAAATTACGGGGATGTTTCAGCCTGAAAACATCCCCGTAATTTCAGCCGTAACGGCATGTGCAGGCGCTTGAACGCCGCGTCAATTACGGACGTAATTAGCGCTGCTATTCATTGGAGTCAATGAATAACGGCTCCAATTACGCCCAAAGAAGTGACAGGTCACTTCTTTGACGCGGGCGTCTATTTACGCGCCGTCATTTGACAGCGGCGCGTAAATATACGCCTCGTGTGAACAGACAAACGTCTGCCCATTGCTTTCAATGGGCGGATGTTTGTCAGCGCTATTGAGGCGCTATTTTCGGACGTAATTCGGGGCAAAAACGCCCGAATTACGTCTGTAAATAGGCCGCGTGAACATACCCTTAAAGTGAAATAAGGTGTCGACATCTGACCCATATAGTCCCCTCTACGTGACTATGGCTAGATATATGACTAAATACAATGTTCAGTGACTTAATATATCTTCCATTAAAGGATATAATTTCCCATAATGATCACAACAACCGGCCCCAAAGGGTCTTTATGTGCAACATTTTCCTGCGTTCCTCCTTTCTTTTTGTATTGTGTATGTATTTTATACAACCCTATAAAAAGCCCCATATTCCAACATTGGCTCCGCAATACAGATGGATGTGACACGGATGCAAAACGCATATATATGAGAATGGCCTCAGAGACCCCACACACATCTTATATCCTACAGACAGGGCTGCTCATAAACTTTCTGGGCTTCCTGACACGCCAGAATTAAAGCACCACCACCCCCTTGCTCACTATGGTAAGGGGCACCCTGTGGGAGAACTGGAAACAAGTAGGGAAGGGCACATAATGGCCTGCATATTTTTAGGGTTAACAATGCCACCTCATGGCTTTAACCACAGCCTCTAAAGCTACTGAGAATAGGGGGTTAATGCAATGACTTTATGGCAGCTTAAAGTTAATTATGAAAGTCATGAATAGTCTGAAAGGTCTAAGGGGTTAATGGTAAGTATTCCTAGGATAGCTCAAGGGGCAAAGGCAGGTTTTTTAAATTGGGTTTCCCAATGCATACCTTTAAAACCAAGTAATTATCGTCACGCTATCGCTGCCCTCTGGTTTTTGCACTACAAGTATTAGTCTGCAATTATCCACCGTCTAGCCCTTTAAAATACAAGCTCTAATATAAAGGATTGCACTAGTGGATATGTGCTGACCACTACTCACAGCATAAAAAAACTGTGTAGAGAGTGCCACACTCAGTGCCCCCTGTAGATAGTGCCACAGCGCCCATGTAGAGAATGTCACACTCAGTGCCCCCTGGCTGTAGATAGTGCCACAGAGCCCATGTAGAGAATGTCACACTCAGTCCCCCCAGTAGATAGTGCCACAGCACCCATGTAGAGAATGTCACACTCAGTCCCCCCAGTAGATAGTGCCACAGCACCCATGTAGAGAATGTCACACTCAGTCCCCCCTGTAGATAGTGCCACAGTGCCCATGTAGATAGTGCCATACTCAGTGCCCCCTGGTTGTAGATAGTGCCACACACAGTGCCAATGTAGATAGTGCTACAGTGCCCCTTGTAGATAGCGCTACACTGCCCCCTGTAGTGCCACAGAAGCCCCTGTAGATAGTGCCACAGTGCCCCCCTGTAGATGATGTCATAGTGCCCCCTGTAGATAATGCCACAGTGCT
Organism: Rhinoderma darwinii; assembly: GCF_050947455.1. Taxonomy (NCBI): domain Eukaryota; kingdom Metazoa; phylum Chordata; class Amphibia; order Anura; family Rhinodermatidae; genus Rhinoderma; species Rhinoderma darwinii. The sequence goes on along the minus strand of NC_134689.1, from coordinate 13,802,065 downwards.
TATGTAAATAATGCCCCTGTAGATAGTATCACCCTCACCTGTTTTAGTTCCCGCACTGTCCTCTCCTCCAGCGATACAGGCCAGATCTCTTCTGAACAGGTCTGCTCCAGTGGAACGATGCAAGAGTCGCGATGGCGTCATCGTGCCGCCTGCAACACAAGAAAAGCGCCGAATGGGATTGTTAGTTCTCTGGCCTCACCCGCAATGTCAATTGTATTCACGTCCTAAGGACACAGACACTATGGAGTCCCATTGTATGTGAGGGAAGTAGTTGGGCTCTGAAAAAGCCCCCCGGGTGCGACACTGTGCTTGGTTGATAATGCAATACTAATATCCCTGGTGGCTTAGTTTAGTGAGAGGGTTAATTCTAGCATCCCTTGTGGTGAAGTGTAGTGAATGGGGATTATGCCACCATCCATGGTTGTCTAGGGTGGTCTAGGGGTTAATGTCAGCATCCATCATGGTTTATGGTAGTAAATGGGATTAATGCTAGCATCCCTGATGGTGTAGTGTAGTGAAAGGGTTAATGCTAACATCACTGGTGGTCTAGGGTAGTGAATGGTTTAATTCTACCTGGTCTTTAGTGGGTTATTCGCCTCTCCAGGGACCAGTGTTATCCTGCTGGGTCATTCCCGCAAACCACCCCCCTATTACGGGGAAGTGAAGGTGTCCGCGTCATCATTTGCGGTGCCGGCTGTATTACGTAGCCGGGATCCCACTCTAATGACTGGGATCAGAGTTTACTTACTTACTTAGAACATATTTATAGCTTAGATGACAATGATTTTTCACCCACTTTCACCAGGTATTGCTGGCTTTATAGCTAAAATTCTGGTGACAGGTTCCCTTTAAGGAATTAATAGATGCACAGTTGTCTCTATGATCGGGCAAAGCTCTTCATGAGCACTCAGCTCGATCACTTTGCAAGGGTTTCGAACAGACTTCGACTCCTCTCCACAACCCCTTTTGGGTGGCCCTTTACGCAGAAACAAGGCCAACTGACGATCCTACCCATCAACTATCAAGGAACTACTAGGATAGTGTGAACAAACAAAATATCTCCCAACTTTTGGAGATGAGAAAGAGTTTAACACCAGAGGAAGTCTGTGATCTGTCTGATCCGATCCTCAAAACCTCCACCGATCAGCAGAGCAAAAGTTCATCGCCACTGCAGTATCGACACAGCGACACTGCTCCATGCGGCTCTGTCTGGTATTGCAGCTCCTCTTTCATTGAATAGGGCTGAGTTGCAGTATCAGACACGGATGTTGCTTTGTGACGTGTACTGTAGTAGAGGGGGTCCCTTTTTTTCTGTCGATCAGTAGCGATCACACATCGCTGGCCTATCCAAATCTTGGAAACCCGCATAAATTATTTTAAATTCTCTGACCCAGTCACTTGCTTTGTCTGACAGTCCAATTTACAACTGAAAAGAAGGACGGTATTTCGAGAAGTCAGGAAACAGAGTAACATCTAAAATGTTGGGTAAACAGAATCCTTTTTCCATAGGAAACCAGAGATGACAAAAAGTAGAGGAGAAAGCGGCAGAAACATCCTATGATCTCTAGCGGCCTATTTATCCAGCTGGTTTCCCAGACACACACATATATATTTTATTAAACAATGGGATTTCGACGCTGACGGTTCCACTCCTAATACCGAGGCCAGAAAAATTCTTCATCATAAGAACAAGAAACATACAACCCCCTTATAGGACTCCCAAAGAGGTCGAAATGAAGAGTTCCATTTAGAATCCGCACATATGTTCACGTTGGGACCATAGGTATGAATTTGACAATTTGTTCCCCCTTTGCTTCACAAGGTTTCTGTAGGTGCTCTCATTTCTTCATATACTCCAAAAACATTCTTAAGGTGGTCATACACATTAAATATCGGCCGAGTGCACATGTTCATTTCTTTGGGGAGAGTGGAATAAGCTTACCTTATCTCCAGTAGGAATAAAAGATTGGGCATGTTAAAATCCAAGATCCCTATCATTCTTCCCCGACATCTGGCATAGGGGAGAGTCGGGTGGCCCCATAAACATTAGATCGTTGACCGATACCACTGAAATTGGCGGTTTCGGATGAGTTTTGCCTAATGTATGTGGGCACCTTAAAGCTAAATCAGATTATGAGTGCCACTGGGTACTGAGACAGATGGGTAAAGATAACTCAAGAGCATTGAGTTATTCTGTACCATCGGTCCCAGTAAAAATCATGATTTGAGGACCTTATCTCAGATAAACACTCTTTAGGGACACCTACATAGGAGGTCAATTAGCCCAAACATGTTTTTGGAGTCTATGGAGAAACAAGAAAACTGCCAGAAACCCACTGGAGCATAAGGAGAACATGTTACACCATAAAGGTGTAACCCTGGTCAGATTCAAACCCATGGTGCCAACGTGAAGATATGTGCAGATTTCAAATAGACCTTTTAATTTTGGTTTCTTCAGAAGTCAAGACGTTCAACTGCGAAGCTCAAACTTTAGGTCCAATTAAAATGATTGTCCCATCATATATATAGAATTGCAAATCCTACGAACCCGATTTTTTTCATTCGATTAGCTTGCTAGACAGCACCAGACTAAGCCCAGGCCTTTGCCTAGCAAGAGGCGCTTGTAACGACTGTGGCCATGGCTCCCCATCGTCGACGGCCGCAACCACAGTCTCCTGGTGACTTTCAAACATCTCCCTCCATGGAGACGATAGCTCGCACAACCTTCCCCTCCTGGACCGTGTATTTAGGTGCGCGTGCGCTTGTCCCTGGTCTTAAAGGGCCAGCGCGCGCACTTACTAAAGTTTCCCTAACCTATCCCAAGATGATCCTGGACTATAAAAGGCTCCGCCCTTCCTCTCCTTTATCTGAGCGTAGTTGTTGTTTACCCATGTTCGCATTGCAAATGGTCCCTTAGTTGTATCCTGCTCCCAGTGTTCCCATATCCCATATCCTGTATCCCGTGCTGTGTTTGTTCCAGAGCCTTATCTAGTGTTGGAGATGTGTTGTGCCATCTGCCATGCCTGCTGTCATACACCACGTCTGGTGTCATCTGCCACTCCTGGTATCATCTGCCATGTCTAGCGCCACCTGCCACGTCAAACCCCATCTGTGCCAAAGCCTCTGCTACTGTCTGGACTCTTACGGGTAGCCATGTGCTAAGTACTTTGCATACACTTTGTATAGACTGTGATTTGTCCAGCTGAAACTCCGCTACAGCGGAGCGGCCTAGTTGGTCCACATACCCACAGGTCGTGACAGCGCTGCAATGGTTGACAACATTGCATCTTCAGAGTAGTCTCCCACCATTCAACAGGAGTTCAGGTGGTGTGTTTTGATGTCAACCATAATATCTATCTATCTATCTATCTATCTATCTATCTATCTATCTATCTATCTATCTATCTATCTATCATTGACAGTTAGAATAGCCCCATCCCCTTTAGGGACCCCACCACTCAATCACACCATTTTATTTGAGCCATTGGCTATCTGTCCTCCTTAAAGCAGGGGCGTAGCCCTGTTAGGGACACGAGGGGCAATTGCCCCAGGTGCTGGATTCCAGGCATGTTACCAACAAATTTTAATACAGGGGTAGGGCAGCAAACTGAATCTATGCCCCTAAGTGACGGAAGGTCTTGCTACAGTATTATTCTGCTTAAAGAGACAGTACTCTGACCAAGCAGTCCAGTGTGCTTTAAATATTCACTGCAATGGGCCGCCCCCTCCAAAAGGGCGTTTGGGCTTATTCCCAGATACCAATGTGCACCATCTGATGTAACCAAGTGCCACATCTACATTACTATAACATTTCCAGAGAAATGTGAATGTTGAACTTTCTTATGGTTTTCCACAGGAGCCTGGCATTAAGGAATATAATGGATTATTTATTTCCCTGTTATTACAAGAGGCTTTCACCCAATTAGTTGTGTCGGAATGCCAAAGCTTGTATAACACAGCAGAGCCCGCTGGTTGTGTCCCAGGGTTAGACTATGTCATGTGGAGCCCAGTGACAAAGTTCAAATTTCATACAGTGAGAAATAGATTTGTTTTTGCCGTTCTCGATGGAGTGCTCCAAGATTACAGATCATTTTCATATGTATATAAATAAATACAAAGAAAATTGCCTAATATACGTCACATAAGGAGGTATGTTGTGCCTTGTGTCTTACTATTTTCTAGTAAACAGGACGTCTGTTATTAGGTCCTCTATTAGATTTGATCTGCTATATCTATATATCTATATATATATATATATATATATATATATTATGTTCTGTATGCAGACCCCATTATTCTCCTAGAGGCAACCACTATTACTGGAAGCCAACTGACGTTGATGGGATCTGTGATTTTATTTATGTTTCTCCATATAGTACCTTAAATGCACAAGGGTGTAATGTTTATGCAGATCCACCATTTTCCTCCAAGAGAAAACAACTTTTAGTGGGGCTCAGGTAAATGTATTCTTCAGTTTAGTTTCGGATATTTTGCCACCTGAAAACTCTCAATCAACTGATGTTGATCTATTATTCTAATTAGCTTTCTCTATTTAGTATATTGGGTGCACAAGGGTGTAATGTTCTGTATATGCAGATTCCCATTTTTCTCCAAGAGACAACCACTATTACTGGGACCCAGATAAATGTATTCATCAGTTTAGTATCAGATCTTTTGCCACCTGAAAACTGTCAATCAACTAATGTTGATGGGATCTATTATTCTAATCAGGTTTCTATATTTAGTATCTTGAGTGCACAAGGGTGCAATGTTCTGTATATGCAGAACCACCATTTTTCTCCAAGAGACAACCACTTTTACTGGGGCCCAGGTAAACCTATTCTAAGTTTATTTTCAGACTTTTTGCCACCTGAAAACTGTCAACCAACTGATGTTGATGGGATCTGTTATTCTAACAATGTTTCTCAATTTAGTACCTTGAGTGCACAAGGGTGTAATGTTGTTAATGGGCTGTGGGTCTGATTAGTTATTAACATTGTGATTCCCCCCTGCAGCCCTGCAATGTTGCAGAGTGTATTAAAGGGAACAGAGCCATAATAAGATCTATCAGCAGCCTGCTTGTTGACAGTTTCCAACCGATTGTTTTTGTTTCTCTACTGAGTAGGTAAGAATGAACTTTGAGACTATTTTTCATGATGCCCTATTGTTGTGCTTTCTGGATGATCAAGTTTTAAGAATTTAAACTTTAGAAGTTTAGTTGTCTTAATGATTAATATGTTACTGGGTAGAGCCATGTCTACTTCCTTGTCCTTGAGAATTGTGTTTTTACATATTATGAATGCTAGCCTTTTATTTCAAGCTCGTTGTGAAAAATAGGTGGCTGGGTATTGTTCCTCTTGTCAATCTCGTGGCTCGGTACTTGTCCTCAGAGAAGGTTAGAGTAGAAAGTCTATGTTATCTGATGGTGGAGATGAAGCATTCCTGGATATTGATAAAGCAGCTATGAGTCCAAGCATTTCCCGTGAGAGCTGATGCTGTTATTTGCGAGATGCAAAACATAGACTGACAGCTTGGCCGTCATATTGTTTGAAGGGTAAAGGGACAGTCAGCTAATATGTGTATGTGTATATATATATATATATATATATATATATATATATATATATATATATATATATATTTATATTACATGCAGCAGCATATCCACCTAGAAAAATAACGCAAGCACAGTTATGTATTGATTATGAATAATATGGAAAGCAAGATATAGATCACTGCACACTATTTTCACGTCATTTTAAATTAATTTATGATGCCTGTTGCGACCTGGAAACCATCAAGAAGCTGCTGTTAACAGATCCTCATTTGTTAGTATTTGTCTTTATTTAGTAAATTGGTTTATTGATTGCATAAGAATGTAAAGTTGGGTTGTGGGTTTTCCACCTTCTGACAACTGATGACGTTTCCATCGGATCTGTGATCGGTATATCATCGGTGGGGGTCTGACAACCTGACCCCGCACCGTTAAGCTACTCCGGTGGCCTGTTGTTATGGCACATAATGTTATGTACGGAGCCGGAAGCAGTTGGCTCCGTACATTGGAGCAGAACTCCAGGTCTGCTCCTATTCACTTTAACAGTACTACAGCTCGGCCGCCATTCCGTGGCCGGAGCCAACTGCTTCTGGCATGTACGTCCAGTGTACGGAGGCACCGGACCAGCTGATCTGTGCGGGGTCTGGGTGTCGGACCCCCGTAGATCATGTACTGATCCGTTGGATAGGTCATCAGTTGTGAGAAGGGGAAAACCCTCTCATGAAGATAACCCCATCTCTAGAGACCGCCACCCTGGTGATCATCTGATCGCAGTGGATCTGGTTCCTAGAACACCCAATGATCAACTGTTATCGGGATGTTTAATTTGTTATACATGTACTTACAAATATTATTCAAGGAGATGGGTCCGCCAGTGCTGGAGCAGCTCTTACTTAATGGCTCTGGCAGATAAGAGGGTCCCAAGCAGGGTACCACCTCTATGACATCCAAATGCCCGATCAGTGGGATTACCATTGTGATCCCTGCCATTTGCTACATCAAAGTGGCAGCAATGCTAGAAAATTGCCAAGCCCCCTCCAGCTACTGGCAGAATCTCTCAGGTTTTTTCAGAGGCCGCATAGTCGGCCCATTATAGTCAATGAACAACTGCCGAAAAAAAGCTGAACATAGCCAACAAGAACTGAAGGGGCTAAGAACTTTCTTAATGTCTTAAAGAGGACCTATCGTCTCTTCTGACATGTATGTTTCAGTAAATATGTCCCATAAAATAACAATGCTGGAGCACTCTGAACTGTGCTGTTCTTCTGTTATTCTTCCTGGAAATGTATGACTAAATTGACAACTGGGTGTTACCATTCCCCTTGTTAATAGGGTGTGTCCCTGCACTGATTGGACAGTAATCATGTGTGTGGGGACACACCCCTTTGACAAGGAGAATACACATTTGTCACATTTTTCATATATTTCCAGGAGTAATAACAGAGGAATATCACAATGCAAAGTTTTAAGAACACATATTCCAGAATTATTATCTTATGGCAAATGCAAGTATTAACTAAAATAGAAATGTCAGCAGAGAGGACAGGACCCATTTAGTGTGAAAAGCCCTTTAATATGCCCTACAACCTAGGTTCTCAACCTGTGGTTCATGTACCTGAAGGGGCACATACCATCACTCTATGGGGCACATACCATCACTCTAGGGGGCACATACCATCACTCTAAGGGCATATACCATCACTCTAGGGGGCACATACCATCATTCTAGAGGGCACATACCATCACTCTAGAGGGCACATACCATCACTCTAGAGGGCACATACCATCACTCTAGGGGGCACATACCATCACTCTAGAGGTCACATACCATCACTCTAGAGGGCACATACCATCACTCTAGGGGGCACATACCATCACTATAGGAGGCACATACCATTACTCTAGGGGGCACATACCATTACTCTAGGGGGCACATACCATCGCTCTAGGGGGTACATACCATCACTCTAGGGGGCACATACCATCACTCTAGGGGCACATACCATTATTCTAGGGGGTACATACCATCACTCTAAGGGGTACATACCATCACTTTAGAGGGCACATACCATCACTCTAGAGGGCACATACCATTATTCTAGGGGGTACATACCATCACTCTAAGGGGTACATACCATCACTCTACGGTGCACATACCATCACTCTAGAGGGCACATACCATTACTCTACGGGGCACATACCATCACTCTATAGGGCACATACCATCACTCTACGGGGCGCATACCATCACTCTAGAGGGCACATACCATCACTCTATGGGGCACATACCATCACTCTAGAGGGCACAAACCATCACTCTAGGGGGCAAATACCATCACTCTAGGGGGCACACACCATCACTCTAGGGGGCACATACCATCACTCTAGGGGGAACATGCAATCACTCTAGGGGGCACATACCTACACTCTAGGGGGCACATACCTAAACTCTAGGGGGCATATCACTATAGGGGGCACATACTATCACTCTAGGGGCACATCACTCTAGGCGGTACATACCATCACTCTAGGGGGCACATACCATCACTCTAGGGGGCACATACCATCACACTAGAGGGCACATACCATCACACTAGAGGGCACATACATACACTCTAGGGGGTACTTGCACTGTCATCATGCTGTGCTTTTAATGTGCAGCACAGTGTGGTATCAAGGCCATGGGGGGGGGGGTCTTTGGTGTAATGGATTTAAGTAGGGGGCACTTGGCTTAGAAGCATTGGAAAAACCTTGCCCTACAGCTTGGCTCAATTGGATCTGTGAGCTGCCTGCAACTAACCTTCTTGCTGATGGTCTCCAGTCAGCATTTTTTCTATATGAGCCAGAAAAAAGTATATCACAGGTTCTGGTGTCTACCATTGCAGTCAATGTAATCAAAGGTTGCGCTAAATTTCCATAATTGGGGTTCTATAAAGGGTATTCAGAGCAGCACTAACCTAAAAAAAAAAAAACATTCTTATTCTGATTTGTACTATGAGGTATTTTGACGTCTTTCCTATTTTGCACACAAAAACATTTAATAGATAACAGCTGGCGGAAGAATCAAGCCAAGAAAGTCGCGGGAAATGACACTTTCTCATACGTTGGTTTATGGAGCAGATGGCATGCAGAGCGGGTGGCAGTCAGGACTGGTAGCGATGACTGAATGTTTGATTCTGATTTATAGAGTCAATAAATATAAAAAAAGGCAATAAAGTGAAAATAAATGGTATTTGTTCTCTCCGTGACTCTCAACCACCCCGACCTACACACCTCTGCTACACTGAAGACGTGGGCTTATCCCTATCACACCCAATGTAAATAAAAAATGGGAAGGAAATGAAGACAAAAAGTTCTGCCAAGTTTCAACAATCTACCTATAGCACACCTAGCAGGGCTGAATATGTCAGATGTCGGAACATTTAGTTTGTCATATGAAGCAGAGCTGAGTTTGTTGCAACTGACCAGGATAATAGTATGTGTTGTGTCTTGTTGTTTTTCCGAGAAGTACCAATTCACAAGTAAAAAATTGCGGCCCCACTGGTGACATTTTATGCAAGAAGGGTCAACTTTAGGTTTAATAATGCCCTGTATACAAGGGTGTCGGTATCATAGAGGCAGCCCATTCCTTGGCACCTTTCTGTTGGGTGGCGAGAACCTGTTCAGAACTGCCCTCTCCAAAGGAACTAAGGGGGTAGGGAATTGACCCGAGCGTCATGCGAAGGGGGTCTGGGTGGAAAAGGGAAGAAACACAAGGTGCAAATAACGGGCACCCAGTCTAGATTTTGTGATGGGGCCCCCTCTTTTCAATTTGCCTACTTCATATACAGTAACATCTTTTAATGACCCCCATTATGGTGAACCATATAGTGCCCAAAAAATACAATCATACAGTATCCAAGTAACTCTGCCATATAGTGGTCTAAACATGACTGCCCAATCAATAAACTAGGGAAGGTAGCTGCACCCTGGCACTATTTTGGGCACCAATTGTAGAATTGGGGGTCAGTGGTGCCCCCTTCAATAGTGACAAGTAGAGATGAGCAAATCAATTCTGCACTGATTAAATTCGGCCAGGCGTTTGCGGCGCATGAATCTCGGCAAAATGGCGGCCGCCGTTGAGTGCCAGCCATTATTTTACAGATTAGAGAAAGAATCACATGACCTCCATAATGCCTTGTAGAAAGCCTTCCCAAAATGCACTGCGATTATCTCTCCCTCTAGCTCAGCCAATCATGAGGGGTATATGTGGATGATGTCATTAATGCTGTTTTGGCGCTAGAGAGTTTGAAACAGCTCCGGCATTTCAGCCGTCATGGCATGTTGAGGCGCTTTTTCACTGCGTCCATTACGGACGTAATTGGAGCTGTTTTTCCATGGAGTCAATGGAAAACGGCTCCATTTATGTCTGAAGAAGTGAAAGGCACTTCTTTGACGCGGGCGTCTTTTTTACACGCCACCTTTTGATTGCGGCGAGTAAAAAAATGACCGTCGGCACAGAACATCGTAAAACCCATTCTAATGAATGGGCAGATCTTTGCCGACGCTTTTGAGCCGCATTTTCGGACGTAATTCGGCGCTAAAACGCCTGAATTACATCCGTAAATAGTGTGTGTGAACCCAGCCTTACAATCCATACCTGCATATATACCCAATCTATACCCGATCCATACCAGGAAGCCCCATTGATCTCCTGTGCCCGAATGGAAATCGTGCTAGTGAAGAATCTCTTTAAAGGGTATGTAATCTTTTGCAATCGATGTTTGCTATTGCCCCAAAGCATCTAAAATGAAAAATTAGGCAACTTTGCACATATTCCTACCGTTTTGTATATACAAGTCCTATGCATATCTCCATGGTTACAGACTACAAACCAACCCTGTGTAGTCTGACCCTGCGATCAAGCAGATGAGACAGATGTAAAGGAGAAACACACAACTACAGGATCAGACTACACAGAGGGTTTGTTTGTAGTCTGTAAAAACGGAGACACATTGGTCTGCATAGGAGCTGTATACTCAAAACGGTAGTTGATTTTTCATCAAAATCATATACAAAGTTGCTTTATGACCTGAGGAGCAGATCTTCACTGGTATTATCAGGACATGGAGAGTCTGGTCTCAGCGTCACGGTGACTTGGTCTCCAGGAGGCCTTCTTGATGTAATTGCTGATATACAATTGCTGGGCTTTAAATTTTCAGTTCCTGGAATAAAGTGCTGGAGGAGCTGGGGGGCTTTTCATAAACCCGACAACCCTGGAATGATTTTGCTGCGTCCTGTGTCCTCTGCGTCTCCATAGTTTGCCCTTCTGTGTGGTGGTAAGAGAAAATCTCATAAGAAGATGTTACACATTAGTGATGCCCATTCTCAAATAATATATTAGCTAAACTACAGGATCATTTCATTTAATCCGGCATTTGATAATCCAGAAATTCTGGTAATTCGGCATTTATATCCAGGAGTTTATACAGAAACTGGGGATCATGGAGCCCTACAGATGAGAAGATTGTACGCAGGATTCCCATGCCACCTGAATACACTGACAAGCCACTAAAAATACATATTCTGAAGTTATTATTCCTAGTGGACGATGGTGATTTAAGGGTTAATAGTGCAGACACGTGTTCCCCTAAATAGTGCCAACCACGTGCCCCCATCAACAGTACCAGACAAATGGAAATAATTTGAACCAGCCATACACTCCCTAAACAGTTTCACTTTTAACAATGCCAATGGCATGCCCCCTCAACAGTGCCGACCATATGCTCCGTCAACAGTGCCAGTCACATGCCCCTCAATCACTCCTCCTCCTGGTGGCACGCTCTTTCAGGCTGAAGCAGCATTTTAACCCTGAGGCTGGGTTCACACTGTTTTTTGATGCGGAAAACCGCACCGCAAAACTGGTCAAAAACAGCCCGAAAATGCCTCCCATTGATTTCACTGGGAGGCGGAGGAGTCTTTTTCCCGCGAGCGGTAAAACCGTCTCACGGGAGAAAGATGTGTCATGCCCTATCTTCGGGTGTTTACGCCTCTGACCTCCCAATGACATCAATGGGAGGCAGAGAAAGCGCATTTCGGGGAGTTTTATGCCCGCGGCGATCAATGGCCGCGGGCGAAAACCGCCGCGAAAATCGGCGTGCAGGGAGAGGAAAATCTGCCTCAAACTTCCAAACTTAATTTTGAGGCAGAATTTCCACCTGCAAAAAACTCAGTGTGAACCCAGCCTTGGGGATACCGCTGATGATCAACTGTAAACTTACTCCCTAGCGGTCTGTCTTGAGCTTACATCCGTGTGCTGGCAGTAGAATTATTTGGAGCACTGTCTGGCACTGGATGATATTATTATAAGCACTGTATGGCAGCAATATGTGGGCCCTGTAATATATGTGGTATTGTTACTTAGTCACTGTAGGGGATTATATGTGTTCACGCTGTTGCATTATTATAGTCACTATATGGCATTATTATGTAGGCACTTTATAGCAGTATTATACGGTCACTGTATGGCGCTTGTATGTCTTCGCTGTATTGTATTATTATGTCACTATATGGAATTATTATGTATTGCCTTTTTAACACTATTATTTGGTCACTGTTTGGTGCTTTTATGTCTTTGCTGTATTGCATTATTATATAGTCACAATATGGCATTATTATGTAGGCACTTTATAGCACTATTATATGGTCACTGTATGGTGCTCTTATTTGGTCACTGTTTGGTGCTTTTATGTCTTTGCTGTATTGCATTATTATATAGTCACAATATGGCATTATTATGTAGGCACTTTATAGCACTATTATATGGTCACTGTATGGTGCTCTTATTTGGTCACTGTTTGGTGCTTTTATGTCTTTGCTGTATTGCATTATTATATAGTCACTATATGGCATTATTATGTAGGCACTTTATAGCACTATTATATGGTCACTGTATGGTGCTCTTATTTGGTCACTGTTTGGTGCTTTTATGTCTTTGTTATATTGCATTATTATATAGTCACTATATGGAATTTTTGCTGTATGTTGCCACTTCTTGGCAGTATTGTGCAATTATTTGGCCATTTTATGGTGCTGTTATGTGTTCACTGTGTAGTATTATTATTATTATGTAAGAACTGTATGGTACTGTTACTTTGTACTGTATGGCGCCATTATTTAGGCCTCCACAGGCCATGTATTGGCTCTGCAGGTAAAAACAATGGCATCATGCCCTGCTACAACCGCTAAGTGGAAGGGCTAAGGACCGTGTGAAGCTCTAGCCGTAATAAGCATTATAATAAACCTTTATAACAATTGCCAAAGTATAATTTCACTTTACCTCTTGGAGCAAAACTTGTTATTTATGTCAAGATAAAAATCATTTTAGGTTCTTTCTACAAGAACAGGTTTAAGTGTCCCGAGTACCTGAGGGTGGAAAGTTTTGTTTGTCAAGTTTTGTGAGTTTTTTTTACAAACTTCTTATCAGATCTTCCCAGGGACTGACAAGGATCATTAAACAAACCCGGTCAGAGCCGATTTCATTTTTACAACTTTAGATGGTATCAGAGAAAAGTCAACTTTAAAATCTTCTGGGTGGTTAGAAACAGTTGTGGTCGCCTCGAATCTTCACACCTATATATATATAGGGCAGGTGGGGGGTTGTACTCTTCGGGTATGTTCCCACAAGGCGGATATGCTGCGTAAAAGTACACCGCGTATCCGCCCTGGACGATGCAGGGAATTCCGGCCTAAAAACTGAGATGAAACGTCATCCCTGGAGTCCGGGTAGGAGCATAGAATTCTGGGTAAGTATGCCTTTTTTTTTCTGAGTTGCGTTTTTTGCTGCGGAATCGCAGCTTTTTCGTCGCAAAAATCACAACATCTGCTATTTGTTGCGGCTTTTACCTCCTCGTTGTATTCAATGGGGAAACCCCACAATAGAAGAGCAGCGATTCCGCAGCAAAATAGACATGCGGCGGATTAAAATATCAATTTATGAAAAATTTTTAGGTTGTTTTTTTTTACGCCGCGTGTGGATGAGATGTGTTCATATCTCATCCACTCTGCGGCTACTGTATGATGCTGCGGATTTTTCCCAACCAAATCCGTTGCGGATATTTCGCAGTCCTTCCTCTTGAAAAAATATTGCCACCCTTGAGGCAGGAACCATCATCAACCTCTATTTCAGTCTACATATAAAATGTAGCGCGCCATTTCTTCTGGTTACACCGCTGTATACAAAGTGTTGTGTTGGAGCTGAATAATCTTACTATACATTATATCTGTTTCTGGGAAAGTTGAGTGACCATCATTATGAGCAGCAGGGGTTGTCACTCAACTTTCCCAGATTCCTGAATAGCAGCACAGTGGTAAATCTCTGATTGTTACATAATACAGATTTCATATGAAGGGATCTGGGAGAGCTGGGTGACAGCCTCTGTGGGCGGTGTATTGGCAGCCATATTGATTATCACCCAGCTTTTCCAGGAACTGATGTAACTAAGAAATAGTTGAGTAGAATTTTATACAATGTAACAGAAGAGATTAACTGTACGGTAAATGAAAGTGATTATTTTATGTGAATAAATGACCCAGAAAACATTCACGGCTTATTGTGTTGTGTAACATATTGTGTTTCCTTTACAAAAACCACAACTGAAATGAGGACAAACCTTACCGAGAGTGAACAGGCATCTGTGTATGTATATATATATATATACGTGTGTGTGTGTGTGTGTGTGTGTGTGTGTGTGTGTGTGTGTGTGTGTGTGTGTATATGTATCTATATATCTATATATGTATTTATCTATGTGTTTTTCTGAGTGTATGTGTGTTTGACTATATTATCTATTTATATATGTGTGTTTGTAAATATATCTAGTTTTGCACTTATTGTTGTGCATGTCTATCTATCTATCTATCTATCTATCTATCTATCTATCTATCTATATCTATCTGTCTGTCTATCTATCTATCTATCTATCTATCTATCTATCTATCTATCTATCTATCTATCTATCTATCTATCTATCTATCTATCTATCTATCTATCTATCTATCTCATATCTATCTATCTATCTATCTATCTATCTATCTATCTATCTATCTATCTATCTATCTATATCTATCTGTCTGTCTATCTATCTATCTATCTATCTATCTCATATCTATCTATCTATCTATCTATCTATCTATCTATCTATCTATCTCATATCTATCTATCTATCTATCTATCTATCTATCTATCTATCTATCTATCTATCTATCTATCTATCTATCTATCTATCTATCTATCTATCTATCTATCTATCTCATATCTATCTATCTATCTATCTATCTATCTATCTATCTATCTCATATCTATCTATCTATCTATCTATCTATCTATCTATCTATCTATCTATCTATCTATCTATCTATCTATCTATCTATCTGTCTGTCTGTCTGTCTGTCTGTCTGTCTATCTATCTATCTATCTCATATCTATCATCTATCTATCTATCTATCTATCTATCTATCTATCTATCTATCTATCTATCTATCTATCTATCTATCTATCTATCTATCTATCTATCTATCTATCTATCTATCTATCTATCTCATATCTATCTATCTATCTATCCCATATCTATCTATCTATCTATCTATCTATCTATCTATCTATCTATCTATCTATCTATCTATCTATCTATCTATCTATCTATCTATCTTCGAAAAAATGAGCAGCAACTCCAAAGGTTCAAGTGAAAAAAAATGGGTACTTTATTGCCCGTGCAACGTTTCAGCTCCGTCCACTGGAGCCTTTCTCAAATGACAAATGTGAGTTCACACAATATAACAGGGTCTCAATCACAACTGCTCTTAACAGTAATCAGTAAAAATGCAAAGGTTTGTACATCACAAACAGTATATTGTGTGATGTATGTATATGGTAATTAATACAAAGATTAGGTACATACATAGAAGGTCGTATTGATACATACAGACAAGTATAATTTAAAAATTATCTCAACGAGGTGAATTACAAAAGGGTGCAGTGAATTAAAATCAATCTCTCACCTCTGAGTGTACCATAGGTGTTAGCCGAAAGCGGCGTCCGTGCAGCGCAACTGCGCATGTCCGGAAGTAAAATCCAATTACGGGTAACAGGACACAAACGGAGCATGCGCCGTAAGGGAATGAGGACAGAGACGCCATTTTGGACTATGGAAAACATGCCTAGGATGCTCTATTGTCAGGGATCATTACAATGTATATTGTTTGCAAAAATATTATCCTTACATATATATGTATGTATATATCAGTATATTACACAAAGAACTGGAATGTAACAAAATGGACTATGTATCAGGGACACGCCTATGGAAGACACCGCCCCTGGAATGCAAGAGGAGTGTGCAGATGGACTTACAGCTGAGGAGCCAATGGGGCTTAAGCACATCCCACATCTCTAGGGAGGGAACTTGTGTTTCTTTCTTTTGTTCAATAAAAAGTTTAGTTCTTACTTCCTACTTGACTGAGGGATGATGTATACCAACTTGTCTGCCTGGTATATTTTCTCCACGCATGTCCTCAGATTCCAACTTACGGAGGTGGTTATTCGGTGTGAAATAACAGGAAAAAGGAAGTTTGCCCTGACATTATGCGCATGCGTGAGACTGTAGCGCTCGGTCATCCTGATACTAATGTATCAAATTACCCTGAAGTAGATGTAAAGAAATAAACAAGATAGCATATAGAAACTCCAATAGGGTATCATGGAGGTGACGGATACGAAGTGTGGATCATCTGCAAAGATAATAAAGAAATGGTGTCAGTATATCATAATAATATTATCAGATAGTAAGGAAATAAAAGAAAAAGGTCATAAAATCATAAAACTGAAGGCAACATCGAGTAAGGACCCCAAGGGGGCCCCAGGGGAGGTGGGAAACCCAGACCAGTCCACCTAAGGCGAAATCAACATTTAAACCGTTAGGTTTAAGAGAATTAAGTCTGTTTATCCATTGGAGCTCACACATTTTTAGTAATTTTTAGTAATTTAGACCTATTACCCCCTTTTCTAAGGGGAGGGATATTTACACAACTAAAACACTTGTAGTTTATGGAGCTATTAGCAATGTGCCTCATGTAATCTCCGTTAATGTCCGGGCCGCGCTCTCGCTGTACGGATGATGTATTACTCACTATACAATACTTACTCTTGTTGTTAGGAAATATAAAGAAATATATTTTTATCCGTCTCATAACCATCAGAATGAATTATATTAATGTCAACTACTAAAAGTACAATCCGCTCCACTAGATCCCTGGGAACGGATATTATCTACTCAGTAGAGGACAAATAGCAGGCACATGGTGAACTTTTCTGGATTTAATACATTTACAGATCATTAATATAAACCATGTCTGGATTGGCGTATATTTTATTTTACACATTTGAGAAGTTCTCTGAAAACCTTGCAGCTATAGGAATGAATAAAATGTTCATATTCTGTTCTAAGTACATAGAGTTGAATGCTGAAATTCTCGCTGCCCGTAACCACCACTAGGGGGAGTTCAGGAGTTTGCTGCATTCATCTCCCATTGTGTAATGGATTTGCCAGACACAGCTTCTTTGTTGTCGCCCGTGGTTAATCAGCCTGCATCTGTGCCTAGGTCTGTTAGAGTGACTCGATCTGCTACCACTCAGGCTGGGAGGCTGAGGAGTGGGACAACCTATCACAGCCTGGCCAGACGGAGCTAGCTCCCGCCCTCTGTCTATTTATACCTTCATTTCCTGCTCCTCCTTTGCCTGTGATTCTGTCTGGTTTCCTGGCTCTGCTGCTCCTCCTATATTATTGACCTCTGCTTCAAATTGACCCTGGCTTTACTGACTACTCTCCTGCTCTGCGTTTGGTACCTCGTACACTCCTGGTTTGACTCGGCTCGTTCACTACTCTTGTTGCTCACGGTTTTGCCGTGGGCAACTGCCCCATTTCCCTTAGCTTCTGTGTACCCTTGTCTGTTGGTCTGTCGTGCACTTATTGAGCATAGGGACCGTCGCCCAGTTGTACGCCGTCACCTAGGACGGGCCGTGCAAGTAGGCAGGGACTGAGTGGCGGGTAGATTAGGGCTCACCTGTCTGTCTCCCTACCCCGTCATTACACATTGAACTCAATGATAAATTCGTATGTAGTAAGCTCATAAGCCCCCTCTAGTGGTGACTACAGGCAGCCAGAATTTCATCATTCAACTCTATGGCTTTACAGATGATTCTGTATCAGAAACATATAGCACCTAAACAGACCTGAACCACCATGTGTAATTGCAATATATTAATATGCCACAATACCAGACAGAGTTAATGGACAAGAGGGGGGCAGTTTCTAAAATAAAATTAAGAATTAAGTCTGTTTATCCATTGGAGCTCACACATTTTTAGTAATTTAGACCTATTACCCCCTTTTCTAAGGGGAGGAATATTTACACAACTAAAACACTTGTAGTTTATGGAGCTATTAGCAATGTGCCTCATGTAATCTCCGTTAATGTCCGGGCCGCGCTCTCGCTGTACGGATGATGTATTACTCACTATACAATACTTACTCTTGTTGTTAGGAAATATAAAGAAATATATTTTTATCCGTCTCATAACCATCAGAATGAATTATATTAATGTCAACTACTAAAAGTACAATCCGCTCCACTAGATCCCTGGGAACGGATATTATCTACTCAGTAGAGGACAAATAGCAGGCACATGGTGAACTTTTCTGGATTTAATACATTTACAGATCATTAATATAAACCGTGTCTGGATTGGCGTATATTTTATTTTACACATTTGAGAAGTTCTCTGAAAACCTTGCAGCTATAGGAATGAATAAAATGTTCATATTCTGTTCTAAGTACATAGAGTTGAATGCTGAAATTCTCGCTGCCCGTAACCACCACTAGGGGGAGTTCAGGAGTTTGCTGCATTCATCTCCCATTGTGTAATGGATTTGCCAGACACAGCTTCTTTGTTGTCGCCCGTGGTTAATCAGCCTGCATCTGTGCCTAGGTCTGTTAGAGTGACTCGATCTGCTACCACTCAGGCTGGGAGGCTGAGGAGTGGGACAACCTATCACAGCCTGGCCAGACGGAGCTAGCTCCCGCCCTCTGTCTATTTATACCTTCATTTCCTGCTCCTCCTTTGCCTGTGATTCTGTCTGGTTTCCTGGCTCTGCTGCTCCTCCTATATTATTGACCTCTGCTTCAAATTGACCCTGGCTTTACTGACTACTCTCCTGCTCTGCGTTTGGTACCTCGTACACTCCTGGTTTGACTCGGCTCGTTCACTACTCTTGTTGCTCACGGTTTTGCCGTGGGCAACTGCCCCATTTCCCTTAGCTTCTGTGTACCCTTGTCTGTTGGTCTGTCGTGCACTTATTGAGCATAGGGACCGTCGCCCAGTTGTACGCCGTCACCTAGGACGGGCCGTGCAAGTAGGCAGGGACTGAGTGGCGGGTAGATTAGGGCTCACCTGTCTGTCTCCCTACCCCGTCATTACACATTGAACTCAATGATAAATTCGTATGTAGTAAGCTCATAAGCCCCCTCTAGTGGTGACTACAGGCAGCCAGAATTTCATCATTCAACTCTATGGCTTTACAGATGATTCTGTATCAGAAACATATAGCACCTAAACAGACCTGAACCACCATGTGTAATTGCAATATATTAATATGCCACAATACCAGACAGAGTTAATGGACAAGAGGGGGGCAGTTTCTAAAATAAAATTAAGAATTAAGTCTGTTTATCCATTGGAGCTCACACATTTTTAGTAATTTAGACCTATTACCCCCTTTTCTAAGGGGAGGGATATTTACACAACTAAAACACTTGTAGTTTATGGAGCTATTAGCAATGTGCCTCATGTAATCTCCGTTAATGTCCGGGCCGCGCTCTCGCTGTACGGATGATGTATTACTCACTATACAATACTTACTCTTGTTGTTAGGAAATATAAAGAAATATATTTTTATCCGTCTCATAACCATCAGAATGAATTATATTAATGTCAACTACTAAAAGTACAATCCGCTCCACTAGATCCCTGGGAACGGATATTATCTACTCAGTAGAGGACAAATAGCAGGCACATGGTGAACTTTTCTGGATTTAATACATTTACAGATCATTAATATAAACCGTGTCTGGATTGGCGTATATTTTATTTTACACATTTGAGAAGTTCTCTGAAAACCTTGCAGCTATAGGAATGAATAAAATGTTCATATTCTGTTCTAAGTACATAGAGTTGAATGCTGAAATTCTCGCTGCCCGTAACCGCCACTAGGGGGAGTTCAGAAGTTTGCTGCATTCATCTCCCATTGTGTAATGGATTTGCCTGACACAGCTTCTTTGTTGCCCGTGTTTAATCAGCCTGCATCTGTGCCTAGGTCTGTTAGAGTGACTCGATCTGCTACCACTCAGGCTGGGAGGCTGAGGAGTGGGACAACCTATCACAGCCTGGCCAGACGGAGCTAGCTCCCGCCCTCTGTCTATTTATACCTTCATTTCCTGCTCCTCCTTTGCCTGTGATTCTGTCTGGTTTCCTGGCTCTGCTGCTCCTCCTATATTATTGACCTCTGCTTCAAATTGACCCTGGCTTTACTGACTACTCTCCTGCTCTGCGTTTGGTACCTCGTACACTCCTGGTTTGACTCGGCTCGTTCACTACTCTTGTTGCTCACGGTTTTGCCGTGGGCAACTGCCCCATTTCCCTTAGCTTCTGTGTACCCTTGTCTGTTGGTCTGTCGTGCACTTATTGAGCATAGGGACCGTCGCCCAGTTGTACGCCGTCACCTATTACGGGCCGTGCAAGTAGGCAGGGACTGAGTGGCGGGTAGATTAGGGCTCACCTGTCTGTCTCCCTAAACCGTCATTACACATTGAACTCAATGATAAATTCGTATGTAGTAAGCTCATAAGCCCCCTCTAGTGGTGACTACAGGCAGCCAGAATTTCATCATTCAACTCTATGGCTTTACAGATGATTCTGTATCAGAAACATATAGCACCTAAACAGACCTGAACCACCATGTGTAATTGCAATATATTAATATGCCGCAATACCAGACAGAGTTAATGGACAAGAGGGGGGCAGTTTCTAAAATAAAATAATACTTTTTTTAATCCTGACTATCCCTTTAAGTCTGAAGCCCATAGGGTGACATGCCAGTGTTTCCCCTCCCCTTAGACTTCTTAGATGCTTCAAGAGCCTCAACGGGAAGGGTCACTAAAGAGAGGGAAGGAGTTGACTTAGTATATGTGGCCCAGTATAGTCCACTTTCTGACTGACACTGCAATGGGTGCATCCCCTAATTTGATCTTAAAGGGTTCCCTGACGAATAACAAAATTTAAAGGGGCCTATACTATGATGGATCCCTTTAAGAACAAAATAAAAAGTACATTGTATATTCTAATCCTATTGTTGTGGGTGATATACTATACGTTATATATACTGCTTCAATTATGTTACATTCCCATAAGGACAGTTACGGAAAGCAAAATGACCGATCCTCCTCCCCCTGCTGTATGTAGGAAACCAGAATATCAAGCACTTCCACCTCTGATTTTATGGACTTCTCGCACTTTCCTGGTACAGATTGTAGTCCCAACGCTTACAGCATACAACCGTAGGAAAGAAGGGATCAGCCTTCCGAAACAGCAGCATTCGTCACATAGAACATCAATATATTGACCGCCTTCCTAGTATTATCTGTCGTAGGGTTTACAGCAATAGAGATTTACGCTTTTCCCCCCCATAAACACACACGCGGCGAAGCTAAAACCAGAACGACACAACTTCTTTGTGTATTTGTTGTCTGGGGCAGTCATTTAACGTGTGAGGTTTTTCAGACCCTATTGACCAATGTAATGATGGGTAACGACGCGTTAAACCACCAACATTTTATTACCAATAATACAAGCCTGCAAGCCAGGCCAGGGTATGCACTTATTTCGGAAGATTATAAAGACTTGTTTATGAAATTTCCATTTACTTAAAGGGGTAGACTTTAAAAACCCATTTTCAAATACCCCATAAGGGAGTTAATAAAGGTGGCCCTCGATTTAGGGCCCTCATGTATTACCCAGGGTGGAGAGCAGCTATAAAGAGCATCTCTCGCTCTGAAGAACCCAGCACATTCATGCAATTTTTAAACAGCTCATAAATTTAATGAGCAACATGTAATACTTTATTTGGCCTGTGGTGGCAGTGCAGGGGAATTGAACACTTGCTGCCAGGTTCCCCCACAGTTGCCAGTTGATCGCTAGAGATCCCAGCAGCAGGACACCCTGTGATCAGCTCATCGTCAGGGGACCCTCCTAAGAAAAATGAGATTGGCCAATTTGAACAACCCCTTTAATAATATATATGACCTGTGTATTCTATCAGACCACATGACTGTACAGAATCGGAATCGTGCATGTGGATCACGTGGGAAATTCGCACCGAATTTGATTTGCGTGTAATTGATTCGCTCATCTCTACTTACTATGCTCCGCCCACTGTCATACCGACCATAGAAGCAAGTGAGTGAGTTCCTATCTTCTTTTGTTATGGGGCTCTCCGCCAACACTTTATAGTCCTGCCTCCAAAACCCTCAGAACCAAAACCTACAAGCCCGTTCTTCTCCTTAAAGGGTGCTTCATGTCCAAGACGTTGGCAGCAACTGGTACAGAAACCCATTCCCCTCATCTTTTCAAGAAAGTTCTACAGCAGAAAGCAATTATGTTATCACGGCCAGCTGAAACCTTATTAGACCCGGCCCCAGTTCAATGTGGGCCCCTGGACAACAGAGTAACAGTGGGTCCCCTATTTACCCCACCCTTGGCTTGACAAGCATAAAGCATGCTCACTCAAATTACCAAAGGCCCTTTAAGCCGATAAAGCTCTGGCACCTGCCCAGGTTTGCCTGGTGCTGACTTTGTGTATCTTATAATATTCAGGGTATGTGCACACACACTAATTACGTCCGTAATTGACGGACGTATTTCGGCCGCAAGTCCCGGACCGAACACAGTGCAGGGAGCCGGGCTCCTAGCATCATACTTATGTACGACGCTAGGAGTCCCTGCCTCGCTGCAGGACAACTGTCCCGTAGTGTAATCATGTTTACAGTACGGGACAGTTGCCTTCAGCGAGGCAGGGACTTCTAGCATCGTACATAAATATGATGCTAGGAGCCCGGCTCCTTGCACTGTGTTCGGTCCGGGACTTGCGGCCGAAATACGTCCTTCAATTACGGACGTAATTAGTGTGTGTGCACATACCCTTAAGCCTCATTCACACGGCAGGGTTTCCCGGCCGGGTGCCGGCCGTTCATAAATCGGCCGGCACCCGGCTGCATTAGGAATAATAGACCCCTAATGGGGCTATTCACACGACCGATTTTTTGACGGCCGGAAAATCCGGCCGTCAAAAAATAGGACATGCTCTATCTTTGCCCGGACACCCGGCCGCCCGGCTCCCATAGAAGTCTATGGGGCCGGGTATTACACGGCCATCACCGGAATGTGTTCCGAGTGATGGCCGGGTTTCCCGGCGCTTGCGCTCTATCTCCTCCTCCTCACAGCGCAGAGTGCATGTGAGGAGGAGGAGTTGATGCCATTCTGACGAATGGCATCGCTGTACACTGTGTTGCAGGGCCGGGGTGTACAGCAGGTGGAGGGAGCGCTGCGCTGGCTCCCTTCCCCTGCTTGTTAAAAGCACCCTGGCTCGGCGACACCTTCGATGGCGCCGCTAGTAGTAGTAGCAGCAGCAGCTGCTGCGGCTGCTACTACTGTAGCGACGCCACTATAGCAGAGCGGGGAGGTATCTCCCCGCTCTGCTATGTGCTAGCCGCACTTTAGCTCCTTGAAGGAGCGGAATCCCCGTGTTTTCGGGGATTCCGCTCCTGGACAGAGCGCTTGATGTCTCTGTCCATATCTGGGCAGTGACATCAGGGGAAACTCCTGAAGCGGAATCCCCGAACACATGGGGATTCCCCTTCAGGAGCTGCCGCTGATGTCACTGTCCGGATCTGCCCGGCCCGGCACGGATGCAAAACTTTATGCAAACCGGCCGGGCAAAATGGCCGATTTTACCGGCCGACACTCGGGCTCGGGAACGACCCGGTCGTGTGAATCCCGCCTTACCCTGACTGCTGCAGAACTTCTTTGCGGAAGGTTATGTCTATCACATATGAAACGTATTTGGGCCAAAGGGTATATTCGTTAAAAAAATATTCACTATGTATTGAATAATTATAATAGGAAACTTTTGTTTATGTTTATGAAATATTGTTAATTTTATTTTTATTTTTTACCTAGGTGGCGCTGTTACAGAAAACCATTCTGTTTTTGATTATTTCTTATATTACCAGCCTCTTGACCGGTCTTCTCCAGGATTTTCCAGCTATGTCTCGTTTCATCTGCTTCTGCCATAGTGCGTGTCAAACATTTGTGTCCGTTCTTTGTGTCTGAATAACAACTGTGATTGTGAGTTCAATGAAGGTATTGAATGGTGCGCCCGCCAACGTCTGCGGCATTTTATAGTGACTTTGTTGGATTGTAAAAGTATTTCGGCTTCCAAGTTTCATGCAACCTTGGAAGGAGATCATAGCGCGGGCTGTTTGTCTATCATCCAGAAAGATTTCTACTCTTGTCGTATAACACACAGCGATCCCAGACACAACAACGTCACTCGTTCCCGGCAGTCGTGCATTTTAAAGGGAGAGACCGGACCGGGACGAGAGACCCATGGGGCATAAGACTGGAGCAAGCTGATCAGAGTTTGCTGTCTCTACCTAGAAATGTTTGAGTAGCAATAATCCCTAGAAAATGTATCCATATAGGCAATTCTCTCTGCTGTTCTGATAGTTTGCTACAATGTATCAGTACAGGTAAAATGTATCAGTCTATTTAGTCCACAGACAATTGTCAAGTTTGAATACAATTGTAGCAAACCCCCTGTTGTGAGAAGTATAAGCTGTTGTTTCCAGCCTCAATTTGTTTCTAGTCACTGACAGCAAGCAGAAATATTGATAATGACAGGGAATTAATACACAAAGTACATGAGAAAGTTGCAGAACTTTTCATTATTTAAAAGTATTAAAGGTACAATTAGAAAACCCCTTGAGTGAAATTGTGCTTTCTACTCCATTCACATCCAAAGATGCATTCAAATTTCTGCTGGCTGTTATAATGAAGCCTCGTGCTGATGGATGGGTACATCCCTAAGAGTTAAAATGAGATCCTACAGTGCACTGCAATCTGTTTTAGTGCATTGTGAGAGATGTAGTCTTTTCTACTACGCAGGTTTCAATCACCCACAAAGGCACTCTGCCAACAGGGGACTGCAGGGAGTTAAAAGGGAATTCAGAGTTAATAGAATGGGGGCATTCGAGACGCACATCTATTAACATATGCACATCTGTGCATTACACAGAAAGCCCATGAGGTGGCGCTACAGGTGAATTGGGGATTTGAATTAATTAAATGATCTCACTTTAAAGGGGTTGTCCTAATTAAAAGAAATCTCATATTCCCTATCAGGGACTTCTGAATTAATAGAGAGGGGGGGGGGGTCATTTGTTCCGGATCCTCATCTCTTGGCCAGACTGGGGAGCTGTTACAAAGAGCGTCTCCCTCTCTCTCTCTCCTGCCCTGCATTACGCAGACTACAAATTGTTATGAATATGCACCGTGTAATGCTCAATTTCCCCTGTGGTGGTGCTGCAGGGAAATAGAACACTCAACAGATTACAGCCGATCACTGGGGTCACAGCAGGAGGTCATTTTTTGATCAGCATATTGTGAGGGGACCCTTCTAAGAAGTAGATATTGTCCAAAGCGGAGAACCTCTTTAAAGGCAATGTCTCTCCCGGTCTAGTACTAGTGGCATGTCTGCAATACTTCCCCATCAGTTCCACTGATGGTGACCACTCTGGCAATCTTCATCAGAAACTGGGCCCACCACCACTGATGACTCATGGCCGCCATATGTGATTACATAGGATCTATATAAAATATGTATTTGTATAGCATGATCACATCACCGCCTGCATATAATGCTGCTCTTATATAACGTAGGGGCCCTATGGGACCTCAAGGGGAAAATGCCCAGTTGCACCTGTTATGTCTGCACTCCCCATAGCTACCTCTCTGGGGTAATAGTCTTCACCCGATTATTCTGTATATAGCAATGAATAGTAAATGACCCCAGAAATCCCCTTACCAGTCGATCTCTGTTCCAAATGTTCCTTGGTTGTCCTGTTCTACGACTTTCCAGGCCTCCCCGGTGATATAGACCAGAGATCTGCTCATACATTTTAATACCTTTTAAGCTGCGCAGTTTAAATCAGGAATAAATCACGAGAACTTGAAGTTTTTATATGAGAACAAAAAAATGCTGATTATAGGACTAAGCTCTGGAGATCTCCTCAGCTGTAAATCAGGCCGGTGCCAGGACCGGCGCGCTACTCCACAGGTTTAAGAAGATCAGGTTTTTCTTTCCTGGCACAATAAATTTTCCGGGGTGAAAACCAATCGTCTCGTCAGGAGCTTCTATGATTTGGTATCTAGTGGTATCTAGCAGGCAGGTCTTATAGATGGCCTTGTTACTTGTCAATCAGTGATGGTTTACTGTTGGGAGGTGGTATAGAAGGTGGCAAGAAAGCAACGCTGGCGTCAGGTGTATACACAAAGGGATAAGAGATCTTGTATTAGCCCTTGGATGGCATTCAACCCAATTAGGTAAACCTCCCTTCACCCCCACCCTAAGATTGGCATCATCCTTGGAGGGAACTGAAAACAAAGGAAGTAGGGGAAGGGCATGGAGTGAAAAGTCCCCTCGCCAAAAATTTTGGAGTTGAAAATGTTGGAGTAGTTTGGAGATAGGCGCCGCCCTAAAGACCAAAGATTCCATCTTACCTCAACACCTTCACTGCAAGTTCAGGAAATGGTTCTTTAAAGGGGGTTTCTGGGATTTACATGAAAATCAGTAACTTAAATGGTATGTCCACTTTGGAAAATTCCATTCAGTTAAAAAAGTCTCAAGACGAAAAGTTGCTAAGTAGGTGTCCCATTGTTGGGACATCCAACGATCAGCAGTAATCTGCGAAATAATGTGTTAGCAAGTGTTCAATTTCCCTGCAGCGCCACCACAGGGGAAATGAAGTATTTCATAGTGAATATTGAAATCAATGGGCTGTCTATGTAATGCACAGATTTGTTGGGTTCCTCAGAGAGAGATGCTGTTTGTAGACGCTCTCAGTGTGAGTTAAAAGATGAGGGTCCTAGACCCCTATATTAACTTGTATTCCTAAAATAGGATTTGAAACCAGACAACTGCTTTAAGAACACACTTCCTTTACACATTATGTAAAGCCTACAATGTAATATAAGCAATGCAGCCACGGATGATATTAGATAGATAGATAGATAGATAGATAGATAGATAGATAGATAGATAGATAGATAGATAGATAGATAGATAGATAGATAGATAGATAGATAGATAGATAGATAGATAGATAGATAGATAGATAGATAGATAGATAGATAGATAGATAGATAGATAGATAGATAGATAGATAGATAGATAGATAGATAGATAGATAGATAGATAGATAGATAGATAGATAGATAGATAGATAGATATGAGATAGATAGATAGATAGATAGATAGATAGATAGATAGATAGATAGATAGATAGATAGATAGATAGATAGATAGATAGATAGATAGATAGATAAAGTGGAGTAAAATGTTAAAATAAATCACTTCTTATCTACTTTGTCTTTTTATTAGTACACTTAAGTCGATATATTGATACCGCTTGTATTTGTTTATTACCTAGGGAAGCACAATATTGTCGCAGTGTGCCTGATAACTGATGTAGGGCGCTCCTTGTAACTAGGAGACACGGAAGCGGTGACGTGGGACTATGGCACCCGTGCTAAATTGTGTTCTCAACCACTAACACAGAAGATGCAATGTAGCTCGTACAGTGGCGGCGCTTCACACAATGAGAAAAACTAGATGGCAGTATCACAAAGTCCTAGAAGTTCAATAGGCCACTGTTCTAGAGCCCAAGTTAATGGTGTAGCCCGATTCTAGAGCCTCAAAGTCAAAGGTGCAACCATTCTAGAACACTAAATTACTCTGTGACTTTTCTAGAACTCCAAAAGTTAGGGTGCCACCATTCTAGAACCCTGAGGTCTATCATTCTTCAGAGTTCTAGAGCCCAAATCCTGGCATGACACTGTTCTGTTCTAGAGGCTGAGATGCCCGTGTGGCGCTAGATGTTGATTTTAGGGTGAGTGATAATGGATGTGGGATTTGCATACATCTGTTATTATTATCTTATAGGCTAAGGATACACTGGGCCTCATTTATCACAGCTACCTAACAGAAAAACTGGTCTTGTTGGCCATAATAACCAATCATATCAAACGTGC
Source organism: Rhinoderma darwinii (assembly GCF_050947455.1). Taxonomy (NCBI): domain Eukaryota; kingdom Metazoa; phylum Chordata; class Amphibia; order Anura; family Rhinodermatidae; genus Rhinoderma; species Rhinoderma darwinii. The sequence continues at coordinate 13,774,055 of NC_134689.1, read as the reverse complement.
AGCCAATCAAACCAATTAACCAATCAAAACTGCAGCTTTTTTTTTTTTTTCCTGGGTCACAACAGTCACTTGCCATACATACTGACATCATGGTATGGCACAGGTTTTTTTAACCAACTTTATTTAAAAACACAGTGAAAACACATGATACATAGGCAAACTGTGATGGGGAAGGGGTAACTCCTTTGTGACTATTTGCTTCCAAATCCAAGCATTGATGTCACCAAGCCGACCCACTTTACAAAATATGGCTAAATGGACACTTCAGTCACTCGAATCAACACACGCGGAAAAATTTATCAAAACAGGTGTAAGGCGCCTTCATGCAACTTTGCATCAAAGCGTAAAAGTCTAATCTAGCCTTAAAAGCACAAAACCTCCTATTCATAAAAGTATAAGATGTGCAGAGTTCGTACTTGCCACTTATGTCTATATCTACATACACATATCCTCACATTATCACCAGAAGTGAAATAAACAAAAATCTCCACTAGTCAGATGCTGATAAGCATTTCCGTCATGACAAGTGTCCTGATTATGTGCAGATGGTTAATAGATGTGTAACTGCTCGTCTTCTCACCCCTGTAGTAGGAAAAAAAAAGACCCCTTAAAGGGAGCACATATCCTCTCTGATCAGTGATCTTTCTTCCTGCTGCAAAGGATCTGCCAGGCACAGCTTCGGGGTTAACGCCCATAGATAATCAGTCTTCACCTGAGTCTATGTCTCTGAGACTGACTCCGGCTGCCACCACTCAGGCTGGCAGGCTTAGGAGTGGGAGAGCCTATCGCAGCCTGGCCAGACGGAGCTAGCTCCCGCCCTCTGTCTATTTATACCTGCCTTTAATGTTCCTCCTTGCTTGTGATTCTTTCCGTGTGGTTTCCTGGCCCAGCTACAGCTCCTACTATTTGATCCTGCTCCATACTGACCCTGGCTTACTGACTACTCTCCTGCTCTGCGTTTGGTACCTCGTGCTCTCCTGGTTTGACTTGGCTCGTTCACCACTCTGGTTGCTCACGGTGTTGCCGTGGGATACTGCCCCTTTCCCTTTGCTTTATATTCCCTTGTATGTTTGTCTCGTGCACTTACTGAGCGTAGGGACCGCCGCCCAGTTGTACCCCGTCGCCTAGGGCGGGTCGTTGCAAGTAGGCAGGGACAGAGTGGCGGGTAGATTAGGGCTCACTTGTTCGTTTCCCTACCCCCGTCGTTACATAATCACAAGCCCATACCTAGTCTACCCTGGTCCCTGTCACTACTATGGACCCCCTTGAGACCCTGGCTCAGCAAATGCAGGGTCTCTCCCTACAGGTCCAGGCCCTGGCTCAGAGTGTCAACCAGCCTGATGCTACCATGGTAGTCCCCCTCACCTCACCTCTTGAACCCCACCTCAAGTTGCCCGACCGGTTCTCAGGGGACCGGGGGGCTTTTCTCTCCTTTCGGGAGAGTTGTTGGCTCTATTTTCGTTTAAAGCCCCACTCCTCAGGTTCTGAGAGCCAGCGGGTGGGTATAATTATGTCCCGGCTCCAGGAAGGGCCCCAAAAATGGGCCTTCTCCTTGGCTCCTGACGCCCCTGAACTTTCCTCCGTTGATCGTTTCTTTTCTGCTCTCGGACTCATTTATGACGAGACCGACAGGACTGCCTTTGCCGAGAGTCAGCTGGTGACCTTACGTCAGGGTAAGAGACCTGTTGAGGAGTATTTTTCTGACTTTAGGAAGTGGTGCGTAGCTTCTCGGTGGAATGACCCTGCCTTAAGGTGCCAGTTTAGGTTGGGTCTGTCGAATGCCCTGAAAGACCTGCTAGTTAGCTATCCCTCTTCTGACTCCCTAGACCAGGTTATGGCTTTAGCGGTACGACTTGACCGACGTCTCAGGGAACGACAACGTGAACGTTTATGTGTTTTCTCCTCCGACTCCCCCATGATGAATCCGAGGTTCCGTTGCTTCGTTCCTCCCCGGGAGACTCAGAGGTACCTATGCAACTCGGGGCCTCCGTGTCCCCCCGTCAACGTAGAGAGTTCCGCAGGAAGAATGGTCTCTGCTTCTATTGTGGGGATGACAAGCATCAAGTGAACAACTGTCCTAAGCGTAAGAATGCAGCCGGAGAACTTCCGCGCCTAAGTGATCATCGGGGAGGTCACTTGGGCGCACAGGTATTTCCCGTAAATATGAAACGTAATAAGATCTTGCTTCCCTTTCAGGTCTCTTTTGGTGGTAGGTCTGCTACCGGCAGTGCCTTCGTGGATTCAGGGTCCTCTGCTAATATTATGTCTGTGGAATTTGCTAGGTCTCTTGCTATGCCTTTGATTGATTTGTTTAAACCGGTCCCGGTAGTGGGTATCGACTCCACTCCTCTTGCTAATGTTTATTTTACACAGCATACCCCTGTTTTTGAACTCCTTGTTGGCTCCATGCATTTGGAGCAGTGCTCTGTACTGTTGATGCAGGGATTATCGTCCGATTTGGTTTTAGGCCTTCCCTGGTTGCAGTTGCATAATCCCACGTTTGACTGGAATACTGGGGAGCTTACCAAATGGGGTAATGAATGTTTGACGTCATGTTTTTCTGTTAATTCTATTTCTCCCCCTGAGGAGGTGAACACGCTACCTGAGTTTGTTCAGGACTTCGCTGATGTTTTCTCTAAGGAGGCCTCCGAAGTGTTACCTCCTCATAGAGAATACGATTGCGCTATCGAATTGGTACCAGGAGCTAAGCTTCCTAAGGGTAGGATATTTAATCTTTCTTGTCCCGAATGTGAAGCCATGAGAGAGTATATCCAGGAATGCCTGGCCAAGGGTTACATTCGCCCCTCTACTTCTCCGGTAGGTGCTGGCTTCTTCTTCGTAGGGAAGAAGGATGGTGGTCTTAGGCCATGCATTGACTACCGTAACCTGAATAAGGTCACTGTAAGGAACCAGTATCCCCTTCCTTTGATTCCTGATCTCTTTAATCAGGTTCAGGGGGCCCAATGGTTCTCTAAGTTTGATCTACGGGGGGGCGTATAACCTTATCCGCATCAAAGAGGGGGATGAGTGGAAGACTGCGTTTAACACGCCCGAAGGTCATTTCGAATACCTCGTCATGCCCTTTGGGTTGTGTAATGCTCCGGCGGTCTTCCAGAATTTCATAAATTAGATTTTGAGAGATTACCTGGGGATATTTCTTGTAGTGTACATTGATGACATACTGGTGTTTTCCAAGGACTGGTCCTCCCACATTGAGCATGTCAGGAAGGTGCTCCAGTTCCTTCGGGAAAACAAACTGTTTGCAAAAAATGTGTGTTTGGGGTACAGGAGATACCATTTTTGGGTCAAATCCTCACTCCTCATGAATTCCGCATGGACCCCGCCAAGGTTCAGGCTGTGGCGGAATGGGTCCAACCTGCCTCCCTGAAGGCGTTACAGTGTTTTTTGGGGTTCGCTAATTATTACAGGAGATTTATTGCTAACTTCTCGGTCATCGCTAAGCCTCTTACGGACCTCACTCGCAAAGGTGCTGATCTCCTCCACTGGCCTCCTGAGGCTGTCCAGGCTTTTGAGGTCCTTAAGAAGTGCTTTATCTCGGCCCCGGTGCTGGTTCAGCCCAACCAAATGGAGCCATTTATCGTGGAAGTTGACGCATCCGAGGTGGGAGTGGGGGCTGTCTTGTCCCAGGGTACCAGGTCCCTCACCCATCTCCGCCCCTGTGCCTACTTCTCCAGGAAGTTTTCGCCCACTGAGAGTGACTATGATATTGGCAACCGCAAACTCTTAGCCATTAAATGGGCATTTGAAGAGTGGCGCCACTTCCTGGAGGGGGCTAGGCACCAGGTAACGGTCCTTACCGACCACAAGAATCTGGTTTTCCTAGAATCTGCCCGGAGGCTAAACCCGAGACAAGCTCGATGGGCGCTATTTTTTACCAGATTCAACTTTTTGGTTACCTATAGGGCTGGGTCTAAAAATATTAAGGCCGATGCACTGTCGCATAGCTTCATGGCCAGCCCTCCTTCGGAGGAAGATCCTGCTTGTATTTTGCCTCCCGGTATAATCATTTCTTCTATTGATTCTGATTTAGTCTCTGAAATTGCGGCTGATCAAGGTTCAGCTCCCGGGAACCTTCCTGAGGACAAGCTGTTTGTTCCCCTGCAATACCGGCTAAGGGTACTTAGGGAAAATCATGACTCCGCACTATCTGGTCATCCAGGCATCCTGGGTACCAAACACCTCATTGCCAGAAACTATTGGTGGCCTGGGTTGCCTAAAGACGTTAAGGCCTACATCGCCGCTTGTGAGGTTTGTGCTAGGTCTAAAACTCCCAGGTCCCGACCAGCGGGCTTACTACATTCGTTGCCCATTCCCCAGAGACCCTGGACACATATCTCCATGGATTTTATCACCGATTTGCCTCCATCCCAAGGCAAGTCGGTGGTGTGGGTGGTAGTAGACCGCGTCAGTAAGATGTGCCACTTTGTGCCCCTCAAGAAACTACCCAATGCCAAGACGTTAGCTACCTTGTTTGTCAAACACATCCTGCGTCTCCATGGGGTCCCTGTCAATATTGTTTCGGACAGAGGGGTACAATTTGTTTCTTTGTTTTGGAGAGCCTTCTGTAAAAAGTTGGAGATTGATCTGTCCTTCTCCTCTGCCTTCCATCCTGAAACCAATGGCCAAACGGAGAGGACTAATCAATCTCTAGAACAATATTTAAGGTGTTTTATCTCTGACTGTCAATATGATTGGGTCTCATTCATTCCCCTCGCTGAATTTTCCCTTAATAACCGGGTCAGTAACTCGTCAGGGGTCTCCCCCTTTTTCTGTAATTTTGGGTTTTATCCACGGTTCTCCTCCGTTTCACCTGGTAGTTCCAACAATCCCGAGGTAGAGGTCGTTCATCGGGAACTGTGCACAGTCTGGGTCCAGGTTCAGAAGAACCTAGAGGCGTCCCAGAGCGTACAAAAAACTCAGGCTGATAGAAAACGTTCTGCTAACCCCTTGTTTATGGTCGGGGATCTGGTGTGGTTATAGTCTAGGAACTTGCGTCTTAAGGTCCCGTCCAAGAAGTTTGCTCCCCGGTTTATTGGGCCGTATAAGGTCATTGAAGTCCTCAATCCTGTCTCCTTCCGGCTGGAGTTACCCCCATCTTTTCGTATACACGAATTGTTTCATGCCTCCCTCCTTAAACGCTGCTCCCCGTCCTTGGCTCCCTCGAGGAAACCTCCTGTTCCCGTTCTCACCCCTGAGGAAGTGGAATTCGAGGTGGCCAAGATTGTGGACAGCAAGATGGTCCAAGGCTCCCTCCAGTACCTGGTCCATTGGAGAGGATACAGGCCTGAGGAGAGGACTTGGGTACCCGCCCGGGATGTTCACGCTGGGGTATTGGTCAGGAAGTTCCACCTTCGTTTCCCCAATAAACCAGGTCCACTTAGAAAGGGTCCGGTGGCCCCTCATAAAAGGGGGGGTACTGTAAAGGATCTGCCAGGCACAGCTTCGGGGTTAACGCCCATAGATAATCAGTCTTCACCTGAGTCTATGTCTCTGAGACTGACTCCAGCTGCCACCACTCAGGCTGGCAGGCTTAGGAGTGGGAGAGCCTATCGCAGCTGGGCCAGACTCATCTAGCTCCCGCCCTCTGTCTATTTATCCCTGCCTTTCCTCTTCCTCCTTGCTTGTGATTCTTTCCGTGTGGTTTCCTGGCCCAGCTACAGCTCCTACTATTTGATCCTGCTCCATACTGACCCTGGCTTACTGACTACTCTCCTGCTCTGCGTTTGGTATCTCGTGCTCTCCTGGTTTGACTTGGCTCGTTCACCACTCTGGTTGCTCACGGTGTTGCCGTGGGCAACTGCCCCTTTCCCTTTGCTTTGTATTCCCTTGTATGTTTGTCTCGTGCACTTACTGAGCGTAGGGACCGCCACCCAGTTGTACCCCGTCGCCTAGGGCGGGTCGTTGCAAGTAGGCAGGGACAGAGTGGCGGGTAGATTAGGGCTCACTTGTTTGTTTCCCTACCCCCGTCGTTACACCTGCTCTCACTTTCAGCTCCCCCTCCTTCTCCTCCCCTACACAGACACAGAACCAGGAGGTAAAACTATTCGTCCTGCTCCTCAACTTCAAATGAGGCAATCGTTGAAAGATTTGACATGTTACATAGGTTCTGTAATGTCCGCGGTCGCTGACCACAAACTCCTTCCATCCTGTCGACGACATTCTCTCAAGAGATGTATGCACATACGGCCGTCCTGCTCCACAGTGACCACCAGGGTGTGCTCACGAGCTCAGTCTAGACTTGATAAGCCAGAGCGCATGCATGTTGGTGATTGAGCTAATTGGTCCAGAGCACCCTGGGCTATAAGAAGGTCCCAGCCCCATCCTCCCACACCTGAGCTTTGTTTTCGGTATTCCTAGTCTGTCTTGCAAATGGTCCCCTAGTGTTTCCTGCTCCCAGTGTTTCCTGTTCCTGTAACCTGTATCCTGATCTAGTGCCGTGCTTAGCTGTAGCCGTGCTGTGCTGTATACCACGCCTGTCCTGCTTCTCCACGCCTGACATCTACCTGTTGCTTAGTTCCTGGCAAGCCTGCCTTGCTACTGTCCGAGCTGCCACAGGTACCCTATATAACTATAGACTTTGACCTGCGCCCTGTTGGCCAGCTGCCATACCGCCAAGGCGGTACGGCCCAGTGGGTCCACGAACCCTACGTGACAGGTTCTTGGTTGTGAAAGAATGAATGTATCTGGGGTGCAAACAGTATGCGAACATCGATAAATGGAGCAAAACAAAACATTCTATCCCGAGAGGACTTCTCATGGGATTAGCAGAGCTCGATGTAACTAGGGGAACATTGGTATAAATATATATTTAGGATGATGTTTAATTTTGAGTATCCACTTTTTCCCCAGCTGTCAAAATGTGTCTAGCAATCTGCAGCAATATTCATCATCATACGTATGAAGAGAACTTGAGGCCTGCCAGGGAATGCAGTAAAACAGGAAATCTGCTGGACTCCGAGCAGCTGCCTTTTGGCTGCCATCTTGCACTCGTAGCAAAAAATACTCTGCATGAGAAACCCAAAATGTGAATTTTTTAAAGTGTCCGCTTGACTGGGAACTCCAGTCATCTGCTCAGCTCCGGACAATCTGCAGTACTACCTGATCCTCCACATCCCATATAGTCATTCCAGAACAGGCCGAACTGCCGGCTCAGCCATAGGGGTAGGTCCGCATGACTTGGTTAGATAAAAGGGGTCACATGTGCAGTCAGAAGGATACGGGGTTATCAGCAATAGTGGTGCAGGGGATCATGGAACTGGTCTGGCGTTGGCGCGCAGGAGCAGGATTTTACTTGTGTCTGGTTGCCAACTCAGGTGGGATTACTGTCAGCCCCTGTATCCAGACATTTGAGGTGCTCGCGTCCACCTACTTGCCTCTCCCCAAGATAATGCCTAGGATCCGCAACTACGTCCACAAGGGCCAGGGCTTTTCTACTCTTCCTAAATCTGCGGTGGGGTCCTCTGTCGAAGGTCCTGTTTAAGGACCCTACAGTCACCCCGAGAATGAATCAACGTCCCAAGGTTCAACTCAGGGATGCTGCCATGTCTGTGACGCAAAGGGAGGGTGGGCAGTGCTCAAACGTCCACATCCACGTTGAGCTGCAGGCCATCCTGTGGTCAGGTCTGTGGTAATGGGAGAGAGTCTCCTTGGTTGAGTAGTCAGGACTATCCTTGTCGGGATGCCCACAGACAACGCGGAAGAAGGAGAGGTCAATGAGCACTGCGGTATCATCTGTCTCCGGCTTGAGGGACCACAACTCCTACGCGGCCTGTTGAGTTTCATCTGCTTCTTCCTGTCGCAACTGTCTGGGGTGGCTGGTATAGGATTCTTCCTGGGGGCTAGTGGTTCCTTCTCAGATGGGGCCCCCTGGGGCAACAGTAATGGGGATGGCTTGTGTGACCAAGCGGGATATTTGCGGGCCTTTCTGAGGTTTTTGGGAGCGAAGAGGTTTGACTGTTCCGCATGGCGTCTCTCCTGTTTCAGCGTACACGGTAGCGGGGGTTCTGGGAGTAGGTTAACACCTGACTTGGGTGGTTGTTCCACTGGTTGGATGGGATGTGGTGACCGTTGTCTGTGCAAACTGATTTTGCTAAGGATGGAAAGGGCATATGGCTTGATGATGGGGCCAGGGGTGAGGGTTATGTATGATTTGAGGGCTATTTAGGGGCAACATCTTAAACAGTTTAGGGACAGGAAATAGAAGGACGAATATGTTGATATATTTTCTCTCCTGCCTTTAGAAATTTTTACTTGAATAAGAGGAAGAGGGACGAGAACAAAAATGAGGAGGCGATAAAATTTAGGTACTGGCAATTGCCAATTGTCTACAAGCGTTTTTGCAATTCTGGCAAGCGTTATAGGTAAAAAAGTGCTTCGACATTGTTCGGACATTTTTTGCTATATGGATTGAATGGTCGAGGTGTAGAGGAGTATTGTAGACAAGGGGTTTGATGGTGACTGCTCTGCAGGATGGTTGGCGCAGGAGATAACCCACAAGCACAGTACAGTTCTTCCAACTCAACTCACCTTTACTCCGAAAAGGAACTTAAAACGTGGCGGTTACCCACGAAGGCAAAATATGATTGTTGGTTCCACAATATTAACAATTCATAGTAACAAATAACTATGAACAGCGGTTGGCTGCCCCTTTACATGCCCTGTCACAGTCCCTGGCAGTGGCTTGTCAGCGCTACGCGCACAGACGGCTTTAGTAGGGATTGGATGGTTCTCATTCTGCACGGTACCTCCTTGGGTCTCTGACACTCTCTTACTGGCGGTGGCCCTCTGCAGCCAATCTGTCCTAGCCTAATCCTCACAACTCCCGCTCAAGATTGCAGCCTTCGGCCTCAGTCAGTTGGTCTATCAGGGATCGTCTCATACTACCGCGGATCGTGGGCACTGCTACAGATTTTGCACTTGAGCCCAGGAGCTTCATGTTGCGTCTCAGCAGATCAGACTCGCTAAACAAATACATACTCCCTAAATAAATACAGACCTCAGACCAGACCCCTTAAATAAATACAGACATCAAAACAGACCCCTACAACAACTATAGACCCAAGACCAGTCCCCTAAGCAAATAAAGACCCCCTAAACTAATACAAATCTTAGACCCACTAACTACAGACCCCTCAAATAATATAGACCTCAGAGCAGACTTGCAGGTACTCACCTCTCCCATACTTACCAACATTTAATCCCCCAAATTTTAAGTCCCACCCGGGCACGGCCCCAAACAATTGGAAACACCCACTTGTCATGAAAATTTGCATAAATCGCTTCCCTTTGCCAGTCCAGTTCACGGGGTTGTCTCGCCAAAGTCGAGACTGTTGGCAAGGATGCTCTCCCTGTTCCTGTAGCTCTCTTGACTCCTGGCCACCACCTTTGGACAATGTCCTAACACCGGTCCCCGGCGTCAGGGTATTGTCTGCGGCGGTTCCGGGAGTGGAGAGCACTGCATGAACGCGGACAAGTACGTTTATTTCAAAGCAGATGTTGCACCCGGTATATGTGTCTTCTCTGGCGGGAATCCGGTAGGCCTCTCCTTTTTTCTGGAGCCTCCCAGTATGTTGCATCCACTAGTCCCCCAATATTTAATGTATTTAGTCAAGAACCCCCTGTCCCTAGCGTTATAGAATATGTCATATCATTGTATAAAGGCTTTTAATCAGTTTGTACTCTCTTATATAAAGACAAGAACAACCATCATCCGCATTAACGCAGGAAGCGCCACTCTTCCGACCGTCCTAGAATATGTCGCAACTATGTTAAGCAGCTAATTTCCCTGACTACATAATGATGAACTAATTATACACACAACGTCTTATCGGTAATGACTTTATTGCTTTCTGAGCCCTGCAAGCAGAAACTATTAATATGTTGAGAAAATTAAAATAAAAGAAAAAAAATGGAAAATGTAAATAGAGAAATTATTCCAAAAAGTTCTAAGCAAATAGCGGCAAAAAAATGGAATCCAAGTTAATTTCCCTACCTGTATGTTTTTGGAGTGTGGGAGGAAATGGGAGAACTTGGAAGAAACCACCGCAAACACGGGGAGAACATATAAACTTGCAGATGTTCCCTTTGGTTGGACTTGAATCCAGGACCCTGGGGCTGCAGGGCAACAGTGCTTAATTTTTTTTCTAAATAAACACCCCCCATCTTGTCACCAGTTGTAGTTTTCGGTGACATTGATGTTACATGGTTTCGTTGGATCTTGTTCATGAAGTAATATAATCTGTATATGTCACCACTTCCTCCAAGACCTCCTGATGGCACCAAAAGGGGAAGTGTAAGTATAAGACTACGGTTTAGATATTACCGATACTAGATCAGGTGGGACTTTCAAATGTCATAAGAAATCCCAAAGGAACTTTGGTTAGGCAGATGTTACAATGTAAGGGTATATGAGATTTAAAAAAAAAAATATCTACTTTTTTTTAAATTAAGGAAACAGCGCCACTTTTGTTCTTTGGCTGTGTGTGGTATTGCAGTTCAGCCCTATTTATTTCAACAGGGCTGAGCTGCAATACCACATTTAGCCAATGGACAAGAGTGGCGCTGGCGCTCTTTCTGACCATTTTTCTAAACTCATAAACCCTTATAACTCAACAGCTTGTTAGAAATATAAGGCTATGTTCAGGGCTGTACGCTGCGTAAAAGAAGACAGAGTATCCGCCCTGTGCGCCGTGAGGAATTCCGGACAAATTGTGGTGCAGTTTTTCAGTCCACTACGAAAAACCTGCACTAAAAAAAATGGATACTTTCCATGGTGAAGCGTCCCTCCGACGTCTTGACGTTCTGCAGCCCTGGGATGACGTTTCATCGCATGTGACCGTTGCAGCCTGTGTTTTGCTGCAGTGGTCACATGGGATAAAACATCGCCCCAGGAGCCTGGACGAAGAAACACAGAATTTTAGGTAAGTATAAGATTTTTTTTTTTGAGTTTTGCTGAAAATCGCTGCTTTTCCGCCGCAAATAAAACTGCAACATCTGCTATTTGTTGCGGTTTTTACCACCCCATTGAATTCATGCGATTACGCAAATACAAATGTCATGCTGCGGATTAAGAAAACGTACCGCAGGTCAATTTCTGAGCGTTTTTTCCGCTCAGAATTTACGCAGCTATTGTATTATGCTGCAGATTTTCCGCAACTAAATCCATTGTGGAAAATCCGCACTACGTGTGAACTGACCCTAAGATTCAGTAAATAAGTGACCCAGCTATTTAAGGAGTCACTTATCATGATGTTGTATCACTAAAAAGGTTTTCCAGTTGTATGTACATGAAGCTTAATCATTGTATAAAGATACGTTCTGCAATTTTCTAATGTACTTTGTCAGCATTTTCATGATACCTGCTTCCTGTCAGTGAATAGAAATCTTTTTATTCACACCCAAAGGCTTAAAATCTGCACACACCTAATACTCCTTACAGCTGAGGGTTTACTACAATTGCATCCAGTACAGACAATTCTCTGCCACCCAAAGAGTTTGGACTCCGGACTGATACATTTTACCTGCAGTGCTACACTGTAGCAAACTATCTGAACAGTGAGAGATGTGTGTTGTAGGTGTATTTATCTCATAGAGGATTCTCTAGACTGGATATATTGTAACAAACCTTCATCTGTGAGAAGTATTAGGTCAGTACAGGTTTGCAGCCTCTAGAGGAAATTATTTAAAAAAATTCCATTCACTGACAAGCAGAAATATGTAAAAAAGGAATTGAAACACAATGTATATAAGATAAGTACACTATAGAGTCACCCAGCTTTCCGAGAAACAGAAGAGAAAGGACATTTTATATTAAGAGGTGAATGTTTGACTTTCCCAGAATTGATCTTTTAATTAAATAAATTGTCCACCATTTAATATTATGTGATTTTTAGCTTAATTCTTAATATATATTTATAGCTATCGGAGCTCTGTTCTTCTGATACACAGCTCCAAATCCCATGCATGGAAATAGAGTTAAATAATTACAATTCTGGCACCACTAGGGGGAACTGAGGAGCTTACTGCATACTGTGTTATCATTGAATTCAATGTATAAACAGTATGCCGTAAACTCCTAAGCTCCCTCTAGTGGTGGTAGAATATAATCCTTCAACTATATGACTATGCAATGGATTTGGAGCTGTGTAATAGGAAAACAAAGCTCCGACCGCTATAAAGATATATTAAGAAATTAGTCAGCACAGGAGTTTGGACCTATCTAGAAAAAAATAATCATTTTTATATATATATAGTGTTTTTTAGTGGATATTCCCTTTAACCCCTGAGTCTGCTCCATAAGATCCGCGTGTCGGCGGTATGTTACCGCCGACACTTCACCGCAACTAGCGGGATCCCGCTAGTTTAAGCCCTTGTTTAACCCCTCAGCTGCTGCGGTCAATGGCGACCACAGCATCTAAGCTGTTAGAAGGAGGGGGCAGCGCGATCGCAGGGTGCCGATAGGCGTCATGAGAGCTTGGATGCCTAATAAAGGCCCCCCAGGTCTGCCATGTTTGTGCCACTATTAAGCTTAATAGGAGCCTGTAAAAACAATACAGCAGTATGTCATGCAAGTGCATATATCCCCGGATCAATTCCCCTGGGGGGGACTAATAAAAAGAAGAAAAACACAGGTAAATAAAGTTTTTTCTAATGTACCAAAAATAAGCTTTTTCCCATTTGAAAGAAATTTTCCACATTTTTTCCATTTTCAAAATTAACATAACGGGTTTTGCCACGTCCGTAATGTTTAAACTATTCCAATATAACGTTATTTAACCCGCACGGCGAACACAGTAAAAAAAAAATTAATTAAGACGCCAGAATCGCTGTTTTTTGGGCACCTCATCTCCCACAAAAGATGGAATAAAAAATTATCAAAAAGTCCCATGCACCCCATAATAATACCAATAAAAACTTCAGCTCGCCGCGCAAAAAACAAGCCCTCACAATAAAAATGCCTGGCTCTCAGAATGTGGCGACACAAAACTAATTTTATTTTGAACGATTAGTTATTTTTTTGTAAAAGTAGTAAAACGTAAAAAATCGATATAAATTTGGTATCGCCGTAATCGTGTTGATCCGCAGAATAAAGTCAATATGACGATCTTACCGCACGGTGAACGCCATAAAAACGAAACCCAAAAATCAATGGAGGAACCGCTGTTTTTTTTTTTCCATTCCACCCCACAAATAATTTTTCTCCAGTTTCCCAGTACATTATATGGTACAATAAATGGCGCCGTGAAAAACTGCAACTCGTCCCGCAATAAACAAGTCCTCATACGGCTATATCGACGGAAAATCAAAAAGTTCTGGCTTTTGGAAGGTGGGGAGAAAAAATCAAAAATGAAGAAACGAAAAAAAAAAATGACTGCGGAGGGAAGGGGTTAAACTTACTGAGTGTTTTGCAGTTGTTCTTCACGTGACATTTTCGGAAGCTCTTGTCACACTTCCACCAGTCCGGGCTCCTTCCCTCACAGCTATAAACTGAGTGTCGCAGTCTCAGCTTCTCTGGAGCGCGCTGTGATGTAGAGACGCTGAGGTCAGCCGTTTATTACAAGAGAGAAATAATATCTGGTTATATTGCAACTAGTTCACATGAAACTATTAACCTTTCATTTCCAAACCCCCAACCTGAAAATAATAAACTTATCACACTGACACTTAAAGGAATACTCCGTGCAAAACGAATACACTGCAGTTAAGCCTAGTGCAGGGGGCGGAGCATGACACAAGAATTCAAAGAACACCAATGAGAGAATCCCTGTGTCATGCCCCGCCCCCTCAGGCTCTGCATTAGGAATAACACAGTGTATCAGCTTTGCCTGGAGAGTTCATTTAATCATTGTGTAATGAAAAGTTCTACAACTTTTTATTATACTTTGTGTTTATATTCCCCAACATTTTCAAGACCTCTGCTAGCTGACCATTCTTGTTTAAATTTATAAACTGAAAATCCATACCTTATACTTCTTATAGCTGAAGGTTTGCTACAATGTATCCTGTCTAGATAATCCTCTGTGAGCTAAACCGTCTGGACTCCAGGCTGGTAGGTTTTATTTCACTGATACATTGTAACAAAACACTAAGAGCAGGAGAGAGATTTCTACTCTTGATGTGTTTAGATCACAGAGGATTACCTACACTGATACAATGTATCTAACTGTAGTTGTGTGGAAGTAGGGTGCGCCCAACGTATCTGTAGGCACCCAATTCGCCAAGTGTATCCTTTAGGCACACACCGAGCCAGTATATATGTATATAATATATATAGTGTTTGCAGTAAAAAGGTACATAGTAAAAAAACGTATTCTGTTCGGTATATGTTTCTTTTCAGTGGCGTCCAATGGGTGATGTATCTTCCGTATGCCTATATAGTGGGATACGTTGCAGCCTTCCTCTGAAGATTTACATCAGGATATCCTTCCGACGTAGGGCTCTGATGTGGTGTGTACAGAGCTTAAGCAAGCACTTTCCATTCACTGAAAGCAGATAGTGATCTTGAAAATGGTGAGGAATTGAAACACCTAAAAGTCTATTATAAAGTTGGAGAACTTGCTGACTCACTGTACCATAATTAAAGGGCATGTCCATTGTTTTTATTGGTATAATCTATTTAAAACAATAAATGAAGCAACATCACAAATGGTTTTGATTAGAAATCTAGTTCTGTATTCAGCTCCAATGCAGACCTATGTGTCTCCATGGTTACAGACTACAATCAACCCTGTGTAGTCTGATCATGAAGTCATGTGTTAGTCCTTTCGATCTGCCCTTTCATCTACTGTCTGTAGGTTATCAAAGAAAGGAGGCTCTAGAGGAGAAACCAAAACTACGATGCCAGGTCCAGCCTGATGTTCATGTATACCAAGATAATACAGGGGGGTCTCCTCCTACACTGAGCTGCTGTGTCTGTATCTGGGGGTCCGAGGACGGCCGGATGTCTCACTATTGATATCCTGGTAGATAAAATAATTAGCTTGTCCCATGAAGATAACCTCTGTCCATATGCCCCATTAAGGCGTATCACCTTGGACCCCCTTAGGCGAGCCTATAAAAACGGTGAATTTGAGTGCCAATGTATTATATAGACAGCCTGAATGAGCCCCAAGTAATACTACATATCTGGCCATCATCTTGGGGGGTGGCACCTCTAGTGGCATTACTTTGAAAGGGCTTTTCTCTGATAAGACAACCCCATTAAATAACATGTTCGGCACTGCTACATCGGTATATACAGAGCCACACCAAGGTTTGTGAAAGTCCTGGGCAAAATATTGTAAGGGAACCCCTCCTCCTTACCATATGTTGCCCAAGAATAAAATATAAAATATAAATATTATATTAGAATATTGCATTACTATTATAATGTATTGTTATAAGTGGGAGCAATCTGAACCCCAGGGTTTACTGCAGGTGTATGTGGGCACTTGGACCCCCTCAGTGGACCCTCTGTCTACCCTACCCTAGGCATGACAAGTGCAAAACATATTTACCCAGATTGCCATGGCTCTCCTAAGCCTGGTGCCGATGCCAGTCCTAGGGCACTCATAGCAGAAAGCTGACGTCATTTATAGCAGAATGTATTCTGTGTATGGGGGGCAATGACCACCATGTTTGGGGTGCAGTTATGGTCAGACTCTCATTACCGCCCTGTTGGGATGCACCCTAAAGCTTGTCTGTCCTAGACATAGGGGTCTCATGGTCCCTACATAGAAGGGGGTCCCCACAATCAGCTTTTATTGACACTTTCTAATTTTTAGCTGAATAAGGATTTCTGCTCTGGAGGTAGATCCCAATGTTAAACTGATAGAGGGACTATATTTCAGAATCACATGCCCTTATAGAAAGTCCACCCATGTAAGACTTATTTACACAACTGAAGACGCTTCTGTTGTTACATAAAATGACACACAGTAATAAGAGGTGTGCAGCAGCTGTGCCCAAAGTCATTGTTTTTAATTTCTTGGCAAATACTCAGTTAGCCATGTATCTAAATACCCTGGTCCTAGCAAAGTGGCTTGTTGATGCCTCGCCAGTCCCCCCTCGCAATGCCCCAGGCTTTGCCCATTCTGTCACTGTACCTCTTAAAGAAACAGCAACTCATTAAAATCATCTTCTGTCAGCCTGTTAAAAATTCATCTGTTTCTGGGAAAGCTGGGGGACAATTAATATGGCCGCTATTACAGTTCCAAAAGGGATTGTTATGCAGCAGAGGGAGTTGTAGCATTGCACTTCTAGATCTGCCATTCAGGAGTCTGGGAAAGCTGGGTGACAATCATTTGGGCGAAGCGCAATTTCTATTAAAAAATTAACAGTCACATAAGACAATTTCCATTGTGATTGTAGGTTATTGTTTGTTGCCTGCATAGCTCTGGTCCTGTAATATCACAGAATGGGAGGAGATGAGGCAGCGGCTGGGGTGGAGGCAGGGGAGGAACTCACAGCAAGCAGGGATGGCAGCAAAGCAAAAAGGGATCAAGCCTTAGACAGCTCCACGCCAGGGCCAGGGATTGTCCTGTCTGGAGGGGGGGCTGGAGGAGCTGACGCGTGGGACTCTATTTGATTATCACCCCCCCCAGCCTCCCTATACCCCCCAAATCCTCCCAACCATTGCCTCTGCCTGACAGATCCCTGAGATCTGGACTGGGATCCTCTGTGAATGCAAGAACCATCAGCAGCACAGTGAATCAGGTGAGTCCCAAATTACCTGTGGGGGTAGAATAACTGATCATTCCTGGGCACCCCCCAAAATTGCTGCCTTTGCATCCTTGTCTTGTTTCCAGCACCTAAGCAGTTAACGGCTTGTGTTTTCCCTGCACCCCCCCCCCCCCCAAGCCTGGGAGTCTTCCATATATAAACAGGGTTTTCCTGTGTCCCCTCCATTGACGTTTACAAGGAGATGCCAAAAATGTGCCTGAGCCAATGCCCGTAATGAGATGGTATGTGACAGGGCTGGGCATCACGCAGGCGGCACAAGTGCAAATATTACTTAATGCAGATTGTTGCGCTTTACAGAAATAAAACACATTGGATCGTTCAGCGGCTCTGATCGGATGGATGCAATGTTGTCAGGTGTAGGAAGGGGTTAATCCAGCGGCTGTCTGGAGGGATCCCCTGATTACTAATGCAAAAATAAATCAATATTGGAAAAAAAAATTCTGTACTGAAACATTGTAACGGAATACAGGAAATAGTTGTTGTTATTTATTTAGTTGTGTAACTAAAAGAATCATTTATTGTATTATCCGGCTCCGACCTCTTCTCATAGGAACAAGATCTGGTTGATGGTAGATAATAGATATGAGATTAAAAAAAGATAAGATAGATAGATAGATAGATAGATAGATATGAGATAGATAGATATGAGATAGATAGATATGAGATAGATAGATATGAGATAGATAGATATGAGATAGATAGATAGATAGATAGATAGATAGATAGATAGATAGATATGAGATAGATAGATAGATAGATATGAGATAGATAGATAGATAGATATGAGATAGATAGATAGATAGATAGATAGATATGAGATAGATAGATGATAGATAGATAGATAGATATGAGATAGATAGATAGATAGATAGATAGATAGATAGATAGATAGATAGATAGATAGATATGAGATAGATAGATAGATAGATAGATAGATATGAGATAGATAGATAGATAGATAGATAGATAGATAGATAGATAGATAGATAGATAGATAGATAGATAGATAGATATGAGATAGATAGATAGATAGATATGAGATAGATAGATATGAGATAGATAGATAGATAGATAAATATTACTTATATTATATTAGTTTGGATTAAAGGTGTAACTTGAAGCTCCTGGTCCCCAATTCAAAATCTGTCACAGGCCCCCACCCAGCATGTGCCATATATAATACCGCTGTTTTATTATAGGGCAGAAGGGTTTTCGGGTACCAGGGCCCGTTTGTAACTGTTATCACTGCACCCCTTATAGCTACGGCCTTGGTTAAGCTTTTCAATGTCCAGTAATATAGAGAGAGGTGTCACTTTCCGATAATCTGCCAAGTTTAGGACCAACAAAATACTGGATTGTGAAATGTTCCAGACAATAAGCAGTGTAGCTGTGGTAAACATCAGGGCGCAGGTGCCAGGCCTGGAGACGGAGGAGCACAGAGAAGCGGGTACTCAAATGAGAAACATGCATATCAATAACTACCCAGGTACAGGGCTTTCTGCTCCCTCTTCTTGGCCCAGCTACAAAATCCTGGGGGCACAGGTAGGGTAAGGCCCTCACGGAGGGCGACATTGGAAATTCACCAACTTTCCATATCGCCTGCTCTGAAGGACTTATATTACTGTGTCTAGATAAATAGATATTTCCAAATGAATAGGTGTCCTCCTTGACCATATTGATGTTGGATTGGCTATCCCATTGGGAGCGTTCACACTGGAGCTCACCTGCGTGCTGGTTTTTCTTCTTTGAGATAGATAGATAGATAGATAGATAGATAGATAGATAGATAGATAGAGAGATATGAGATAGATAGACAGACAGACAGACAGACAGACAGACAGACAGACAGACAGATAGATAGATAGATAGATAGATAGATAGATAGATAGATAGATAGATAGATAGAGGGGGACGGGACATGTGCTACTCTCCATACACATTAGATGAAAGTTAGATTTATTTCCTTTAGAACACTCAAACTATTTAAAACATGTTTAAAACAGGTGTAGCAGAGCTGGATTTGTCATTTAACGCAATGAAACAGCATCATATGTAAGTTTGCATAATACAGTAGAACTATCCGTGGTCCTGGGTAACACAGAACTGCAGATAAACACAGATAACACATTAGAATAGAACTAGGAGTGAATGCACACTCAGCTCTGCTACATCTACTCTTGATCGTCTATATAACGTTCTTCCAGATACTCTACAAATATTACTGCCCGTAATGGACATTAAAGGAAATCAAAAAGTTAACCCTTGTAATTCCAGAGCACCCAGTTTAGTAGGATCTGTGGCCCCATAGTCATGCGGCGCTGTATTATAAAGTCCCGTGTATAGTGAGGACACTTTATCGTTGCGGTGACCATGTCGTAGTCGTAGTCATTCATTTGTCATTTTCCTGGGAAATGCTCAGCTGGTGTCTGTGCAGATATTACAGGATTTATGACATCCGATGGAACAGTTGTGGCGCTCCGTCTATTGTTGAGGGGCTTCCTGCATGCTCGGCCTTATGGGAAGGATCCCATTGATTTATGTTCAGTATAGCCACCATACAGAAGAGAAGGTAAGGGAGCAAAATTAAATTGGGACGACGTGTTCCCAGGAGTGACCATGACCGGAATAACATTTCTAAGGAGCATCCATGAACAATCAGGATCTTTATATGGTGCCGTTCATATCGGATCAAGTTCTGGACTGATCACTGGTGATCTTATACATCGCTTTTTCCAAAAGGTTTTATTTTTGATTTCTTAAAATCTCTTTATAGCGGTTGAAGTTTTGCTTTTCTGATACAGAGACCCACATCTATCAGATACTTATGACATTTCTTGTGGATATGCCAAAAATGTATCAGTTGGGCATACCCCTTTAAATAATAAAATTCTGGCTGTGTACAGCCACCACTAGGGGGCGCTTAAGAGCTTACTGCATATAGAGTTCTTATTGAGTTCAATGCATAACAGTATACAGTGTGCTCCCTCTTGTGGCAGCTGTAGGTAGTCACAATTGTATCATTTAACTCTTTTTTTTGTACAGGGGAATTAGAGCTCGATATCAGAGAAATGGAATAGTTACCTTGGTATTGGGTTGAAGAGAGACTTAAACGGCATGTATATGTGGCAGTCACCACTAGGGGGAACTTGCTGCATATGTATTTATATTGTTCCCATTGCTTTAATAGGAGCTGTAGAAATAAATCTGTATGCAGTGAGCTCCCCCTAGTGGTGGTTGCAGGCAGCCAGAATTTTATCATTTCATTCTTTAGCTATGGAGGCAAACCACAATGCTAGTACTACTTATGGGGGCACTTTGCTGACACTATTGTTTTTAGAGGCCTGTTGACGCTATTATGTATTGGTGCACTGCCTTAGTTACATGTATAGACTATATCATTTTCTTTATTAGCCACTGTTATATTATCCTGGAATTCAATGGTTTGTCCCCTGTAGAGCTCATTTGCTCGATATGTTATATGCAGTTGCAGCAGACTTTGCTGCAGTCGTCAATCACTCTGAGGGTTATTGTTGATTGACAGCTTTACATCTTAAGTTCTGCTGAAGCTTCGGCACAGAACTAATATAAAAGGAGCCTTTAAGGCATTGATGCCGAGTCTGAATAGCGGGTCCCAGTAAATGATTTACTTTAGACTCGCAGCTACTGATGCCAAATAGGTGGCCGTACGCTGCAGACAGTAGAAGCGCAGGGAGTTCTTTCCTATCCAATTTTACGTGGGAGGACGCTTATTCTATAAATATAATAGTATATATCATTTTTATAGGACCTATAAGGGGACATTTACTAATAGAACGAGGTACTATGGCTGGTGTGTAGCCTGTGTATCCAGACTCCCAGCTATATCCTCCTCCTCCCGCTTTCTAAAAATCAACATGAAGAATGCTAAATTTATCATCTCACTCAAGCTTCTTACCAAAATTTTCAATCACAATTAATGGCTCCACACTTTCCCTAGTATCACAAGTCCGCTGCCTAGGGATGACCTTTGATTCTGTCCTGTCCTTCAATTGCCACTTTCTGCCACCTCCACCTAAAACACATTTCTTGTATCCGCTCCTTCCTCTACCTTGAGTCATCACAAATGCTAGTACATGCCCTCATCATCTCCCACCTAGACTACTGCAACATCCTTCTCTGTTGTCTCCCATCTAATACTATTGCACTTCTCCAGTCCACCCTCAACTCTGCTGCCAGTCCCATCCCTGGCTTCCCATTACCCAGTGAATTCAGTTCAATGACCTACAAGGCTGTCCACATCCGATTCCCTCCAAATATATCCCGGTTCCCTACACGTGATCTCCGGTCCTCACAAGACCTTCTTCTCTGCTTTTCCCTTATCTGCTTTTTACATCATCTACTCCAAGATTTCTCCCATGCATCCCCCATATTCTGGAATGCTCTACCCTAAGACCCTCTCCCACCATCCAAACCCTCAAAAGTACCCACAACAACCCGGCGGCCACTACTCTACCGGATGAACATCTTCTACCGTCACCATCTGTCTCCTTCCCGCTTACCTTGTAGTTCGTAAGCCCTCGTGGGCAGGGTCTTCTCTTCTTTTGTACCGCTCTGTCATCCATTAGGCTCATGTTTATTGTACTTGTTGTTTTTATTGTCTTATGTTATATAATTAACCCCTTTTTTCATATGGAAGTGATTGCACTTTAAAATAAATAATAATCATAGAAAGACCCCCCTCCTCCTCCTGATCCTCCTCCTCCTCCTCCACTATTAGCTAAGGTGAAGATCCGTATCCAGTATAACTCTGAACACTGGAGGACCAGCCACCACAACCAGGAAGAGTATATGGAGGCCCCTTAAAGGGTGGCCGCTTATGCGAACAGCTCTCTCCATTCAAGTTAATGGGAATTACGGAAACGGCCGAGCACGCAAGCTATAAATGTCTGATGTAGGCCACTATTGTCAGCTTTGCTGGGCTTTATTTTGGCATGTTGGGTCACACAGTTGTTGGATCCCCATCATTCTCTATGATGAGACAACCCCTTTAAAATAAAAATGCTGGTAAATATTTTTTTAGAACTCTATGTTGTGCCGTTCCTCTGTTATTCCTCCTAGAAATTGATGAATAAATTGACAACTGGACGTTACAAGTTGGGGGTGTGTCCCTACACAGATTGACACTGTACAATCAGTGCTAACATAGTGAGACCCCATGCACACTACCGTAAAAACGCTTGTAATTACGGGCCCATAGACTTCTATTGGCCATGGGTACCTTCCCGTTTGCGTACGGGAAGGTGCCCAGGCCGTTGAAAAATATAGAACATCCTATTTCAGGCCGTAATTACGGCACGGTCAGGCCCATAGAACTCTATGGGGCTCCTGTAATTACGGGTGGCTACATGTGTGTACCCGTAATTACGGGAGCGTTGCTAGGCGACATCAGGGGATTTCAATTTTTGAATAAAGAGAAGCAGAGAAAATGGCGTCTGAGCGATCATGTGACCCTTTTAAGGGGTTTGGACATGATTGTGACATCATTTCCAGCTCCCCTTTTTTACGGGTCGGTAAATACGGGTGGAATACTGATGACAACCGACCCGTATTTACGGGCACGGGTCCGTAAATACGGGTTAAAAACGTGTGACAAAGGACCCGTATTTACGGCCAGTATTCACGGGAGGGAAAAAATACAGTCGGGTGCATGGGGCCTGAGACTGTGTAGGGACATACCCATTTGATAAGGGGAATGGTAACACTTAGTTGTCAATTCATAAATTTCCAGGAGGAATAACAGAGGTACGGCAATAATGTAGAGTTTCAGAAAAGATGCTCTAAAATTATTATTTCATGTCATCAGGACTCCAGGTGACTCAGAGTGTGTAGTCCTGACCTAAAAGTAGAAATATTGTGGTTGTGATATTTTTTAAGGTCCCTGAATACTGGGACTGTATGTCTAAAATTGGGATTGTAGGAAATGTTGGGTGTTGTTCTCCTGTGTAATCAACCCGTCACATCAGGAGATAAGATTGAAGCATCTCAGAAATGGCATTGAAATTAATGAAGCGGTTTGTGTTCAGGGATGGAAGCGATAATGTGACAATGGGTTTGGAGCTGATGAGGTTGGAAAATAATATTGAAATTATTTCATTGGATCATAGGAGAGTGGGGGATGTGGTCATTAGGAGGTGGGGTTCTTCTAATCCACATCATAAGTGACCAGCCGCAAATCAATGTATGTATACAGTAAGATGTGCCACTATGAGAGAGAGTTGGCATTGCTCTGTCCCAGGGTGCATGTGGGCTGTCATGTGGGTGTTCGTAGTCCGGTGTAGGAGTATATTCCCCTTGTGGGTAGAGAAAATAGCACAGAAGTATCTGTGTACTGTATACTATGCAGTTGGGTGACCAGAAGATTTTTCTCCAAAATGGTAGACTAGTGTTCCGGTCATCTCAATAGGAAGAGCAGCTCTGGAGCACAAAATGCTGCTCCAAGAAGTGAAATGATTAGCACATGTATGTTTAAATTTATTAAGGAGGACCCGTTCCTGACATGTCTGTTTTAGTATATACTCGAACATCTTTTCTTAGAGCTCTGCATTATGCCATTCCTCTGCTATTCCTCCTACAAATTTATGAATAAATTAACAGGGTTCTACCATATGGGGGTGTATCCCTACCCAGTCTGACACTGTCCAATCAGTGCTCACAGTATCAGACTATGTAGAGAGACACCCCTTTGACGAGGGGGAATGGTAACACCCAGTTGTCAATTTATTCATAAATTTCTAGGAAGAATAACAGAGGAACGGCGCAACGTAAAGTTCTAATAAAAGATTCTCCAGAACTTGTATTTCATGGGGAATGCAATTATTTATTAAAAAAGGAGGAGGTGACAGATCTTCTTTAAGAATACAGTCCCTATAATACGTGTACATAGGAATGCATCATTCTCGTTTGTGTGATCGCTGGGCTTCAATCCTCCGGCTCTGTGTAAACAAGAACTTTATTAGCTTCTAAAAACATTGCAAAAATGTTGACATTCCTCGCTTGGCTGCTTTGTAACCAGTCGGATGCTGTTTTTCCTAGTTTTTTGACCTGCGGGACCGGGAACAAAGTGCTGAATGATAATGTCAGGGAGCGGCGCTTACATCAGAGGTCCAGCTGTTACCTCATCAAATGACAATTAAGATGCTGCCCATTCGAGCACCGCAGTAAAGTAAACAGGGATCGGCAATTTTTACATCGACTTGTTACAAGGAAAAGTTTTCCTAAGGTGACATCATCACGCCGCGTGGAATTACGCAATTATTCTCTAACGTAGAACGTGAAATAAAGGGATTCAGCTGGCCATTTAGGCAAGATCCTATGCTATGTGTCCACCCTCCGATTTTAAGAGGTTTTCTCTTACTCACCACTTATGTACTAAGCGCCATTTGCAGTAATCCCGTGACTGATCATGTGATCGCACAAACGCCAGTGACAGGAGTTTGACTTGTACGGGAGAAGGGACATCAGGGAGATTGTGAAAAGTGTTTGGTATTTTTGCTTATGCCCCGCCCATTTATATAGGACACGCTCCCATACTAGGGCACATAAATATCAAAAAGTGCACACGACTTCAGTCATCACACCCCAAAATAAATACAGACCCCCAAACTCCAGACACTTTAAAGAAATACAGAACCAGAGTGGACCCATTTAAAAAACGCAGCCCCTAAATTCAGACCCCAGACCAGACTCCCTAAATACAAACTCCCCGTTTCGGCAATCCTCTTCAATTCCGGGCATCACCACAGACAATGTCCTGTATTTGTCCAGGGTTGGTCTGGGGTCTGTATTCATTTTGGCGATCAGATCCACTCCTGTTTTTGATAAAAATGAAACAAATTTGTAGGGGTTGTCCTAGAATCAAAAATTATCACCTATCTACCGGATAGGTGATCATTTTCTGATCACTGAGGGCCCCGCCCGTTGTGAGAATGAAGGTCCTGAACCCCCAGATCCTCCTCAATGCAGTGGTGGTCCTGTGGATAGGTGATCATTTTCTGATCACTGAGGGCCCTGCCGGTTGTGAGAATGAAGGTCCTGAACCCCCAGATCCTCCTCAATGCAGTGGTGGTCCTGTGGATAGGTGATCATTTTTGATTCTGGGACAACCCTAGGAGTAAAACTTCATGTCACATGATTGACTAGAATTGATTACGAGCACAAAAATGCAAAATGCAATAAAGTGTATATATAATAAACAAAAAGAATAAAAAATACCGACCACCTTTTACCTCTTTGTCTTTGGTCACTGGAGTAGCTTCAGGGATCTGGTCTTTCCAGTTGTAGAAGGGGCCAAGTGCCCATACAGGTTGTAGTAAAGGACACTTGAAGGTCGTCTATTACCGGCCCTTCCCTTAAAAAAGCTCCAGGCAAGTGTAAAATTTTAGGTAGAATCAGAGTTGAAAGAAAACGGGGAAAGTCACAGACCTAGTGAAATATCAGAAGGCAAAGTACCTCTTATGAACTGCCCGTCCGTCGTCGATGTCAGTAACCCGTGAGTTTTTTAAAACTATTTTCTTTCCCAGGATTAAAATTTTCAATTTTGCATGAATTTGTCTTAAATTTTTCATGAAGACAAAATTGCCAGTCCGGGGAGGCAAGGCATAAAAACACTAAGGAGAAAGTTATGAACGTTTCTACTATAATTTTCTGGTGAAGAAAAGTCGCAAACGGCACAAAACACGCAATTTGCTGGGAAAATTGCGACTTCATTCAGTAAACTCTATATTAAGACTGGCGTATGAAATTTCCAACTATGTAGAGTATGTGAAATGAAGCTGATTTTTTTTTACAGATTATTTTATTTGCTCACTATTATATTCATTATTATATCATATTTCTAAAAAATGTATAAAATAATAAAAAAATAAATTTTAATTTAAAAGTAAAATTAAAGGGATTTTCTAGTTTTATATCGATGAAGCTTAAAGGGGTTTCCCATTTTGGACATTTATGGCATATTTAAAGGATATGCCATAAATGTCCTTTAGATGCGGGGCCTGCACCTATCTATATAACTGGGCTCCCTGACCCCTGTCCTACCTTGTCCGGCTCCCGCTGCTGCCCGGGCACTGATTGATGCCATGCTACGCTGTTTCTGTAACTCCCATTCACTTCTTTAGGAGTTAAGGAAACAGCATAGCTCGGCGGTTTCAGCTCTTTTCATACTCCCGTGGGCGATGTTGTGTTGCCACGTAACCCCAGCCCTAAAGGAGTTGTCCGCTTTGGACAAACCCCTTTTGTTCGAAGTGTCTCCTGACGATATGCTGATCACAACGTGTCCTGCTACTGGAACCCCCAACGAACAGCTGTAAACCTATCAACAAGTGTTTAATTCCCCTGCAGCGCCACCACAGGGGAAATTAAGTATTACACAGTTCTCATTGAAATCAATAGGTTGTCTGTGTAATGCATGGACGGGCTGGGTTCTCCAGTGTGAGAGAGATTTTTTTGTAACTTTTCTTCACTCTTGCTCATAGATGATGGTCATAAAAGACCCCTACCCCCTCTATTAACTCAGAATCCCCTAATAGGGTATTTCAAAATGGGTTTCCTAAACCAGATAACCCAATTATGTTCCCCCTCTTTGGGCATAACATATACACAAACCTAACCAGACCTTTTCATACGATTTAGGCGCCACTATAAACCCGAACTATGGAAATTATGAGCACTCGTGACTGAATTAAATGAATCTTGTGGTGAGAGGTTGAGCCCTTTTTTAGCCTCATACCTCATTACAGTCCCTGGCTCCTTTCCTTGTTTTGCAAATGACGGATTAAAAATGGAAGGACGCAGCAAGTTTTAACCTAAGTATCAGTATCATGAAATGACTCTGACCCAGTCACCAGAGACGAATCGTACAGGTGCCAGTAACAGCCTGGGATACAGTTATATTATTTTTATCTAGAGTAATATGTGTCTCTCTCTTTATAGGTTGACATCTTTGCTTTAAAGAGGATCCTTCACCTTTCCTGACATGTATTCCCCATAAAGAATGATACTGGAGCATATTTTCTTGTGCCGTTCCTCTGTTATTCCTCCTGGTAATGTACAACTAGGGGTTACCATTCCCTTTGTCAAATAGGTGTTTCCCTACACAGTCTGACATTGTCAGCAGTGATTGGACAGTTCACAGTGTGTAAGGACACACCCCATTAACAAGGAGAATGGTATCGCCTAGTTGCTAATTTATTTAGATATTTCCAGGAGGAATAACAGAGGAATGGGGCGCAAAAAAAGAAGCCCTAAGATTGTTATTTTATGGGAAATACAGATATGTACTAAAACAGACATGTCAGGAGAGCTTATAGGTCCTCTTTGATTAGAACTTCAAGGGGTTGTCCATTTATCCAACAGACAAAAGACAATTTTTGAGAAAATATTTTTCTTAACTGTTAACTTTTTTTTAATTGTTTTAGGCCCTCAATTTGTAGAATTATTGTATAACCCTGTGTGGTGTGTGTGTGTTTTACTATATATATATATTTGACATATTTTAAAAATTATAAGAAAAATACAAAATAAATCATGAAAAGAAAAATGAAGCTAAGAAAACATAAGCAGAAAAACAAAAACTTTTAACTAAATATTTCTTCATTTGTTATTATATTTTTGTTAACGTTGTAAAAATATTAGTATATTTTAAAAAAAAAAGTAAAAATAAAAAAATATTTATATTATTTTTATATATTATGTATATTTAGATCATAGCGTATAATGACAATTTTACTCAACCAGTTTTAGAAGAAGTCGCTGTCTAGTTTTCAAGTGCAAGCATTTTTTTTATTAAATATTATTTCATTTATTATTACATTGTTGTTAACATTCTAAAAATCTAAAAAAAAATCTAAAAAATATTGATTTTATTTTAGTTTTAGCTGTATTCAGATCTCAGATTTTTTTTTCCGGCCGGCATAGTTACAAATTGACTCGACCACTTTTAGAAGAAGTCGCTGTCTGGTTTTCAAGTGGAAATTTTTTGAAACCGTGTTAGGGTTCAGCGGGTTTTTGATTCACTAGTTTAATGTTCAGCGAGGACGGGATGAACTGCCCGCCGCCCACGTGCTGGAAACCGGCTCTGCTGTGAAAAATCTGCCCAAGGTAGCAAAGAGGAACCTCAATGTCACATTGAAATACTCACCGTCACCTTGTAAACCACTATTTATGTCATATTTATGGGCCGTGCTCCATTTATGTTATTGCAGGTATTGAGTGGAACATTTTAACCGCTCACCACATCCAGCGACAGGGAAAATATATTCTAGATATGCTGAGGTTTACTCGTCTGTATTATTTTTACAAGTGTCATTTATAGAAAACCTGTCGGCTCAGTGCATGGGGTTACAGTCAGTTATAAAAGAGAATCGCTGATTAATAAAAAAATAAAAAAATTAAATAAAAATTAAATAGGTCGCCTTCCATTGGGGCCCATGACCAATATGACCCATTAGATCAATTTGCATTGGCTGTTGGGGCAACAGGCAATGTTTTTACACTACTTTAAAGGGAGGCTGAATGTTAAAAAAACGAAATAAAAAAAAAAATATATATATAATTTTTAATCCGGCATCTGATAATCCAGAAAGTCTGATAATCTGCCATTTTTTTGTAGCACAGAATTTTAAAATAATGTGGAATTGCACGAGACCTGAAGAAGAAATGGCCATACACCTTAGATACCTGTCGGCCGAAAGCTCGTTCGGCCGAGAGCTATTTTTCCCGGCCCCATACTCATGCACACTTGGCTGAGCCCGGGGAATAAACCGCTGCCGTATACCTCTGGCGGCAGTTTATCTCCTGTGAGAACAAAGGATCTGGCATGTTCAAATACAACATGCCCGGTCCGGTTTACCCCCGAAATCTTCCGTCAGGGAAGAGTAGTGACACTCCCTTACACATTAAATGTTTTGCCGATCCCGTCGTTAATCTAAATAAGTAAAACAAAGTAATTTTACAATAAAAAAGTAATAATACATATGACCAAAATATTTCTCCCTTGTCCATCTGTCAGAACGTTGGCCATTCTGACTTTTTTACACAAATTTTTACACAAATTTTTTAGATATATTTCGAAAGAACAATCATTTTAATGTAACTTTTGATCCAATCTCTAAAAATACAATGCTTCTATATTAAATGTATATTATGTATGTAGCTGGCACTGTCCTGGGCATAGAGCGCTGACGCCAACAGAGACTCCCAAAGATGTTTTTCCTTTCCCGTCTCCTCCATAATTCATATGGTTTTGCAGGATAAATGTAACACTGAAAGCCTGACGGAGAGTCGTCCAGCAGCAAATACCACGTAATGGACGACTCATGTCTGTTACCTTTCTGATGGATGAACAAAGCGCGGGCCGCATCTACGAGCAGTGGAATGGAAAGTGTTTTTGTAGAACATGAGGGGAAGGAAAAATAATTCTTAAAATATCTTCCCGCATTCTTATTTCTATAAAGCAGACCCATTAAAGGCCATAGGGTCAGCTTTATGGCTGATGTATTTAGGACAGATTATCAGATGTGCCGGACAGTTGGACATGTTGATATTAAATGTATTTATATGCGGGTGTATTAAATATCCAGGTATTAAAACACTCAGGGGCCAAATATAAAAATATTTTAAAAAGAAACGGTAAATTTTTTTTGTAGTTCCCATTCTGACTGTGTGGACCATGATATAATTCGGCAGAGCGCCACATTTCATCAAATACTAGTATAGACAGTTCTTCTCCCCAGGCTATGTGACCTAGTTCCTCCACAATGTCCTAAAGGAGTTGTCCAGGATTTAAAAAAAAACATGGCTGCTTTCTTCCAAAAACAGTGCCACACCTTTCCATGGGTTATGTGTGATATGGCAGCTGAGCTCCAATATAGTGAATAGAGCTTAGCTGCAATACCACATACAACCTGTGGACAGGTGTGGCGCTGTTTTGAAAGAAAGCAGTCATGTTTTTCTAACCTAAGACAACCCCTTTTAAATCTGGGCCATCCATTGGAAGATAATACGATGACCCTCAAAATACTTCTACGGTCCCACGCTGTTGATCACTAAAGTTCCCTGGCGGGCCTGTGTATGGTCTGGACCTTATTAAATATTGTGCCCTTAGGGACGTAAGCTGACGTGGTGGTGTTAGAAGCTAACTTGGCCCAATGCAAAACAAGGCTCGCACCTACATGTGTCATTTATATTACAGCGGACAGCCCTTTCAAGTACCAGGTGCGATTGCTTCCTCTGAACCCCCTCTAGCGACATCCCTGGATGGCGGCGTCCAATCACAGCAGTGGGATTTTACAGTGAGATCTAGTCCATACATGAGTCCAATAGGGTCAGGGGGTAACTGTGACTGGAGCAGGATTTTGGGGGATTGGTCTAAATCCATACTTACCAACATATAAATCACAAATTGCGGGACATTTTAAGCCGTGCCCTTATTCCACCTGGGGATGCCCCACAATTTTTTTACAATTTCCTTTTGTATTGCAAACGATGACAAAAACTTCCCCTTTTGTGAAACAGTCCCGCAATAATCAAGACTGTTGGCAAGTATGCGAATCTTGGTCAACCCCTTTAAAGTGGTTCTCCAAGGTTTTATGAATACTGGAATCTTACTGGAGAGCTAGGGGCACATACTGCTTATGCACAGGGGCCCCCTGCTCTTTACTTCCCCCCTGGGGGAGGAATTTTTTTGATCTTTAAATAGTCAGTGACCTTTGAACGAACTTCAATAGTACAAGCGAATATAATAAACTTTGTAATATATCTTATTAGAGAAAAATGTCTCTTTCTCCACTTATCAGGCTCCTTTCTTCCCCCCTCACTCTCAATTCACTGATACAATTTGTCATAGAAGTCTATGGAGAGGAGAGGGGGAGGAGGGAGCAGGAGCAGAGTAAGGCTGGGTTCACACGACCTATTTTCAGGCGTAAACGAGGCGTTTTACATCTCAAATTACGCCTGAAAACACGGCTCCAATACGTCGGCAAACATCTGCCCATTCATTTAAATGGGTTTGCCGATGTACTGTGCCGACGACCTGTAATTTTACGCGTCGCTGTCAAAAGACGGCGCGTAAAATAACAGCCTCGTCAAAGAAGTGCAGGACACTTCTTGGGACGTAATTAGAGCCGTTTTTCATTGAATCCAATGAAGAACAGCTCCAAATTACGTCCGTAATTGACGCCTCGCAAAACGCGAGTACGAGCAATTACGTCTGAAATGCAGGAGCTGTTTTCTCCTGAAAACAGCTCCGTAATTTCAGCCGTAATTGACGTTATCGTGTGCACATACCGCAAGAGAGAGGCAGAGAGACACAAAGAGACGTGCTGCAGCTTCTGGTAAGTGTTATATCTCTCCCCAGTGCTGGATTTACAGTTACACTGCTCATTACTGCTGCATTATGTCCTCTATGCTGCTGGTAAGTGTTATATCTCTCCCCAGTGCTGTATTCACAGCTACACTGCTCATTACTGCTGCATTATGTCCTCCATACTGCTAGCATGTGTTATATCTCACTCCAGTGCTGGATTCACAGCTGAACTGCTCATTACTGCTGTATAGTCTCCATGTTGCTGCAGCTTCTATACGTATGTGATAGATAGAGAAAGGAGAGCCGGATTCTCCTCTTCTATGTGTGCAGTGTATAGAAGACATGATAGCAGTTAGGCTGGGTTCACACGACCTATTTTCAGGCGTAAATGAGGCGTATTATGCCTCGTTTTACGCCTGAAAATAGGGCTACAATACGTCGGCAAACATCTGCCCATTCATTTGAATGGGTTTGCCGACGTACTGTGCAGACAACCTGTCATTTACGCGTCGTCATTTGACAGCTGTCAAACGACGACGCGTAAATTGACTGCCTCGGCAAAGAACTGCAGGGCACTTCTTTGCCACGTAATTTGAGCTGTTCTTCATTGAACTCAATGAAGCACAGCTCAAGATTTACGAGCGTCTCAGACGCCTCGCATAATACGAGGAGGAGCTTTTACATGTGAAACGAGGCAGCTGTTTTCTCTTGAAAACAGTCTGTCTTTTCACACGTAAATGCCTGCTATCGTGTGAACATACCCTATGGCTCCTCCAACTAATTCAGAGATAACTAAGAATTAGAGATAGAGCCTGCAGAGGGGAAAACTACTAAATAATGCAGAATACAAGTCAAATAATGGCCAGAAATAGTGTTATTCCTCATGTACACACATATGACAGCTTATTCTGAAAAGTCACCTGAAAGGTTAGGTACACTTTAAGGGATCGTCTATCTGTGCCGTTTCTGGGTACCAAACTCTTGTATTAATGGCTCTTTTATCTTTATTGGCCATAATGACAACACTCTTGGTTAACAGCCACTTCACACTTATCTGATCTTTCTCAGAGGAAGCGGCTCGTATAGTGGACGTAATCCTTCGGCCCACATTGGCTTTTCTCTCGCGCACTGAGAAAAGTCATATAATTGGAAAGACTTTAACATTAAGGGTATGTGCACACACACTAATTACGTCCGTAATTGACGGACGTATTTTGGCCGCAAGTCCCGGACCGAACTCAGTGCAGGGAGCCGGGCTCCTAGCATCATAGTTATGTACGATGCTAGGAGTCCCTGCCGCACAACTGTCCCGTACTGTAATCATGTTTTCAGTACGTGACAGTGGTCCTAGCGTCGTACATAACTATGATGCTAGGAGCCCGGCTCCCTGCACTGTGTTCGGTCCGGAACTTGCGGCCGAAATACGTCCGTCAATTACGGACGTAATTAGTGTGTGTGCACATACCCTAACACACAGGAGCCCTGACCTATAAGAGGGTACATGTAGGCTAGTCATGCTGGTAATAGTGGCCTATAGAGATATCCATGACACGATATTTCCTACAGCTCTTCTCCTGATGTACTGGCCACGCTTCGTGCTTTACATTTCACTGTCAGTCCCTGCTGGTTCAGTGTCTATATAAAACATGCAATGCTGCATTGCATTGTGTGAGAAGTCGTGTTTATACTGGGAGTTACACAGTAGTTTGAAGTAGATCATTTATGTGTGACTATGTCAGTAAAGCCTTTGATTAGACAGTGGTTGGGGGGTATAGAGGTTGATTCTAAGTGGCAACTGGAATTGTAGATATTTATTGCGGAAATCTTCAGTTTCCATACTGAAAATATTTTGAGCGTGCTTTTTGCTAGACATAAACATGTGTTTTGCTGCAGGCACAGCAAACAGTAGGTGATACACATGGATCTCAATACTTCTGTAGAGAATTGCGGTGTCACCCTTTATTCAGCGGAAGAGCTGGGGATACGTATTGTCCGTGTACCACTGTCACATTGTATCATCTATAAGAAGACGGAAGTCTTAAAGACTCCATAATCAATCATTACAATCGGAAAATAAACTTTCCCTTTAAAGAACACGTTCAACACTGCTACATCTGCACATAAATGTAAACTTACAGCAACTGAGGTGCATTGGAGTACTTGGTAGACATTGTAGATCGGTCAATTCTATAAATTATCTAGAGACAATATTACTAAAGTAGAATTACTCAAAAATCTGCATCATAATCTGCAACAAAAACGCAATGTGTGAATCCGGCCTCAGGGAAACCCACCATGATAATGCATGAGCTGCAGCATGGGGGGGGGGGGGCCCGGATGTGCTGATACAGACCTGATGTACAACATATGACTTCAATAGATGGTGATAACTCAGGGTCCGTGACCTACCGAGAGAGGAGATGAAAGGACGCCGCAGATGTTTATCAGATAGATGGAACCGGGTCCAGCAGAAAAAGGGTTAATTTTGCATTATAAATTACTTTTACAATGTAAATGCCAGTGCAAGGGCGGATTTGGGAGCTGAAAATGCATTGTTTCATTAAAAACGAAAATCTTTACCAATACATTTATTTTTATTGGTCTCTAGTTACATCCAAAGCTTCATTTAAGTTTTTTTTTAGAGCCTGTTGTAACCACTCTGTTACCCACAATGCATTACATCAAAGCATGTTGTGGACACTCAGCTGTGAAATATCAGTCTCTGCAATGTAAGGCAGCCAGGAGAATTCTGAATGCAGCTTTGGATGTGAACAGAGGAGACATGATGCAGATCACAGTAGATGATACATAAAGTGGATAATTTATACACTTTAAACTGTGATGTGGAAAGTGGAGGTACACCAAGTTTTTGGTAGGTGACAACCATTATGTCCTTCGGGGGTTGCAAGCTACCTAACTTTCCAAGAAACAGATATAACTAAGAAACAGTCGAATACAATTTTTTATAACATAAAGGAGTTTTCCGGTTTGGAAAATCCCTTATTGTTAGAAGGGTCTCCTGATGATAAGCTAGTAACAGTTTTCCCAATGCTTTGACCTTTGACCCCCAGTGATCAGATGTGATCTGCGGGAGAACCTAGCAATAAGTGTTCAATATCCCTGCAGCGCCACCACAGGGGAAATGAAGCATTACTTTGAATTCATTGAAATCAATGGGCTGTAAAACACTTATGTGCTGGGTCCTTCAGAGAGAAACAGAAATATCCTTTCCAGCTGTTAGACACCCTGGCTCATTAATAGAGGTCCCATATGAGGGACTCCCTTCTTTTAATGCGGTACTTGAATATGGGTTTTCTAAAATAGACTTTAAAAGAAGAGCATGACTCAAAAACGTACAGGTACGTTTTTTTTGAAGGGCAGTTCTAAGTTTGAAGAGGACCTGTCCCCTCTCCTGACATATAGTAAATAATTATAATGCCCATGAAATAACAATTCTGGAGGATGTTTTCTTAGAACTCTGTTTTGTGCCGTACCTCTGTTATTCCTCCTAGAAATGTATGTATAAATTAACAATTAGGTGTAACCAGTTGGGGGTGTGTCCCTATAACGTCTGACACTGTCCAATCAGTGCTGACAGAGTGAGACAGTGTAGGGACACGCCCCTTTGAAAAAGGGAATAGTAACACCCAGTTGTCAATTTATTCATACATTTCTAAGAGGAATAACAGAGGAACGGCACAACACAGAGTTCTAAGAAAAGATGCCCCAGAATTGTTATTTCATGGGGATTACAAGTATTTTCTGAAATAGACGTCAGGAGCGGTGACAGGTCCTCTTTTAATGCTGTTTTTTGGTCCTCTACTAGTGTAAATATGTCTACGATAATGACTGAATCATCCACATTCGGTGTAATAGATTTCCTGTTAGATTGAGGTCGCCTGTGATCAGGCTCAGATGCGTTTCATCAGTCTCCTCCTGTGACTTTCTCCAATTCTTGATTTGAGTACATAAATAATACACAGCTGATCATTGTCACCGTCGTGTGCTTGGCGCCTCGCTGGCCCCTTACTGGTATTGACTATAAACTGATTTTATTGTATACTAAACATGAACATAAAGAGAAGTCAAAGAGTCAAAGACAAATCCATTGCTTTATTATATTGCTTTATTGATGGGGAATACTACCCATAGCAATGGGCGTTGGGAGGGGGTTTGTTATACTGGCAAATGCCCTCAAGGCCTCATGCACGCAGCTTGTATGGATCTGTAATACAGCACAGGTAGCCTGCTATGGGGTTATAATCTACCTCCGTGTGACTCTAATTTTTATTAGGGCATGTTCCGTGCTATATTACACAGGTATTCTCCCCTAGAAGCATTGTCACATGGAGACACCATTCTATGGAAGCCCATGTAATACGGGCCCATAGGGCTTTGCCGTAACAAACATAATATACTGTACCCCTTCACAGCTAGTCAGTGATAAAGGAACCCGCAGCTGCCGCTTACGGAAAAGCGCCAGAATGTACCTCTAAATGCACACGGCAATTTAGCATGAAACCAACATTTTACGGCAATTTTTCAAAAAGTTACATTTCGGCCCGTAAAAAGTTGTTTAACCTATTTTTCCAAGGTTGCATTGGCATTATAGCCGTGCGCTTAGAAAATGGGGGCCCGGTGGTAAAAATCTAAACAAGGACCCCTACGTGGTAGATCACAAAACCGCACAACCCCTTCAGGAGGGCTTGTTGGTTGCTCAGCATCGCTTCTCCCAACTCTTGTAGGAAAGAAAGGTGACCCCCCGCCCCTTCATGCCCCTATCTTGTTTGGTTAGGCTCTGAGAAATGGGAGAGACCCACACGGGTTTACAGTGCCCATAGGGAAGAAGAATGAGGCCCACCTGAGCTGGAGCTCCACCGCTGACCCCACGGGCCCCAACTTCCCCATGGCTGCGCCGTGTTTGCGTGTGCAGGTCTCACTACAGGTTATTTGCCCGCTGGAGACCCCATTGCCATCCCAGTAAATGTTCTCCTAAGTAATACATCTATTCCCGTCACTTATTCGGCGCGCCCGCGGCGTTCTCATTATCACTCTGTTAAATACACAAGGTATTAAGCTGCAGCTATTTAAAATGTCAGAGTAGGTATGAAAACCTCCGGAGTGTGACCAAAGCATTATTAATACTTGTTCATGAACGTGACTCTTTATATTAATGCAGGGGGCAAGTGGACGGGGGACAAATGACTAGGCAGTCGTTGCGATTAACTCTTACTTTACTGAAGTGAACGCAGCAAACAAACTTTAACATTACAGCAACATCGTACATATATATATATATTACTCCTAGCGGCAGCCTCTTTCAATTAAACTGAAGATATTATCAGAATAGTCTAATGGAACAACTCAGGCCTCACCATATAATCTGGGAGGCTGCTCCCTTTACTTTCCTTTGTATTATGCTCTCTGGCCACCAGGTGCTTTTCTCTATATGGATTGCCGCTTCCAGGCGTTCTGCTGTTTTGCTGGCGCTGACCGCCGCTCAAACGCCAGAACTCTGGACTCCTTGTCTCCTTAGCTTTGGTTCCAATCAGGGTACTCACTGGCCTGCTCCTCTGCACACAGCTTTTCTGCAGACAGCTCACATAGGCCACCTCTGGTACAGTTCTCCACACACGTGCACTGACTGAGGCCAAACCTCCTTCCATGGAGACATCCTCGTCAATTACAGTGCCTTTTTCTGTAGGTTATAGATGAACTGTTATTTGTCTCCCCCTGGTGGTGATTGCAGGTTAAACTAAAAACAAATGAGTACCTGAAGAAACACATCTGCAGATCACTTGAGGACATAATCCAAGAGTGTTTACCCCCGGCTCCTTGTACCGTTCTTGTCAAATTTACTTTATGTTTCTGTCAGTGCTGTGCGAAAGGCTTTTCTGGCTTTAGAAAAATAAAGCTTGAAGGGGTTGTCTGCTTTTTCAAATACCCTCTTAGGGAATTCTGAGTTAATAGAAGAGGGACAGAGTGGTTACAGAGAGTAGACGCAGCACCCAGTGCATTGCACTGGCATCTCATTTATTTCAATGGGCATTGTGTAATGCGTCAGTTAAACGGTGGTGGCGCTGTAGGGAAACTAAACACTTGCTTACGCCATAGATTACACATGATTGCTGGGGGTTCCAGCAACAGGAATCCGTGTGATCAACTTATTGACATCAGAACCTTCTAACAAAAGTTAAACTAAGTTACAAGCATAGGTTCCCCATTGGGCCTCTGACATAGTATATGTAGGAGGTCATATTTGTATGAAATAAATGGCGTGCATCGCACTGTTATAGTTTTAGTAGTAACATTTATTTTCTGAAGTAAAAATTTTTCATTGTTACACTACATATTTCTACCAGTAGATGGAGCTATATACTACATGTGAAAGAGTGTGTGTCCTGTGCTCTGTTTTGCTTATTGACAGGTTTCCCTTACAGCACACCATGTGTTCAGGCATGGTATTGCAAGCAAAATTGATCCGAAGTTGGAATATCAAATATTATCATTACTTGAACAGTTATCATGATGGATGAGCGCAAAGTATAACTTTATATATAATTAATAACACCCTGAAATACTATTTAAAGGAGCACTCTGGGCAAAAATGATACACTGTTATTCTCAGTATAGAGCAATGGTCCCTCTAAACTGTTCTCTTTTGGAAAGGAAAGAGTTAAAACAACATTCGAATGAGGTCAACAAACCCAATAATAGCTTTACCTGTCTGCAGAGTGTGAAATGTTTAACTCTATCACTTCATAAGAAAGGAACAGCAGAGCAGGGACTGAGTGGGCGGTGCATGACACAGGGATTTAAAGAAAAATTGTGTCATGCACCGCCCCCTCAGGCCTTTTCTAAGCATAACACAATGTATTAGTTTAGTCTGGCGTGTCCCTTTAAAATATAAATTGAATGCAAGACCTGTCACAGCACCATCTACTGGCCATTTTGTTTCTTAATAATGCAACATCCTTAATAGCACCACCTAGTGGCCACTTTTTTGTATCTTTTTGACACTTTTTGCCTTAAAAGGTTCTGTTTTTTCTAAATGATTAGGTATTAATATAAATTGCAGAAAATGTAGGTCCTATAAATATTTATTAGGGATATGAAAGCTGCAGAGTTGGTAAGGATTAGATTGAGTCTTCACTTTGCCTGGGAGTGTTCTGCATGTGTCTTTTAATTTCTCATGTAATTGTGATTGGCAACTTCCTCCACAAGTTTAATCTTTTTAGATAAATGTCTGGCTGAACTAGACGTCTGGGCGGTCGTCCTCGGTGCAGCTGTTCCTCGGACTTGTTATTGTGCTATTATTAGCAATTATTAGTGTGTTGCATTTACAAACCTGACTTGCATCCTTCCGGCTAATGCTGTAATATGTCATATCAAAACCCTTCGGTGGGACGAATTTCAAGAATTTGAGGCATTTTTTAAAAACATTTTTTAAATGAAGTCCAATCTACGTTTCGTGAAAACGATGATCTTGGTAGAATTTCAATGACATAGATAGGAAATTAGTCACACAAAGTTTAGTCATCATTCTTCTTTAAGTAAAATGAACAAAACTGCACATAATAGGGAAATATGTTACTGGAAAATCGTCCTTAAAGGAAAATTCCACCTTAACATTTAAGGTGGAATTATCTTTTACTCTTTGTTATGCCCTCCCACAAGTGAAGGTTAGAAAATGTTCTTCTTTTATATAGTGCCAACACAGTCTTTATTTCTATACATGTTTTTAAATACAAGCCCGTTCCCCGGAGGGAACACAAAAATCATAGGACCCCATAACAAAACTCAGTAATGGGCCCTACTCAATTATTAGGGTTAATAAACAACTTTTCTAAACTGATTAAATTCCTCATATATCTCAATGGGGGAGCTCTATTCTCTTGACTTGATAAATGATATAATTCTGGCTTCCTGCAGTCCCCACTAGGGGGAGCTAATTGCATATGGATTTGTACAGCTAGTATTAAACTCAATAGGAGCTGTATACATGCAGTGAGCTCCCCCTAGTGGTGACTGCACTTTGCCACTATGACAGTCTATTCACCTGTTTCTTCTGGGAAAGCCGGGGGGGGGGGGGGTACTCTTATGGCCGCCATTACAATTTCCAGCAGTACTGCATTATCGGCGTTAGGACTGTGTATTCTGCTCTTGTTTTTCTCCGTCTTTCGTCTCTTAGATTTATTACATTTAATCATCACCTGTTGTTTTGCCTCCTGTTGGGATTATTTATCGTCTCTGGGACGCTGCATTAAAGATCGGGCTTCATGATCCGTGAATTTGAATGAATTATTCTCGACCAGTACAAGATATAAGATTATTACATTTATTGATCATAAATGGAAGGCAGAAAGTGAAGCCGATGTTTAACTAACGATCAGTAATCACCTTGTATTTATTTTTCTTGTCCGACTTCTGACAGGACTGGTTGGAGCGGCCATTGATTTATAGGATGTGAATAACGGCAATGAAACGATTGCTTATTATTCATCACTGGCTTATTACTGTATTTTATGTGCTAGGAGATGACCTGCGGAAAGAACACTAATAGTCGCATTGGGCTACCCTGTGCCCACCAGTATTATAAATGGGCCATAGTAAGTGAGGGGCCCCATTACAGATTTGGGGCCCAGGAGCTTCAAAAAAAAATTCTGAACCGTGTAATTGATCATCGTCAGGGAGATTTTTTATTTTATTTCTGCAAACTCCGCCCCCATGTAAAGGCCACGCCCCATGACAGCAGCCACAGTACTGCCCTTATTAGCGCCAGCAGAATAAATCCGCCCCCTGCAGTGCCAACATAGTACTGGCACTATTTTATTAACTGTATATAGGCACAAATCTCTTTGTTGACATCTGTCTAGGGGTTGGAGTGCCGTTTTTACTGATAAAGATAGATGCAAATTACTCTCAAAGTGTCCGCTGGGCGTTTATTCAGCAGGCATGTGCCCAGCGATCTCGGCGCCAACCCATCTAGGCTTCCTTGATATCTTTGGCGCCTCCTGCGTCATTCAAAGTTCGCTGCAAAGAGATGTCAATCAAGCCTAAATTGAAGAGATACCTCCTGAGATTGCTGGACACTTGACTGCTGAAGAAACGCCCAGCGGACACTTCGAGAGCAATTTGCATAAGCCGCAGTTGTTAAAACTCCTTTGTCTAAGGCTTTCTTTATTACTGCTGCTATACTTACCGTAGATATGTTCTGCAATCTCTCTTTAGCCCCTATATAGCCATGATAGCGGTTTAGGTTTGTCCAAACTGATGACAGGTTCTCTTTAAACTACATAATTCTCACTGCCAGGAACTGCCACTAGGGGGAGCTCACTACACACTTATTTATACAGCTCCCATCAATGTGAGCAGTATAAGTACATATGCAGCAGGCTCCCTCTAGTGGTGGCTGCCAGTACACAAGAGATTTACCTGGTCTGTGGGAGTGTAGGGGAAATCTCCTATTTCGAGATTATCCAGGATGGTCGGCAAGTATTGCTGTAGACTCTTATCATTACGCACAAGTTATATCTTCAATATGGACAGATGTCTAATAACAAAAAGTGATCTGCCCTATGGTGTCGTCTTCTTGTGGACCTGATGGGTTCTGATGTGTCAGGGCCCCATTAACATAAACCATGTATTCTGTTCCTGTGTTTATTCCTGTATTTGCCTTATCCCTGCTACACTAATACCGTAATTGCCTTTAAAAACTATTTGTGCAGTACTGACACCGTCCAGATGGTGGCACTCTTGGCATTCATTTATTAGATTGGTAATTCATGGTGCATAATCTTTTGGAATTGTTTTTACAGGTTATAATTCAGAATAAATTAATCATTTCAGACCACGGGTAATGTCCTAGGTCCGATCATGTTTAGTACACATACTACGGTATATGCAGCAATACACATGTACGGTGTGATATCTGCAACAGTGGGTGCGATTTTCCATATAAAACACAATATCCATAATTACAAATATATTTGCATGTATGACCCTTTAATAAGTAACATCCATTTGGGGAATCTGGATTGCATGGAGGGAATCTATAGGTTTCAGGCCTTTTTCACACAGCATCAGCCACATATCCGCAAATAACCAGCTATAGATGCCTAATAGCAATGTTCCAGCCACAGATTCCCCCATAATAATGTCAGCCACATATACCCTCATAACAATGTTCCAGCCACAGACGCCCTCATAACAACGTGCCAGTCTCAGATTCCACCGTAACAATGTTCCAGCCACATATGTCCTCATATCAATGTGCCAGTCTCAGGTTCCCCCATAACAATGTTCCAGCCACATATGCCCTCAAAGCAATGCTCGAACTACAGATTCCCTCATAACAATGTGCCAGCCACAGAAGTTCCCATAAGGCCACCTTCAGACGTGGTGGAATTGCAGCAGATTTGCAGCATGTTTATTGTGTTGCAGTTTTCACCCATTCAATGTGTAGGGTAAAATCCGCAGCACAATCCGTGGCAAAACTGCAACAAAAACCCTTTTTACTTAAATGCCACAGATTCCCCCAGGAATTGCTTGCCAAAAATGCCCTACACATTTCTTGCCACAGGTGCCCACATATACTGTCTACCACAGATGCTCCTACACATTGCCTGGCACTGCTGCCCCCTATATATCGTCTGCCACAGATGCCCCTCACACAAATAGTAGAGTCGGTTAGGATGGCAGCTAAACTTTGGCTTCAGGGGATTCGGTGGCCTGACATCTAGACCGTCCACCAGCAATTGGCAGCTCTTGAATGCTCGGAGGTCTTTGAGGGTTTTTTGCAATCTAAAAAGAGTCTTTATGGAAAATTGTGCTATTTAAAAAGAAAAAAAGAAAAGAAATGCTAAATAATATATCCTATCATTTACATTTTTGCATATTTCTCCAC
This sequence comes from Rhinoderma darwinii, assembly GCF_050947455.1. Classification (NCBI taxonomy): domain Eukaryota; kingdom Metazoa; phylum Chordata; class Amphibia; order Anura; family Rhinodermatidae; genus Rhinoderma; species Rhinoderma darwinii. The sequence goes on along the minus strand of NC_134689.1, from coordinate 13,732,068 downwards.
AGATCGAATGTAAATTGTGGCTTCTGTTGTCTTGAAGCTTTCAAATCCCCAAGTGTACGTGACCAGATTTGCCATCCTGGTGATATCAGAAGGTGGGTTCTCTGTAAGTCTTACATTCATAATACCAGTCACACAAATATACCCTCTGTATACATGACTACTGTCGTGGGTCGACAATACTATCTGACTGTGCTTATATCATATACAGGGAGAGACAGGGAGGCAGTACTATCTAGACCTATATCATTTACAAGGAGAGGCAGGGAGGCAGTACTATCTATACGTATATCATTTACAAGGGGAGGCAGGGAGGCAGTACTATCTATACGTATATCATTTACAAGGGGAGGCAGGGAGGCAGTACTATCTATACCTATATCATTTACAAGGAGAGACAGGCAGGCAGTACTATCTATACCTATATCATATACAGGGAGAGACAGGGAGGCAGTACTATCTAGACCTATATCATTTACAAGGAGAGGCAGGGAGGCAGTACTATCTATACGTATATCATTTACAAGGGGAGGCAGGGAGGCAGTACTATCTATACTTATATCATTTACAAGGGGAGGCAGGGAGGCAGTACTATCTATACCTATATCATTTACAAGGAGAGACAGGCAGGCAGTACTATCTATACGTATATCACTTACAAGGAGAGGCAGGGAGGCAGTACTATCTATACATATATCATTTACAAGGAGAGACAGGGAGGCAGTACTATGTATACCTATATCATTTACAAGGAGAGGCAGGGAGGCAGTACTATCTATACTTATATCACTTACAAGGAGAGGCAGGGGGCAGTACTATCTATAACTATATAATTTACAAGGAGAGAGAGGGAGGCAGTACTATCTATAACTATATAATTTACAAGGAGAGCCAGGGAGGCAGTACTATCTATACCTATATAATTTACAAGGAGAGACAGAGAAGCAGTACTATGTATACCTATATCATTTACAGGGAGAGACAGGGAGGCAGTACTATCTATACGTATATCAGTTACAGGGAGAGACAGGGAGGCAGTACTATCTATACCTTTATAATTTACAAGGAGAGACAGGGATGCAGTACTATCTATATCTATATCATTTACAAGGAGAGACAGGGAGAAAATACTATCTATACCTATATAATTTACAGGAAGAGACAGGGAGGCAGTACTATCTATACCTATATCATTTACAGGGAGAGACAGGGAGTCAGTACTATCTATACCTATAGCATTTACAAGGAGAGACAGGGAGGCAGTAATATCTATACCTGTATCATTTATGATGTTTTGCAGCAGCTGTGGTGTGTCTTATGATGTTCTGCAGCAGCTGAGGGTTTTTTTATGATGTTCTGCAGCAGCTGAGGTGTGTATTATGATGTTCTGCAGCAGCTGATATGTGTATTATGATGTTATGCAGCAGCTGTGGTGTGTATTATGATGTTCTGCAGCAGCTGATATGTGTATTATGATGTTATGCAGCAGCTGTGGTTTGTATTATGATGTTCTGCAGCAGCTGATATGTGTATTATAATGTTATGCAGCTGCTGTGGTGTGATTTATGATGTTCTGCTGCAGCTGAGGTGTGTATTATGATGTTCTGCAGCAGCTGAGGGTTTTTATGATGTTCTGCAGCAGCTGAGGTGTGTATTATGATGTTCTGCAGCAGCTGATATGTGTATTATAATGTTATGCAGCAGCTGTGGTTTGTATTATGATGTTCTGCAGCAGCTGAGGCGTGTATTTGGATGTTCTGCAGCAGCTGAGGTTTGTTTTATGATTTTCTGCATCAGCCGCGGTATGATGTTATGCAGCAGCTGTGGTGTGATTTATGATGTTCTGCAGCAGCTGAGGTGTGTATTATGATGTTCTGCAGCAGCTGAGGTGTGTATTATGATGTTCTGCAGCAGCTGAGGTGTGTATTATGATGTTCTGCAGCAGCTGTGGTGTGTATTATGATGTTCTGCAGCAGCTGAGGTGTGTATTATGATGTTCTGCAGCAGCTGTGGTGTGATTTATGATGTTCTGCAGCAGCTGTGGTGTGTATTATGATGTTCTGCAGCAGCTGTGGTGTGATTTATGATGTTCTGCAGCAGCTGAGGTTTGTATTATGATGTTCTGCAGCAGCTGTGGTGTGATTTATGATGTTCTGCAGCAGCTAAGGTGTGTATTATGATGTCTTGCAGGTATATATGTATTCTAACTCCTTTCAAGATTTTAAAATGTCCTTCATCCATTTCTTAACTAATCTGTTCCTGGAAAAGTTGGGTGACTGCAACCACAGGGATTGCCACTCAGCTTTCCCAAACTCCTGAATGTCAAATCTGCAAAATTATGCAGTGACGTAATCCCAGCATTCATATATTCAGGATTCTGGGAAATCTGCAATGCCTATAAAAGGTGCTGTTCACACTGGCATCATGGTTTCTGTTTTTACAGGATGTATAATGAATCCTTTATGATTCATTTGCAGTCTCACTATGATCATTTTGGGGGGAAAAAACCTTCCACTCATCTACTTATAATGGATTTGCCAGGTTTCCTTTTTATTATTAACTAGACGGAACAGCAGTGGAATACAACCTGTCAATTGTGAACAGAGCAAAGCTGTAAAGGCGGCAATATTGCCCATCACCCAGCTTTCCGTGAAACAGATATATCAATGAAACAGCTTAAAGTGAATCTCCACTATTTAACCTTTGGACCTAAACATACATCAGTTGAGAACCAAATTTCTGTGCTGTATAATTCTGTCTTCATAGCAGTCAGAGCTCTGTTTTTCTGATACAGAGCTCCAAAAATCTTTCATAGACAGAATTTTATGATAAAATTCTGACCACCCGCAGCCACCACTAGAGGGAGCTTACTGCATACTGATTTATTACAAAGTTCAATGTATAAACAGTATACAGTTAGCTCCTAAGCTCCCCCTAGTGGCGGCTGCAGGCAGCCAGAACCTTATGTTTGAAATCGAAGTCTATACAGGGGATTTGGAGCTCTGTATCTAAAAAATAAAGCTCTGAACGCTATGAAGATATATTTAGAAATGAATGAGCACCAAAAATTGGAACCTATTTAGATATTCAAGAATGGAAATTCACTTTAAGAGAATGTTATTATTACTTAAAGGGTTAAAAACGCCTGAAAAAACGGAAGCTGAATGCCTCCAAACATCTGCCCACTGAAATCAATGGGAAAAACAGCACTGTTTTAAAAAACGGAGCAGAAAAAGACGCTCCATAAAAAGAAGTAGCATGTCATTTCTTGAGGCGTTTTTTGGGGCTGATTTTCCTTTGAACACTATGAAAAACTCCTCAAAAAAACGCCTTAAAAGAAGCCTCAAAAGAAGGGTATGTTCACATGGCTTGTTATCAGCCATTTTCGGCCCCTAAAAACGACTGAAAAAACAGAAGCTGAACGCCTCCAAACATCTGCCCATTGATTTCAATGGGAAAAACTGCGTTTCGTTCAGACAGGGCGTTTTTTTTCGCGGCCATTTAAAAAAATGGCGCGTAAGAACACGCTCCGTAAAAAGAAGTGCATGTCACTTCTTGAGCCGTTTTTGGAGCCGTTTTTCAATAAAAAAAACAGCTCCAAAAAACGCATCAAAAAACGTTTGATGCTTTAAAAACAGCTGAGCACCTCTCCATTCATTCTGCACTTTGATGTCAACCGTCCTACCAGGTGGGTTGGGGGTCCGGCATAGGTGTGGGTCCCAGAGGTGGAACCTATGTCTATCAGACATTTATGGCATCCCCTTTAACAGAAGGGGACGACTCAAGGACTTATATTAATGTTTTGCTTTATAGGGAAAATCTCAATCCTTCCTGGAATAGAAGAGGTTAAAATAATCCGCTCTCTCGCAGGATTTCCCAGTGTATATTCCCATTCACCATTGAGATGTAAATTCCTGGGCTGCGGTAGTGATTATGGGGGCCACTTTCCCCATTACTGCCGCCCCCGCCTGTTTCATCCCGGACTCTTCTCCATCTATTGTCCTGACCTTCTGTTTCTTCTCTCTCCTTCTCATACTTCTCTGATGGCCGCACATGTTGGTTCTCTAGGAAGAAGCTGAGTTGTATGTGCTCCACATCTGCGCTCCTTCCCTTCTGGTGGTGAAACTTTTTTTTTTTTCTTCCTCTTCTTTCTTTCTATTTCAACCGAGCTTCCGTCAGAGTCAGGAACTCGACTGCTGTGACTGAAGACACTTAGAAGAGTTCAGACCGGGGGTGTAGCAATAGGGGGTGCCAAGTTTGCAGTCGTACCTGGGCCCCGATGCCTGAAGGGGGCCAAAAGCTCATCTGCTACATAGGAGGACCGCCGTACTAAATTGTAAATTTTTGCATTTTTAGTACACAATGCTTAGGAGCGGAGCTGCTGTGTAATGCATTACTCTGATTGAAGGTCTGTTTCTGCCCCGGTTGGGCTGTGTTCAGACAACGTATCTTGCGTCTTTTTTTCTGAATGCAAAGCGTGGGAGCTTGCAGGATATTCTGTCATTAGCAAATGCTCAGATTCACGTTGACCATGAGGACTCTCCGCAGGTCGAAATTCATGAGTTCGCCCAGCCTCAGTGACCTGGGCAAAAGAGAACAGGCAGCCTTGGATGAGCGGGGGACGCAACATAAGCGAGCTGGGTCCAACGCCACCTGGAACAGGTAAAACCACATTCAATACCAATTTCTTCATCTGTGTATATGTAAATATGTGAAGAGTGCTGCTTAAATAGCAATTCCTGAATGTAATATAATTGGGAACCCTTCCTTTAGAGCGATCCAAGTTTTTTTACATGGGTGAGGGGGGTCTGTGGTCGAGGTCCCGTGGCAAACTATAGCCTGTTGAAGCAAGAAGAAAAGGAGGAATAAAAATTTTACTGACTGCCCTGATGTGGTTTAGGATCAGTCCTGCAGCTAGAGGGAGCAGCTCTGATAATGATCTTATTGTAGGGAATTGTTCTTTAAGCGATTGCCTGGTGTATTCTAAAAAGTTCCAATTAATAAACAGTAACATTAAAATTGAAAAAGAAGTTATATTATGTTTTATATTATATATGTAGACAGATAGATAGATAGATAGATAGATAGATAGATAGATAGATAGATAGATAGATAGATAGATAGATAGATAGATAGATAGATAGATAGATAGATAGATAGATATGAGATAGGTAGACAGATAGATAGATAGATAGATAGATAGATAGATAGATAGATAGATAGATAGATAGATAGATAGATAGATAGATAGATAGATAGATAGATAGATAGATGAGATAGATAGATAGATAGATTTGAAAATTTCATGACCACTTGCTTACAGGGGATGCCCAACTAGAACAACCCCCTTTTTTTGTGCCAACTCCCCTGATGTTGAGCTGATCATCTGGTTTCCATCTGCTGGAACCCCCAGTGATCATCTTTGATCTTTGGGTGAAGCTGCCTGCACTTCCATGTTTTCCCTGTAGGGGCAGTGTAGTTTTACAGAACACTCTCAGTTTGCAGCAGCTCTCAGTTCTGTCTAATAGAAGGGGGTCCCAACTCCGAGGGGGGCACTGGGTGTCACTGATGGGGGTTGTAGTTGAGCTGATTTCATGGTCTGAGCTTTTGCCAGGTTTACACACAGACCTGACCCTTCCCAAGGTCAAAGTTCAGCCCATATAATCTGCTGGTGAGGGCCATGGAGTAGTGTCAATGAATCAGAGTCATAAATGAGACTTTTACAGCTATGAATATGGAGCAAAGTGCAGCCTAAGACTTATATTTACTCTTCTTTATCTGTAGAACATTCCCCTTCTCATCCAAGACCTTATTGTCCAAGTCCCAAATCACTAAGAAAATGAACTTCATACTAGAGACAAATACCTGGTAGCTCATTCATAGTGAAAAATGTGTAGCAGAGCTGAATTTGTCATTGTACTCTTTTGGGCTGAATTGTTCGTACATCGTGATAAGATGATGTCGTCTGTTGATCAGCAGTCCTATGTAAAACAACAAACAGGAAACTATGATATCATAATGAGTTGTGCCAAATGACAAACTCAGCTCTGCACCACATGTATTTGCTTTTCCATCTGTTTTTGTGTATGTATTGCAGTATTTTATTTACCAGTAACCTCATGCAGGGGATAAATGACTCCGGTAATAGCATGCCAGTTATACTTGGCAGCAACCTGCAGCTACCACAGCCTCTTGGCGCTGTCATGGCTGCAGAAAGATGTGAATCATGTACATGTTGTGTTGTCTGGAAGGCTGGTGAGGTGATTGCTTTGCATTCAGATGTTTGGTTTGTAATAGTATTATAATAGCTTACGGGTGACACATTATTTATATTTGGAGAGGATGTAATGGACTCGCTACATTGTTGCATTGGCACTGGGATATGTTATATTATTGCATATAAATCGAGGTTTTCTGGTTTTATATAAATACAGCTTAACTTTTGTCTAATGTAACATTCTACAACTTTGTAATATACTTTGTGTTTCAATTTCTCACTATTTCAAGACATCTGCTTGCTGTCACTTAATGAAACATTCTTGTTTATAACCAGGGGCTAAAAACCTGTACAGACCCCATACTTCTCACTGCTTAATGTTATCAATTCTTTGTGATCTAAACAGTCTGTACTCCAAGACTGATACATTTTACCTGCACCGATACATTGTAGCAAACTATCAGGATGGGAGAGAGATTTGTGCAGTATTTAGCTCACAGAGGGTTCTCTAGACTGGATATGATGATGATAACAGACCCTCAGGTGTGAGAAGTATTTGGTCTGCACAGGTTTTCAGTCTTTGGATGTAAACAAGAATGTTCCATTCACTGACAGCAGGCATAACTATTGAAAATGGTTGAGGGATTTAAACATAAAGTATGTTGTAGAACTTACATTTTAAAGGGGTTGTCTCATAAAGACAAACCCTGTACATATGACCTATTAGGCTATATGGACATTATAGAGGGGGAACCTGCTTGGGAGACCCCTCGTGTTCCACCTTTATGAGCCAAAGCGGCCATCTGATTGGCTGCCATGTAATAGTACATTTCCTTAAAATGCCTGGCTGGCCACGGCTTCCCCTGGAAAGACAGGACTCTCACACACCAAGATATCCAATTAATTTGGACAACAGATATAGCATACAGATATCCCGCTTATAGAGTAGATGTCCTTACTATGTTAAAGGGCATCTCCTCTTTGGACAATCCCTACTTGTTAGAAGAGCCCCTTAACAATAAGCTGATCACAGGTAATACCTCTATTGAAACCATCAGCGATCAGATTTTATCTGTGGGGAAACCTGGCACTAAGTGGTCGATTTCCCTGCAGCGCCACCACAGGGGAAATTAAGCATTACACAATGTCCATTCATATCAATGGCCTCTCTGTGTAATGCAGGACAGGACAGGTCCTCCAGAGCGAGAGACGCTCTTTGTAACCGCTCTCCCCTCTGGCCATGAGAATCCTGAACAGAGGACCCCCCCCCCCCCCACCACTATTAACTCAGAATGACCTAATAGGGTGTTTGAAAATGGGTTATCTAAACTCTAACAACCCTTTAACCCCTTAGGAACATTCTATAGAATTCTATTAGAGTTGGAGAACGTTTATGAGCATAACTTGGTATAGGTGACTATGGTAGTCATTACAATGGGAGCAGCTGGAGGAAAGGGTCATGTTGGGTGAGCATACATTTGGGCCATGAACTGAGCCATGATTGTTGAAGTTTTTATAAGATTGTTTTAAAGTGTTGTATGGAAGTCATAAACCAAGACTAGATTAGTTATCTACAGCTGGGAGTGCTGACTACTCCCGTAGAATAATCGCTTATTGACTTCTGGGTCTGTTTCATACGAAAAGGCCGATTGTAAATTAAATAGTTTGTTACCTTTTCTGTAGGCCCAAACCGCCGAGTAGCATAAAGAGGGTTTTATACAGGACGATTATTGGACAGACAAGCGTTCATAGAACGCTCGTTTCCCACAAAATTTACTGTGTAAAAAGGGCAGCGATCAGCAGATGAATGAGCAAACGCTCGATCATCTGTTGGTCGTATAGTTTTAAAAAAGGGAAATATTATCGTTATCAGTAGCACATCTTGGTGTGTAAACAGGGAGACGCGCAGCCGACATGATAATAATGTATGGGGACGAGTGATCGCAGTAACCACCGCTCGTCCCCATCCATAGCTCCGTGTGACAGGAGCAAACAAGCGCCGATCAACGATGTCTCGTTGATCGGCGTTCGTGCACTGGCCGCTTATCGGACGGTGTAAAAGGGCCTTAACTCTTGCATTAATATAATTTGGCACTGTGTAATGCTTAATTTCCCCTGTAGTGGCGCTGCAGGAAAATTGAACAATTACTGCCAGGATTATCTATAGATTACAGCTGATCACTGTGGGTCCCAGCAGAGCGAGACTTTGTGATCAACTTATTGTCAAGGGACCTTTCTAAGAATTAGGGATTGTCCAAAGTGGATAAACCCTTTAAAGCATACCTCAACTATTAGCATGTCTTCTGACTTCCCACCAATCCCTAGAATGAAGAGGCCAAGAGTTATAGCCCTTTGGCTCATAGCTCAGAGATTTCCATATGTCCAAGATATATTGACGACATCTCTATTGAGTTTAATGGAGCTGTAATATATCACTTGAGGTCACAACTCATCGACCTCTACCTATGTCTCAATTATGTTAGAATATATTTAAAAAATGAAGGTACACTCAAAGCCCAATTCAGATTTTGCTTCAGTTGTAACTCTACTAACACTTCACTGTCTCTTTAACGGTCAACAAGCAGCAGGTTCTCCATTGTTTAGATGGATGGGCCGTACTCCACCAGGTACTGAGTCACACCAGGAGGAAATCTGAATGTTGAAAAATCTCTGTGTTCTTCTGATTTTCGGAAACACTCAATATATCTCCTGGCATCAGTGGTCTCCAACAGTTGTAAAACTGCCACTCCCAACATGCCCCGACAGCCTACTTTTGCTTGAGACCCATGCCATTATACTTCTTCAAGAACATGTGCCGCTTTGAGATTCTAGGAGCTTATAAAATGCAGTCGACCAGAACGTAAAGTACAACGGGGCCTCCATGAAGCTGTTTCTATGTGGTCCTGGAATTTTTTATTATGCCTCTATGCCAAGCCGAATACACATGTCAAAAGTCCAGTGAACTGAACCTCAAAGGGGTGGAATTTCTGTTCATTTTCATTAAATTTAACTTTTTAAGGCAAATGGGAAAAATAGAAGCAAGGATTAAAATGGCCCACTATTTTGAATTGCAATGTATGAAGAGGGATCAGCGATCAGAGGGATCAGAGAAGATCAGAGAAGAGTTAGGAATGGCAATAGCATGTATTATTGCTAATTTTTTATTGAAAACTTTGGGATAGGATGAGAACCACTGTGGAAACTGTAATGGAAGCTAAATTGATTGTCACCAGACTTTCTCAGAAACAGAGAAAAAACAGTCGAAGAGAATTTTTATCTAATTTTTAGCGGATCTCCTGGCGCATAAATCTAGTTATGGGCGTTTGCTACCGCTACAAACAACCTCTGGCAGTCAGGTTCACTCTATGAGACGTTTCCAAACTGTACCGCCCCTTTAATAAAATGGTGGCCCATAATAGAACGGAGAATGTAACTTTAATTTGACATAGTAGCGGCGCCTTCTCACGGTTGAGGTGAATCTGTGGAATGCAAAATACTGTAATCCTGTAAAATGTAATTAGTTTTCTGTTCATGGACGTGAGTGTGAAGTGGAGAGAAGCATTCTGCGCCACAAGCAGGGTTTCTGACTTTCATCATTAGTCTGGAGGATTTTCAGGTCCAGTCAGCTTCCTTATCGCGGAGAGACAGTTGCTTAAAGTCATTTACCCCCCTGTTACCGAGAAAACGGCTCCAGAGTTCAGCGGCTGATGAAACAATGTTCATATGATACAATCATTTTATACATGTCACATTCTGCTCACTTCTGAAGAAGTTATCCTTATCCATCAACCATCAATCGGTAAGGTGCCCTTTAAGGGCACATATATGTTGCCCCTAAAGATTTAAACAGCCCCCTGATCTGGAGTTTTGGGGGTACAGTAAGCTGCATCTGCCATCTCGCTTTATTGGACAGCCTATTGCGTGTCTTGTAGTGGCAAATTTAAAAAGTTTAATATAGGTAATGGGACTTGAGTCCACCCTGCGGGTTAGGAATTACTAAATTTTTAACCCCTTAAAAGGGGTGTCCAGTTTTGAAAACCCATTTCATACACCCTATTTGGCAATTCTAAGTTAATAGATGGGGGTCCTCTGTTTAGAATCCTCATCTCTTGGATAGAGTGGAGAGCGGTTACAAAGAGTCTCTCTCGCTCTGGAGGACCTGTCCTGTATCACACAGACTTCACATTGATATCATTAGACATTGTGAATGCTTAATTCCTCCTGTGGTGGCGCTGCAGGGAAATTGAACACTTACTACCAGGTTTCCCTACAGATAATCATTTCCGGTCCGAACAGGAGGACACTTTGTTAGCAGCTTATTCTCAAGGGACTCTTCTAACAAGTAGGGATTGTCCAAAGCGGAGAACTCCTTTAAGGGCACTGCCATTTTTTGTCTTCAGGATGCAAATTTTTTTTGTCTTTGCTTTTCCTTATTCCAACAGCCAAAAACATGTGCCTTAGTATGTCCTTAAGGACCCCAGAGCTAACTTTTCATACCTAGGAAAGCCCCTGATCATGTCACCGCTGTTTTCTATTTTTGTGATTATGCTGGGATCAGTAATAACCGTGACGATCAGGGGGTTAAAAAGGTATTCTAATCCCAGGCATTTACGGCATACCCCAGGATATGCAAAACAGGCCTTATAGGTGTGGTTCCCACCTCAGGGAGATCCTTGTTCCTGCGACTGTCAGAAAAAAATTTGTGCAGCGCTCTTCACTGGAGTATATAGGCGTTACAGAGAGAGACGATCACTGATTTCTGTAACTCCCATAGACTTGAATGGATAAAGCCACGGCCACCTCTCGGAAAAACGGCCTCTGACAGCCACTTTGAATCAGTGAATCGATAGGTGGAGATTTTGGAGGTGGGACATACCCGTGCCTAACAGACATTTATGACATATCCTATGACTATGACATATATACCTACCATATATTTACAAGTCCTGTGTGTTCATGATCGCCCATTCGCACTCTCAAATCGTGGACTTGCTGGGTTTCTAGTCTATAAAAGATCATTACATAGGGGCCACTTGTGTGGTGATATCATCAAATTTCTGTAGCTTTAGGCCCCAATAGTTGATTTTTCAATAATGAATTTCTTACATCATGCAGGGTAAAAGGGCCCGCTTTCCCTATTTATATCATCCCCTAATTTTTGATAGCCAGCCCGACTTATTCCTGAACTTCAATCCATCCCATTTGCCCATTACCAATTTGACCCCTATTGTCCGTTTATACATTTCTATTGAAACATTTTGCTACGGTTGCGCATGGAGCTGCTCCCCCTCCTTCCTCCCTCTCACAAACACAGCAACAAGTAATTCATTTATACTGGGGCCTGTAGCTGTCTGGGAAGAATATCAGACTCGGTTTTCCAGACTTGATTAAAAAACTAAACTTAAAGGCTTCACGAGTTAATCCATATGTGGAGAGAATCTGTTTTCTTAAGATTGCGGACAAGTTTGATACTGCAGGCTGTTTCTCCGCTTCCAACATTGCAACCCGATCATAATAAAACATATAGTGGTAAAGAGACATGAACTCTACAGCGTTCATAACAAGTACAGCTAAGAGGGAGAACATCAATTAGGTCCACAAATATGGTATAAAATGTACATCTTCTACCCCAAGGATGTTTTTGGATATTCGTTCATTTCCCTATAGGGTAAAAGTAAGTTCTTCCAATTTCTGAAGAACCCATTCGATTGAAAGGATCCCATACACTCAAATTGAGATGGGTACAACCCTGTAATATACATCCCGTCCACCCCCGAGACCTTATATGATAAACTGACACTTATACAGTGCTATGAAAAGTAATGGCCCCCTTGATGATGTCTCCTATTCTTGCATATTTATCCTATACATTTATATACTGGTACATCAGTAAATCCCCGTTTAAGCTAAACCTTACTATATATTAAACCTTGCCAAGAAAATAAATTTTTCTACTCAAAGTTTTTAAAGAACACTCGCTATCAACGAAAATTCAAGGACTAATGAGAAATATGAGAACGTTCCCCAGAGTGGCCCGTCTGCCAATATTACTCCACCCTGTTCATGTCTTCTCACTTCTAGGTAATCATATAGCATCCCAGAAGAAGATCTTAAAGGGGGTTGTCTGGTTAAGAAACACCAATTGTAGGGGTGGGGACCATCATTCAAGACCTCAGATTATTAACCAGAGTGGACATCGGCAACAAAGAGCATTTTTCGCTCTGGAGGACTTAACACTATGTAATGCTTAATTCCACCTGTGGTGGCGCTGCAGGGAAATTAAACACTTGCTTGCCAGCCGTCCCCCTGAAGATTACACCACAGATTTCAGCTGATCGCTAGGAATCCGAGTAATAGAACACCTTGGGAACAGCTTATCATCAAGGGACCCCTCTAACAAAAAAGTATTTATCCAAAGCTGGAGAACCCCTTTGAAGTGCATTTACAGTTACTTACATATCACAGAAAAATGTCAGAAGTTGTCAATGATGAGGGTCATTGGTTGCCACTGTCAGTGTTGTGCCCCTTTGTTTCTCCTTGGTTTTACTCAACTTCACATGCGTATGACGATGATGGGCCATAGACCATAATGCATTCTGATGGCCCTCCGTCCTAACCTTCTGTGGAGTCATGAGAAGCGGACATATCAGAAGTTGGAAGTACACTTTAAAGGAGTATTCCCATCTTAAAAAGTTATATCACATGCAGAGGATACGGCATTAAAAGTTAGACAGACGCGGGTCCAACCTCTGGGACCGGCACCTATCTCCTGATCCGGGGTTCCAGACATATCCAGCCTGGTGAGGATAATGAATGAGGAGGTGACCGGGATTACGGAAACAGCTGAGCTCGCTGTGCTACAATATTTCCGTAACTCCTATTCACTTTTATGGAAGTTATGGAAACAGCATAGCACAGTGAGATCGGCTGTTTCTGTTATCCCGGCCACATCTCCATTCGTTCTCCCCCTGAATGCGGCAGCCTTTCTGGAGCTAGGTGCCTGTCTGAGGATACGCCATAAGTATCTAAGAGGTGAATACCCCTTTAGGATCAAGGGTGTGGCAGCATTTTCATATGGGTGTTGAAAAACTTAGATGCAGGAATAACAAAAAAACTGTGTTATGGGATTATTATTGCCATAATGTATATAAACATGTATATTAGGGAATTGCTGTATATACTGTTTTTTAATATAGTGTATAGCTGGTAAACCAGAGACAAAGTTCTCTGTTGTGTTGCTGAGGAGTAGCAGGGGTTAATGAGATGGAGACAAGCAGCTGACAGTGATTCAGTGTTCCCTGTATTACGGAGGCTGCCAGGTTTTTCAGAAGTTTTCTGTTTAATTCACTAACGTTGTCGCTTATTGCGCCATAAGAACTGACGGATTCAATTATGTAAGTGCGTAGCAGGAAAATGATTCATTTGGAAGATGCAAATAAATTCCTAAAACAACAGGGTAAGCGGTTAGTACTGAAGTATAACACCCAACATCCAAACCCATAACCCGATCACTCGGACTAGATGTCTTCACACTTCATATGCTAGAAAATATTAACTTAAAGAGAACCTGTCACCTCTTCTGATATGTCTATTTTAGTAAATACTTGTATTCCTCAAGAAATAAAAAATTTGGAGCATCTTATCTTAGAACTCTACGTTGTGCCGTTCCTCTGTTATTCCTCCTAGAAATGTATGAATAAATTTACAACTGGGTGTTTCCCGTTGGGAGTGTGTCCCTGCACAAACTGACACTGTCCAATCAGTGCTGACAGACTGTGGGGGCACGCCCCTTTGACAAAAGGAATGGTAAAGCCCAGTTGTTAGAAGGAATAACAGAGGAACGGCACAACTTGGAGTTCTAAGAAAAGATGTTCCAGAATCAATATTTTATGGGGAATATAATTATTTACTAAAATAGACATTTCAGGAGAGGTGACAGGTCCTCTTTAAGGGGCAACCCCATTCAGATCTGAAAATTCTTCTGTTTAGATTTATATTTTTGTCCATAGGGGGCAGTATTTACGTGTAAGATATTTAATGTAAAGGTGGTTTTACAAGGGCAAATATTCGCCCATATAACTACCCTTTATGAGCACTGACCGTCACTACAGCTTGCCGATAGATGCGTGTTTGCTCCATTTAAACTGAGCTATGGTTGGCAGTATGGGGACGAACGATAGTTACTACGATCAATACATTAGCATTTTGACGGCAGCATGTCTCCTGTTTGTACAGGGAGTTGCACTGCCGACATTTGTATGGCCAAAAGAAAGACGATCAGCTGATGGAGTGTTTGCTAGTTCATCCGCTGATCGCTATGAGCGCTTGTTCACCTGATCATTGACCTGTGTAAACGGGCCTTACATTTTTAGACCAATGGCTGAATGGGCCTAGAAATGAAAATGATTTCTCTTTTCTAAAAACATGATTCCCTCTTCTCCTCCTTACTCAGTAGGGGGCGACAATGAGCTCAGGGGAAATCATTTTAAATCTGTGATCCTTCCTAAGGCATGATGGGAAGTACAAATTAACCCTTAACCTTTAATGGGATTCTCTACTTTGAACAATCCCTTTCCCTGGTAGTAAGTGTTTGATTTCCCCACAGCGCCACCACAGGGGAAATTAGGCATTACACAGTTCTCGTTGAAATCAGTGGGCTGTCCATGAAATGTACGGATGTGTCGGATCCTCCAGAGTAAGGCCCCATGCACACGATTGCAGATTTTGACCGTAATTACGGACCCATTCATTTCTATGGACGACGAATACCTTCCTGTCCTATTTTTTTATTTTACGGACCGTGCTCCCATACTTTATAATGGGAGCACGGTCCGCAAATGCAGGCGACTGTCCGCGGCCGGCCGTGCCCATAATTACGGACCTAGATTACGGGCACGGTCGTTGACATGGGGCCTAAGAGACACTATGTGTAGCTGCTCTCTGGTCTGGCTAATAGATGGGGGTGCTGAATGTGGGACCCTGCCCTCTATTAACCTAATAATGTAAAATTGAGTACCTTAATATAACTTTTCTAAACGCAACAATCCTTTTAAACTTGACCACAGAATGTCTCAATGAACATACCAAATGCCTGTGTCGTATGCTTTAGAAAGTCACAGCACCGTCCTAGTTAGTTATTACCAGAGGCGTAGCCATAGGGGGTGCAGAGGTAGCAAGAAGCCCCGGTAGCCCAGGAACCCCAAGTTAAGTCTCTGGATCTTACATTTTATATGAGGCATCCTAATCACACTTACTCCACAGCTCTGAAATACCCACAGTTCATCTATTATGTATTCATGTGACCAATGGGAATTATGGAAACTTCAATATGGGATGAACATGTGACTTATGTATCATACAAAAAAAGCTTAGAAAATAATTTTATAGAAATAAAGCTTAAAGGGGTTCTCCTCTTTGGACAATCCCTACTAGTTAGAAGGGTCCCTTGATAATAAACTAATCACAAAGAGTCCCGTTGATAAAACCCCCAGCGATCAGTTGTAATCTTCGGGGGAAAGATGGCAGTAAGTGTTCGATTTCCCTGCAGCGCCGCCACAGGGGAAATTAAGCATTACAATGTGTCAATACACAGGTCCTCCAGAGAGAGAGAGACACTCTTTCTAACCACTCTCCACTCTGGTAAAAAGAAGGGATCCTGAATAGAGGAGACCTACAGCAAAACAGAATGGCGCCCCTTTCCATCATGACCACCCTAAGTAGTCTTGTCCTCCTTTACTTGAGTTCTCATTAATCTACCTTCAATTGGCTACAGCCCCCACTTCTATTATCCACAGTGATCACTAACAGCACCTCACCTCTGCGTGGAGATGGGCCCCATTAGGTTCTGGGCCCCATAGTAGCTGCCTGCTAACCTGGTACTTTTGACCATAGTTTGGCCCGTAGTTCCTCAAGATGCCAAGACCCCAGAGGTGGCCTATACCCTGAAGTTCTCAGTTGAGCCAATTATTTTCCTCTTCTGACGATGGCCGTACAGATCTGTTGGTCCACTGCACTAATCTCTCACTTATGCCAATTGCTCACGACCGACTGCCACTCGGGACGTTTTTCACGGCATGAGAGTGGCACTCGATAGTTTTCACTGACTCATTTACTTTAGCGGGTGATTCGGGTTCGTAAAAACAGATCTGACTTGCCGATCTGTGGAAAGATAAGACATGTCCAACCTTGCCACGGTTCACGGACGGGACCCGGCCGGCACAGACGGTAGTGTGCATTAGACTTCCATTCATTGACATGGAACTTGAGCATTAGCTTTTAAGGTCGGTTCCTTGGTTTTCATTCTAAGCCAATTGTCCCCAGGAAACTTTGAACATAAATCTGAGTTTTTATTATTCTAGGTTTCTGGCAGGTAATTTTGGGATTTCATCAATATAAACTCATCATATCTGGGATGGGGGAAGAGATGGTGTTAGATTTCAAAGGTTAAAGCTGAATTATTCAGTTCTCATATCCCGTTCTGTCCTGTGCTGTTTGTTAGAGACACATTAACCTTTTCTATAGAGATACCTCCCAATGTAAAAAAAAATTTTTTAGACCCTCCGATTCTGCAACTTTCTAATATACTTTGTGTTTCAATTCTGTGCCATTTTCAAGATCTCTGCTTGCTGTCAGTGAATGGAAACTTTCTTGTTTACATCCAGAGGCTGAAGACTTGTACAGACCAAATACTTCTCACAGCTGAGGGTTTGCTACAATTATATCCAGTCTAGACAATGCCTGTGTCCAGACTGCACAAATCTCTCTCCTTTCCTGACAGTTTGCTACAATGTATCAGTGCAGACGTATCTGCCTGCAGTCTGGAGTGTTTAGCTCATGGAGGATTGTCTAGACTGGGTAAACACATAATAATTGATTTAGAAATATTTGGCTTTTAGTGTGTGAAAATAATAAAATATAATTAAATAAGATTATTTCTGCATCCGCTATTCCAGGGCTTTGTCATTAAAGGGGTATTCCCATCTTATAAAGCCAGGATATACCATCACTTTACAATCCATTGAGGTCCGACCTCTAGGACTCCCACCGATCCTGAGAATATGGGGCAAATATAGGTGGTTTGACATTTTCTTGGAAGGGGCAAATGGCGTGCAAATTCCAAAAATACTATTCAAATAACAGCATCAAATAAGCCATAAATAATAGCCCCATACAGTGCCAAATAACAGTACTAAGTAGTGTACAAAAAATATATACATTTCCTATATAATATCATAGCTGGCGCCAAGGTGTAAATCTAGACTAACACCATGAAAGCAGGGTCGCAGAAGCCTTCAAGTGGAAGCCCATGAGCATTTGCCCCTTTTGCCCATTATATAATCCCTGCCCACGTATTAGGTCTGTACAGGTTTTCAGCCTCGAGATGTTAACCAAGAATGTCCCAATTCACTCACAGCCAGCAGAGATCTTGAAAATGATGAGGAATTGAAACACAAATTATATTCGAAAATTGTAGACATTTTTCGTTAGATTTTATTTTCATGAACCCTTTAATAGCTAATGTCCAAAAATAAAAATTTAGGGATGTTCATCAGTTTGGGACACAAGCTATAATACTAATGGGAAGTTCAGACTACACGGGCCAGACTAGGGAAATGGTCTTTTCCGCATATTAATAGCCCATGACCATCCTATTCGCTCCATCCTCATCATCCTCGTCTTCGTCTTCTCTTGCCGTCTTCCACTGAAACTTTTAGAAACAGAATTTTAAGGAGATTACAAAAGTTAATTTGTTTCTTCATAGGCTATTGCTTATTAAATAGTTCCAAACTAAGATGTGGTTATAAGTTTGAGAAGATGGATAATGAAAGAAAGCAGAAGCATAAGTCCCGAGCCGCCCAACGACTCCTGCCGCGCGTCTGTGACTGGTAGGAGCCTTCATGGCATCATCACAGCTCATCGCAACCCTTTCACTAGCATGGGATAAAGCAATGTCCCTTACTTCATGGTCACGAAATTCATCTAGGCCATGATGCTTTGCAGCCGGGAGCCTCATTCATACATTTGTCTCACAGTCTGTGGGGAAACGGAGGTGACACAACCAAAACCCTGAATCCAAAAATGGTCCCCAAAGCAGTAGTCTCCTTTGTAGCCCTAGTTTCGACTCTAGGGACCCTTTACTTTATATTGTGAACTTACTGAGGTATGGAGGGATGTTTGCCAGGGTCCTTATATTGGAGAATTGGTCTTTATTGACCTTAGAGTGGAGAGGTGGTAGTCTTCATTGATTTTATTCACCCTACTATTAAAATACCATCCCCACAGGTTAAAGGGGTCAAGAATTTTTGGGAAACAAAAGTGGTTGTCTCTGTCAGTAAAACCCCTGTTCATTTGCCCTATTGGAGCATATGAACTTCATAAAGGAGAGTCAGGACCTCCGTCTTTGAGCCATTAACTATGAGTGGCTTCTACATTGGCGAACCCACCCTGTCCTTGTCTTACATGGTCGGCCATTCTATGGCTGGACGAAACTGCAGAAGCCAGACATTCGGCAACGAGCAGATCTCCGCGGGGGCTGTTTTTAGGACAAGGGGTTGTCTTAATGAGACGACCCCTTTAATGCCACAAAAGTATCCCTTTAAAGGGACAGCTACTTTTCAGCAATAAGATGGTCGCTGGTTGTTCCGCTGTTGGGACCCCTGAGAGTTTAGAGGGAGCATGTAACATTATATGAATGGGCTTCTATTGATTTCTTGGTCATTTAGGGTAAAAGTCCATCAACTATCTATTCTTTGCTAATAGAGAGGGCAGGGGCGTATCGATCGGGGAACTTCATGTTTCGCAAAATGCCCACATAAAAATTGGGGAAAAACTGAATACACTAGACGGCCCCTTTAAGAAAACTAGATTTCCATTTACTGCTTTGTAGCATCCTATTTCTTTTCAGCTCAGTATGAATTGTGGGGATGATGATGGGATTCAGTAAATTATATGTCATGTTTCATATGTCTATCACGCATATAACGGTCTCCGTTCCCAGTCTTCCTCAGTTCCGTTGCATTATTATCATTCAGGTTTGCATTGCATTGTCTCATTGAGGAAGACATCTCAGCTCAGTCTGAAAACCTCAGTTTATATGTATTACAGGTTCTCCCGGAGACGCTGCAACCCTTCTGTCTGGTCATGTTGTGTGGAAAAGTGTGTAATTTTTGTTCCTTATAATATTGTCTAGCCATCAGCCGAGCAGGCACTGGAGTGATCACCCAAGGCAAATATTAGTCAAACGAATGGGCTCAGGTCTAACAATTGGTTTAACTTGTCAAAATACTAGACCACTGCTGGTTTCTAAAACCAAAAATATAGCCCATATATCCAGTAGTCCCCAATTTGTGGCTCTGAAGCTGTTGCAGAACTACCATCCCCAGCCTCCGTCTGTGAAGGGGCGCTGGAAGTTGTAGTTTCTCAACAAACAGTGAGATCCCTTTTCTACCCTAGAATTAAAAAAAAAATGTTTACACTTATTATAAGTTCTTAGATTGTCCTCTACCAGCTACTCTTAGATAGTCCTCCTCTGGCTACTATTGCAGCGACCACATGGGTTGTCACCCGGCTTTCAAAAATGTTCAAATCTGACCATATTGGTACTTAAAGGGATTGTTCAGGATAAAAAAAATGTCTGCTTTCTTCCAAAATTAGAGCTACACCTGTCCACAGATTGTTTGTGGTATTTTAGCACGAACACAATCACTTCAATGGAGTTGAGCTGCAATACCGGACACAACCTGTGAATAGATGTGGCGCTGTTTCTGAAAAAGCCGCCATGTTTTTCTAACCCTGTACAATCCCTCTAATGTTTAGGACACTGGGAAAGGTTGGTGACAACTCTTTTTGGAACTGAAATAGTGGCCATATTAGATTTCACCCACTTCTCTGGGCGACTCCACCAAATAAAGAACATTTAGTAGATTCACCTTCAATCCACCCGCTTTCTACTCCAGCACTGAATGTGTTAAATATGCCCGAGCTTAAAAATCAGCATTAGATCTAAGGTTCTTCTCTTTATTTCAGCATCCAGAATGGAGTAATTTCAGTCTTTCAGAAGAAGGGGCTGCAGGATCATGAACTCTACAATCTGAATGAAGGAGTCCGGTGAGTTGACGTAGTGTCCATTGATAATATAGTAGGAGATGATGGGGAACTTCTTCTAATGAAGAAGAACCACAAGGTTGTGAGTCGTGCCCAAACGGTCAACAATCTTCATATCTATGGAGTTCATGACTCATGAGACACCTTAAAGAGGACCGGTCCCCCCCCCCCCCTGACATGTCTGTTTAAGTAAATAATTGTATTCCCCAAAATATAATAATTCTGAAGCATCTTTTCTTGGAACTTTGTTGATCCCTTCCTCTGTTGTTCCTCCTGTATATTTACAAATCAATTGACAACTGGCTGTTACCAGTTGGGGGGTGTCCTTACACAGACGGACACTCTCCAATCAGCGCTAAACAAGTAAGTTTGTGTAGGAATACACCCCATTGACAAGGGTAATGGTAACACCCGGTTGTCAATTTATTCATAAATTTCTAGGAGGAATAACAGAGGAACTTCGCAATGCAAAGTTCTAAGAAAACATGTCACAGAATTTTTATTTTATGGGGAATACAAGTATTTTTTTAAAATAGACATGTCAGGAGAGGTGACAGGACTGACCTGAGGGGAAATTTCAGTCCGCTGAGGCCTTTCTACCTGAAATCCTTTGATTATTGTTATAAATATGAATACTTATGGAAGAATTCATCAAACAATGCAATAATGGTGGGGATGTTCAATCACCATTTAGTAGCTATGGGTGCCTTTCATATCCCCTTATTTGGGAATTCTGAGTTAATAGGGGGGCGGGTGGGGCTTTGTTCGGAATCCTCATTTTTTGGCCAGAGTAGAAAGCAGCCACAAAAAGCGACTGTCCTGTCCGGCAATACACTGCCCATTGATATGAATGGGCACTGTGTAATGCTGAATTTGCCCTGTGGTGGCGCTGCAGGGGAACTGAACACTTACTGCCAGGTTCCCCTTACAAGTGATTGATGGGGGTCCCAGCAGTAGGACACTATGTGATCTGCTCATTGTTAAGGCAACTTTCTAACAAGTAGGGATTGTCCAAACAGGCAACTCCTTTAGAGGTGATCTCCCACATCACTCCGACCAATTCTCATTAAGATAGTTAATAAATAATTCATATAGAATACAGGTCCCTATGACTGCGTGCCCCGGACATTCAGTGTTGTTATCACCTTCTGTGGATACCAAATTAGTGTCCTCTATCCCAAATTACTGCCACTATTTCATTTGTGGATAATGATATGGATGGTCATTCAGGACTCTCAGTATGTACTGATGACAACCCTGAATGTCCATGGCACCCTAGACAGAAGCACTGCCATAGGGAAATGATGTAAGAACTTCAAGATGACTTCTTATTTTCTTGAGTTATACAAGTAATTTATTAGGCCTAGTTCACACAGAGTTTTTCCAGCGCTGTTTTTTGATGCGGAAACAGCGCCACAAAAACGTCCGAAATCGCCTCCTATTGATTTCAATCGGAGACGGAGGCGATTCTTTCCCGCAAGCGGACAAAAAATGTTTGCAGGAAAAAGAAGCGTCATGCACTTTCTTCAGGCGTTTCCGCTTCTGACCTCCCAATGACATCAATGGGAGGCAGAGAAAGTGGTTTTCGCTCTGCTCAAAGGCCACGGCCGAAAAACGCCGCAAAAAAACATGGCATAGAGAGTGTAGGCAGGTTGAAATCTACCTGCAAAAAATCTGTGTGAACAGGGCCTTAATGTTCCGCTTTTATGGCATATATGATCTTCTATGGCTTTGTAGGTATGGGTTATTATATTTTGTTGTTTAACGCTTCTTTAGGGGATTTTTTGCATTGCTTAGGATATAAAAGAGTTGATACAGGAATATCTGTATTTTTGATATATTCCTACCTTGGCCACATCTTCAAAAATTTTTGGCAAAGCTGTAGCGATATATTTAGCCATAGAGCCATCTCTATTGAACTTTCTATCTCACCTTGATCGAGAAGGTGTTAATCGAAGTCTTAGCAATAGTGAGAGTCATCTTATCCCATGGTCAGATATGAGAGCTCATCTTCAAGTCTCATCAAGGAGATGAGTTTTTATATATTTTTGAACATTTTGGTGATTTTTTTTTAGGTCAAATTGTCATTTTAACTGAGATCAGACACCCAATTTTCTGTGATCTACAGTCGGAATATAAGAGCGAGGATTACTTTATGAGTCATGGCGCAGTCACACGGTGATTTACAAAGATATCCAGTCGAGAAAATTTCTCTTCCTTGCATGAGAAAAATAAAGATGACATTGTAAGGAAATGAAATTGTCAATAGGTGTGGAGCACGGTCATATATTTCAGCCATCTATTTGTCTCTGTCCCTGGTATTATTGAAGAAGACTTTTTAAACCAAATACTTTTTGTCTGTTTTTGGCTTTTTTTTAATCTGAATTGGTCTGTTTTTCAAAATTTGTCCTATCTATCGTTAGCAACATTGGCAAAATGCTACATTACAGGAGTAATGGCTCAATTCTCATTATTTGGGGGGTTGTCCCGGATGTGAATGTTGTATGAAGACCCGGCTGTGACGCTGCCCGCTCCTCTTACCTCCTCCTGGCATCCACACTAGCATTCAGCATTTAGCGGCCCCTTCGCCACCAATGTTCTCCACCGGGTCCTAGCGCGCGCACGCACAGACCATTGCATTCCTAAAGGTTCAGCGTACTCCAAGTATCCCTACTGTCTAGTTGTCTAGTTTAAATTCTTTTGTACGGACCTTGCCTGTTTTTGACCATCCGTGCCCGCCGCCTGCCCTGACCTTCACCTATGTTAATCGTAATGAATCTTCACAGCCTGTCCTGACTTTTTGCTCTCTTGACCACTCTGCTTCTATTAACATCAACTGTCACCAGCCTACTTCGGGGGTAGCAGCCTGGGGGTTCCCTTAGACTCCGATCCCTGGAGTAGCTCCAAGTCAAATCCCTTGGTGACGATTAGGGTTCATGCCGCCCCCTGCTGGCCCAGTTATAGCCCATTCTTTGGGCTCTGTGACAGCGGCATGCAGCATCCAACTCTTTTGATATCGTCACCTGATAACATGGCAAATACTACCAAAATGGTATTCTACTGTTCTTAGCTCTTGTTTTCTCCATATCCTATTTGTGTCCCATGAGGCATCTATTATATCTCCTCCTTTTCCCCACTGTTGACTTGTGAAGCAAAAGGTTTTTAAAGGGGCTGTCGAGATTAGAAAAAAGGGTTGATTTGGACTGTGCTGCAATACCAAACACAGCCTATGGACAAGAGTGGCACTGTTTCTGGAGTTCCATTTTTGTAATCTCAGACGGCCCCTTTAAGAAAGGGGTAAGAAAATAAATCAGACAACTACTGTAGAGACTCTCATTTCTTGGAGCCCAACAATACTACGATCTGAAATAGTCATTCAATTTTTTATTTTACCCTTCATATCCAAAAAGGATAGCTCAGCGTCTTCATTTGTGCTATGTATTTTTTACATTTTTCCCCCCGGCCTTCCTACACAAACATGAAAATATGGAAACGGTAGGCAGCGCTCAGTTGGGGTGTAGATGAATCACCAGTGGTCCCTATACAAACATATCCACAGCCGGCGTTGTAAAAATCTACTTATGGCGCCGTAGCACTAATTTCCCATAAGGTCTTGTGCTATATTCTGACCTAACATCTCATATAATGAGATGTTACGCATATTAAGGGAAATCATAAATCTCCTGCCCTTGTTAAATGTCACCCAGGAGAAATCTTATTCAGGATGTTGTCTACTTTTCTGAACATACAGGAAGAAATTGTATGAAGAGGTTATGTCAGGAGGTGAGCGGGATTTCCTGGCACGGTTGATTTGGTGATGGCTATCAGGCAGGTCTTTAAGGGTCAGTCATGAGTCCTCAGTTGGTCTATGGTCCCAGTGTCTACACATTCATTTCACCTAACATATCGACATTTACAAGCACTAGAAGATTTGACGAAGATGGAAGTATTGATGGGTCCTTTGCTATGTAAGGTAGCTGAAGACCATTCAACCATAAATGTAAATAAGGCCATAGACATCTAGTTTTCCGACTAAAGCCTTGTGGTGATGTAGATTGCTTGCGTAGCCCACTTACATAACTCCCAACCGTCCAGTTTTTCGCAGGATTGTCCAAAAACGAGTCTCAAATTGGTTGGGGCTTACGTAAATTTGCATAAAATTGGGTGTTTTTTCGTGCTGTTTTTTGGGCATTCTCGGTGGATCGGGGACGGGCTTGAAAGTGTCCTGCGAATAAGGGTGCAAATGTTAAGAGGTATGTACTTGTTCCTTGCTGGTGTCCCTTGACCACATTTAGTCCTCAGATAGAGATGTAGATACGCAGTACCACTAAATCCCACCACTTTTCTGTCTAGATCAGTGCTTCGCGAATTGTAAGGCAACATTATTGGCTCCTTTTATGCTTATTGTGTTGTTATAATAAATTCAGGAGGCGAATAAAAGATAAAGTGAGAACATTTTTCATTTTGGCATCAACTTCAACCAACAGTGGTGAAGCCGAGGCATCGCCATGTTCTGGCTGGTGAGACCCTGGTCTAGACCATTAACAGTTGGACAAGACCCATCTAAAGTAGGCTTCCGAGGCTCTCCAGGAACATCAGGAGTAGGTACATTTTTGAGAAAAGATAATTGAAATGGGCTTCTACCATGACGTGCTTTTGGTGGACACATTTGAAGCTTAATAATTAGGAATGATTGTTAGAAAATTCCTGAGTTGGCGTTTGGACCCCATTGACATTACAATAACCCCATTAAAATTTTGCAGAATAGGAAATTTATTTTTATAACATCTCTTAAGCACCAGTTTAAATTGGCTGATGATATAAGTGCAGGAAATGTATTTGATCACAGTCCAACATATATTATAGGTGGGCAATTTGCCGGATATAATCTGTATCCCTAATCAACAGTGACTTTTCCCTCTTCCTAAAGTGTCCGAGGCAGCAAAATTATCCTTGTAAGTGGCCGATCCAGAGGGACATAAATTCTTTATAAACCTATAAATTTTCAGCCTAGTTGGTGATACCGTCCTATAGATCTTTAGCGAGGCTGGTCTGCTCCACAATTCTTTTAAATAACTCGGTAAAATCAAGTCAAAGGGCATCACTTATTTAAAGAACGAGATGAGTAGATGCAAGACACTAAAATAAGAACTTGTCATTAGAAGAGGTTTTCTTTAGTTCACAATGGCCATAGACAAAGGATAAATATTGCCTCAATGTTCTCTTGGCCAACAGTAATCAACCCTGATTCCCCTATGTTTGGCCTGGCTGAATGTAGATGTTCCTCAGAAGAGCAAGATGATAAGACTTTATAGATACTTATCACCTCAGGAAACAAAAATACAGTCTGATCTATCTCACCTAGGTTTCTTCCAAACCTTGGTCCTAAGTCGAGGGTCTTTGAGGTTGTAGATTGCTTACGGATCACATTGAATCTGGTGACCAGCTTGAGAGTATTGGTACGATCAAAGCTGAACTGGTGAACGCAATAACACCCAGTGAACGGCTTCCCAAAGTTTCAGGTGTTCAGAAGTTAACATTGATGGGAATCCAAGAGCTCGGACCGTCCCACCAATAGATTCCCTAAACGAACCCTTCAGAGATTTATGCTATTGAGACTATCCAACACAGCACTAGCAAAAACTTGAAATTAAGGGTTATTTTGGTAATCCCGAATGATGGAAATCTCCAAGTATCACCACAAAGCAACACAATTCTAGACATAGTGTGTTATTGCCTTTAAGGGGGTGAGAATCTAAAAGCAGATTGGACACTTTATAGAGAATCATAGTTTTCCAAAAACACCGGTTAACACATTAAAAAATATTAATTCAAAAATTTTCAGATCAGACAGATTGGCAAATTGGTTAGATTGGCCATGCATTAATGATTTTAGACGGCCGTTTTCTGTATGGCTTGTCGGTCTGTGAAGGTTGTTGTTCTGGATGACAACACCACAACTTAAAATAGCAAATCACCGACTGATATCTGCCCTAATTTTTGGCCTGGTCTGGGCTTCTATTGATTGGATGCAAATCTGTCATTTGGCATGAGCGACTTTCCAAGGACTGCACCCAACAACGACTGAAAAAAATCCAACATGACAGATCAACTTTTCCACAGATGTTTGAGTTCAGTCGGTGTCTCATTCACATCACGAAAGGTGCCAACAGTCGGCAAAAAATGGTCTTAATCAGTCTGTTTGGCCATCCAAAATCTCTAGTGTATGGCCAGCTTAAGGCTACATTCAGACGACTGTTAGCAACCTCGGATGTGAAAAACTTACGTCCGAGGTTCACCCGTGGGGGACGCGTTGTCACGGATCCCCCATAGACTAGAGTCTATGGAGGGATGCGTTACACGCAGTAAAATAAGACATGTCCTATTTTTTCACGGACCCTTCACACTGATGCCATGTATTTTTGGTTCAGTTGAACATACACGTATTTCTTCGGAGGCTGGAGGGATTTGTACTTTACCAAAAGCCCCTAGAAATGGGTCAAAAAAAAAAAAATTTGCCCAATTTGCTCCTGGAGAAAAATACGTTTGAAAACCCTAGTAGACACTAGCTGGTGGTCGGATCTGGTGACAACGATTGAATGCCTATTTCTCCCATTATTTTTAATTACAATTGTTTGTCAGGCTGTAAATATTTTTGTAAAGGTTTTAATTTTGCCGGGGATTTCTTTTGGAAGAATTAGCTGACCCTTGTTAGCTCGGCGGCGACACAAAATGTGCATAATTGCAGCTCCCCAGTGTAATTATTCCTTAATTGAAACCGTTTAATTTAATGGAGCAAATGTTCATTTCCTTTTCTTCTTAGTTTTATTAAGCAGACAGAATTGGCCATAAATCTATAATCGTCCTCATCACAAGGACCATTGGTTACACGACTATTCCACAGGTTAATGATATGTGCCGACATAAACATTTAAAGCTTTAGGCCCGTTTCAAAAATATCGTCACAGACGGGTTCACATTGTTCCCTGTGCTGACCAATAAATTCAGTGTAAATAGGAAACTCCACATATTTTACCAGACAATTTTTTTTTAAAATTCATTAGGAAGCAAATGAATCGGATAATATCTCTAGAGTCTGTAATAATATAATGTAATATAAAAGACGCTTTAGGCCTCATGCACACGACCGTAGCCGTGTGCACGGCCGTGATTTTCGGGTCGGCCGGCTGCGAACTGTCTGCGGACTGTCAGCCGCAGGCCGCCCGCAAATCGCGGGACATGCACATGGCCGCGGCCATTGTTTTCAATGAGCCCGGACCGCAGAACAGGGCCGTAATAAGACATGTCTGTTCTTTCTGCGGTCCGGGCTCCCGGGCCGTGCACGGACCGCAAAAACTACGGTCGTGTGCACGGCCCCATAGAAAAGAATGGGGCCGCAATTCTCCCGTGGCTTTTTCGGGGGAATTGCGGCCGCAAAAACACGGTCGTGTGCATGAGGCCTTACCCTTAAAGAGCAACTCCAGCCAATATTCATATGAACACCATTTTCCAAAAATATGTTAAGCTTCATAACTTTTTTTAATTCTGAATTTCACTCCCATCATGCTTCAGGATAAAGCACAGATTTTATATTGTCTTCAGACTGGGAGGAGCTTAAGTTTTTGTGCTCTTTGCTGCCCCCTGCTGGGTAATTCACTTTTTATACTCACTTTGTATACTTACAGGGACTTTCTTTCCCCACAATAGGTTGTCCTTTACCCCCAAATAACAGTAAAGGGGAACTTTAGGGAATAGACTAGGTGTTATTTGAAATCAGCTCCTCTCCACAATACACCATGATCCCAAAAATTTAAAAAATGGCCCTTATGGTTTACGACTTACGACCCTAAATAAGTGTACTTTTAATGTTCTTTAAAGGGACAATCAACCTAAAACACACATTCTCCTAATATATCATATAGGATGGACAAAATACTGTATAATTTGGGAACCAGTTAGAAAACTAGCTTAATAACTAAAAAACAACTCAAAAAGTTAGGCACCAGTAACAATGTTCTCTGCTCTGTTATATCAGAAGGCACATCAGAAGAAAACAGCATAAGAGGACTTTGGGGTCTTCAGACAAAAAGATTTGGGTCCTCTGTAGACCCGTTTAAATATTTTTGTAATTGGTACTCTCCGACATTGGGAGTCATTGATTTGGACATTTACCAGACCCCAAAAGTTAGGTCCTTTTCCTGCCAAAAACAGAAGTGAATCCTGGGGAGCAGCTAAACCTTTCATTTAGAAAAATGCAGCCATGTGATCGCCGGCTCAGGTAGACTTCCCATAATTTTTGAAATCTTTTTACAATCCTCATCCACATTTGAAAAGTTCTCCGGAAGTCATTGTAAAGTTTTCCGTGTTCTGGTTCTACTATGTATCTGGTCATTGCTGTGTTATTATTTTGTTTTTTATTATTTTCTTGCGTTTTAATTGGCTACACCTACTTTTAGCCAATGAGGTCCACGTTTCGTTTCGTTTCGTTTCGTTATGTGATGTTTTTGCCCCTGTTGAACTTTTCTGAAACAGAGAGATGTGCAATGTTTTTCCATTTGTGGTGGTTTCAGAACAAAGCCTCCAGACCCGTAGATTTCTTAAGGGGCAAACTGGTGGGATATTACGGTTCTATTTATTATAATAGACGTTCTTCAGATTTTCTTCTCGTTATGGAGATGTCCTCTATTGTCTAGCAATCGGTTGAGGCCCCGGGTTAAGAAAATCTCCACATATTAACAACTTGTCAGATGAAGACGTGATTTTGGGGCAAAATTTGTACAATTTTTGTCCTCTGTGCTTTCAGAGTGGATAATCTAATAACTGCATGTGTGGTACGTAGGTGGAGTAATATACTTGCGGTTTCAATAGAGAAGGTCATAGGAACATTTCTGAGAACTCTATGTCAGCAAAAACCTCAAGTACAAATGTGGTTTTGTTTTTATATTTTTAGTATCTGCTTTTCGTTATACTACACAGTAACATGACACCAAAGTCACTGTCAAGGTTAGACTGCACCACCAAAGGATCAACCAATGGGCCCAGCCCCCACAGGAACCATGAGGTTTAGAACTGCTGAGGTCCATCAATTTTTTGGCCCAATTAACTTATTAGTCCTTAATAATGATGATATGGCCTATGTGTAATGAAAACAATGGAAATTATTAGTGAATTGACCCAAAAACGGCATGGACCCTGACTTCTCCAAAGTGATCGTCTCCAAGGTCAACTATGGAAAGGGGTTGTCTTCTGCTGGACCTCAAGTCAGTGACTCATTATCATATTAGAACCTAGGCCCATCGGATGATCCATTGGTCATTTGGAGGGCCAATTGTCTCCAGGGTATAGCAAATAGGAATATACAGAAAAATGACACCCCTGCCCCCACTGTGCCCCCTAGTGGTACTTTACTGCTTGTGCCCACTTTTTATTTTTACCACCTTTTTTGTCACAGGCAGCTGTTGAAAACTGAACTTGGCTCGTTTTTCACAGAATACCTTCAGGTACGTGTACTCAAATTTCTCTGTAGTGTCAATTATAGATGCGACAGGTAAAAGAATGTCACATATTTAAAATAAAAATGATTTTAGGATTTTTGTATGGAAACGTCACATCCATTTTCCTCTTTTCACTATGTTGTTGTTTTTCTCTATCTGGAAAATCTGCTTGCTGCATTATTAATGCTGTACGCCAGCAGACGGGGGTTGAGATGTGTATAGTGTTATATTATTCTTAAAAGTCTTATATTATTCACTCTTTAGAACCAGCTTCTCACGAAGGGGATGGTGATCCTGCGAGACAAGATACGTTTTTATGAAGGTAAAATAATCAATTGTTAATCTAGAAAGAAAGATAATAAAGTCATGACGTTTATTGCCCCTTTAAAGACCAAATCCACACGGAATCCTACTTTAAAATAATGGTTCATTTTTGATTGATAGGAATTTCCTAACATACCCCGCCATTACGCAGATCACTTTCCTCAGGGGTGGGACTAAGGTTTGGGCATGTGCCCTGGGTGCCAAAGGAACCACCAACAAGCCACTTGTCATGCCTAAATTTTTATGTTTTGGGTGTTTTTACTTTAAGTAACATCCTGCGTTTGAATCCCACCAGGGCCAATATATACCCGTATTTTGTATGCTCACCCCATGGTTTCATATAATTACCCAACAATCAGTTCAATGGCCCGAAGACCTGTCAAAATACCCACTGAAATCCATGACTGTGACTGTGTATATAATATTATTGTGTATAGTTTAGTATTACTATGATATCTTAATACTTAATTTGTCTATTTTAGGACAAAAACTCCTTGATTCTTTAGCAGAAACCTGGGATTTCTTCTTCAGTGATGTTCTGCCAATGTTGCAGGCCATCTTCTACCCTGTCCAGGTAAATGACCTAAAATTCCCATCAAGATGGTGCAGAAAGTATTTGTCAGTCATCCTTTTTTTCGGAATAAAATGTTATGCCTGGTCTTGCCCAATGTAGCTTCCTTCTAGTAGACGAGATGGCAGGATTACCAGAGATGTCAACCTGGGAGAGCCATTCACAGGGTGATACTCGAACTCGGGTCACAGCAAAAATGGGAGTGGCCTGCTGAGGGGTATGGTCTTTTTAAAGGGCGTGGCTAAATATATTCAGACCGCTTATATTAATATCAGATCTCAGACTAGAACCCTATATTAATAACAGACACCAGACCCCTATATTAATAACAGACCCCAAACCAGTCCCCCTACGTATATACAGACTCCCAGACCAGACCCCTTAATTAATTTCAGACGCCCTAAATATATTCATATCCCCTATATTAATATCAGGCCCCAGAACAGACCCTTATATTAATATTAGACCCCAGACCAGACCCCCTAAATATATTCAGACCCCTATATTAATATCAGACCCCAAATAAGTCCCCCTAAGTATATTCCGACCCCTTAATTAATTTCAGACACCAGACCCCCTAAATATGTTCAGACCCCCCTATATTAATATCAGACCCAAGATCAGACCCTTGCATTATTAGACCCCAGACCAGACCCCCTAATTAGGTTCAGACCCCTATATTAATATCAGACCCCAGACCAGACCCCTATATTAATATCAGACCCCAAACAAGTCCCTCTAAGTATATTTAGACCCGAGAACAGACCCCTTATTTAAATTCAGACACCAGACCCACTAAATATGTTCAGACCCCCTATATTAATAGACTATAAATTTACCCTCCTCACGTCCGGCTCTTGTTCCGCTCCGGCCGCTGCCGCACACTACATCCTGACGCTGGACGGTGGCGGACCTAGTGCTGAACAACCCCAGAACTGAACAAGAGCCAGGAGCGAGACCGGTTAGTAAACAGATCATTATCTATTGGATGAATTACATTTTTAGCCTCCTACCCCGGCAACCGCGTGTAAATGATATAACTGGGTGACTGGGTGACAGAGACTAAAAATACGGTGAATCCCAGGAAAAACTGGAAAGTTGACATGTCTGGATTATTCAGTGTGTGGTAGGGGGTAAGCAGTGTCTATGTGCACACATAGACAGAGAAGGCTATCTGTGCCAACAGCTAATTGGCTGCATGTAACTCAGCTGCTGATTGGTGAGTCAAGTTATGCTGGGATTTCTTGCTCTTAGAGAGGCAGACAGAGCTGCTCCCATCAGTGTTTGGACACAGAGCGTGAAATAGGGAGAGTTTGTATTTTATATGTAGTTTTTTTTATTTTCTTTGTGGACAGTGTTGGCAATTACAACCACTTTCATATTATTAATGTTTCACGTGTGATAATGTATTATTGATGGCGTATTTCTGTTTGTATTTGTGCTAATCATAGGTAAAGTTGATTTATTGGCGTATTTAAGGCGACCTCTTATTTTTTGCATAGGGGAAGGAGCCCTCCATCCGTCAGCTGGCTTTGCTTCACTTCAGAAATATAATAACCCTAAACCTTAAACTGGACGATGCCTTATCCCGCCCACGAGCTCGAGTACCTCCCTCCATTATTCAGATGCTGCTAATACTTCAGGTACGTGAGTATCCATAGGTTTCTGTCAATGACAAAGCAAATCAGTAGACGTTCACTTAATTTACTTGATCTAATGTACATGACCAGCAACCACTAAAAGACCCTGAATACTGAGTGGTTGGACCAATAATCCTGTCAAAATCAGATATTCTGAGTATATAGAAATATCTGAGCAGTACAGAATATTGCAGACGCCCTGGTGGCCATTTCTAATAGGATAGTGATGACCTGTCCCCTCTCCAGACATTTCTGTTTTAGTATATACTTATATTCCCCATGATATAACATTTCCGGAGTATCTTTCTTGGAGTTCTATGTTGTGCCGTTCCTCTGTTATTCCTCCTAGAAATGTATGAAAATATTGACAACTGGGTGTTACCATTCCCTTGTCAAAGGGGCATGTCCATACAGTCTTAGGGTATGTTCACACGGCTTATTTTCAGACGTTTTTCTGGCCGTATACGGCTGAAAAACGGCCGAAAAATCGGAAGCAGAACATCTACAAACATCTGCCCATTGATTTCAATGGGAAAACCGGCGTTCTGTTCCGACGGGGCGTAAAAAAACGCTGGAGAAAAAGAAGTGCATGTCACTTCTTGAGCCGTCTTAGGAGTCGTTTTTCATTGACTCTTTAGAAAAACAGCTCGAAAAAGGGTCGTAAAAAAGAGTTGCTAAAAAAATGCTAAGCGTGTGAACATACCCTCACTCTGTCAGCACTGATTGGACAATGTCAGTCTGTGTAAGGACACACTCCCAACTGGTAACACCCAGATGTCAATTTTTTAATTCATTTCTAGGAGGAATAACAGAGGAACGGCACAATGTAGAGTTCTAAGAAAAGATGCTCCAGAATTGTTATTTTATGGGGAATACAAGCATTTACTAAAACAGACATGTCAGGAGAGGCGACAGGTCCTGTTTAAGCAAATATGTCTTATTTTATTACTCATATTGGGAGACACAGTAAGGTTATGCCAAACTCATCTCAATTTCCAGGTTCCCCGAAGAGCATCTGATCATAGGGAGGTGTTCTCACTGCTTTGAGCCCCTGTCACCAGCTGTTATCTTGTGTCAGTGCCAATTTTTCCCAGGGGTGTCGAAGCATTACAGAGCTGCTGCTTAAATCAGTGGTCCCGTGGTCCTCCAGAAGTCGTCTTCTAAGCTTTAGCTAATAGAGTGAACCCATATGGGGGATCCAAGAGGGCAAATGATGTTTTTTAAAGCCGACACCATTGTGAATGTAGTTCCTCTATGCTAAAGATAATATATTTTATCAGCGCTGTTTCTGAGGTATTCCCCTTTAAATTTGACCTTGACGTCATTTACGACTTTTGTAATGTTACGGCTGAAATCTCCATTAAAAGCTCCGTTTCTCCAGGGTGGGAGTCAGGGTAATGTAATGTTTATTTTCCTTCTGGTGACTCAGTTTAGATTTAATGGGAACCGATAAAGATATCAACAACCTCACATGACGGTACGAGGTCTGAACACGGCAGAATATTTGATGGGATCATTTTGGTATTAAAAGTAATTATTATTTAGGTAAACATAGTTATGTTTTGCTCCAGGTTAGAAAACCCCCCCCCCCCCCTTCCCCTTTGTTAGTCATGGTATCAGATAAGTTCCTGCTTATTTAAGGTTTATTTCGGAGGAGGGACTAAACTGAGTTCAGAGCTAGAAAGCTGAATAGCTCTAATCCAAAAACAGGCTGCAGTTAGTGTACCAACCATAGAGAAGGGGAACTTGACTGCTGTGGTGGGAAGGGGCCCCTGCTGGACATAATACTGTCAAAGTGACTAACTGCAGCCACCACTAGGGGGAGCTCACTGCATACAGAAGATTTATACAGTTCCCATTGAGTTCAATACTAGATGCAACTCCACATACGGTCAGCTCCCCCTAGTGGTGGCTACTGTGGATTACTATAATGGAAAAACCTCTGAACCCAGCAGGGGTGGACGGGGATGGAAGTCATTAGTATAGTCCCTTCCGTGCAATCTAATGGACAGTAGGGACACTTTTAAGTTAGCAGCGGGCTCGCTTTCCTGCTGGACCCCTTTGCAGCTGCACAGGTTTCACATAATGGTATGTCCACCCCTGGATCCCAGCCATTTAACCCCCTAGATGCCACGATCAGCCTGTGAGGCCATATTTCCACTACTGTATCTCACCCTCCTAATACATAGCATCACTTTTGAAGAAAAATTTCATTCCACATATGGCCCCTCTACAATTCCGACTCATAGAAGATCATAGAAAGGGGAGGACTATTGAGCAAGAAGTTACCATGTCCTGCCTCTAGATGGCAGCACCCTCAAAAAGTTTAATCTTATATCTCTTTATAAATTAATATACACATAACAAGCTTTTAGGGGGATGATAAATTAGGGTCTTTTTTTGACATTTGAACGCTTTAAAGAAGAAACTGATAGAAATGGAGTTTCCCTTTAAGTTGAGTTGTGTATAGGCTCAATGGGTATAAAAAATTAGTATCAGTGTGTGTAGCCATGTACTGAGCTTACATTAGTCCTCGCAGTCCCAGGAAGGGACAGAGAAGTATATACAAAGTTTTGTGGTTACATAAAAATCTCCTGTTAACAGTGACGTGTTTATGTTCTAGAATTTAATGGATCCCATATGTGCGGACAGAACCGAAACAAGAAGGTTTTATATTACGTTACGGAGTGAGGTTCAAAAAAGGGTTTATGACAATATTATAGTGCTTGTACACATAGTCCTATAGTGGTGTAAAGGGAAAATCCTACATCAGCAATCCCATAGATATAAACATCTATAGAATAATGATCCACTGAAGTTTTTCTTCCTAATCAT
Source organism: Rhinoderma darwinii (assembly GCF_050947455.1). Classification (NCBI taxonomy): domain Eukaryota; kingdom Metazoa; phylum Chordata; class Amphibia; order Anura; family Rhinodermatidae; genus Rhinoderma; species Rhinoderma darwinii. Next base: position 13,696,887 of record NC_134689.1, on the reverse strand, counting down.
ATTCTGCTACTGGTATACATGGCAGTAACCCTTTATGTTCTGCTGTAAAAAAAACTATGATGATTCCGTTTGGTACCACACTGCGGAAATATTCTCCTGTGAATGCAACGCTCCTAAGGGAGAATATCTTCAAAATATGCCAACTGATGAAGCATGCCACAATTTTTTTTTTACATTTAAATAGAGGTAGAGTAGGGCCCTATAGATTTCTACGAAATGCCATATTTCCACACCCTACAGCTCATAGCTTGTACAGAGCGTAATACAGCCATGTGCTTGAGCCCTAAAAGGGAATACCACCTTAATTTATTATCTGACATCACACTGTGAGCCCCTTTAGGAACATAAACTGATGTGAGTGAATACAATCTTTATACAGTGCTATGGAATATGTTGGTGCTATCTGAATAACCCAGAAAAGATAAACAGTTAACTATGTTTTTATTAATATGAGTAGCGGGAATCTAAGAGTAGTGAACAATGTGTTCGGTTGCTTTACACATGTGACTTTTTAAATTTGGGAACCGCCATGGGTCCCAGCACATACCCCACATCCCATTAATGCTATGTTCTGACATGTAAAGAATTAAAGATAGAAACTTCCATCTTTATTACAGTATATATAGGCCCATAATTACCTCCCTTACCTATTAATTATTTTTACCTTTATATTTTGGGTAATCTTTACCTTCTGAGCCACTATGTGTTCTATAGGAATTTGTCCTATGGGCTGCTGGAAATCACCACCCATTCTTGATGGTTTACATTGATGTTTCATTAATGCCATTAAGAAAAAAAAAAAGACTCAAACTAGGGCTTTACATTTGTTGTTCTTGCTTTTAAAGAGACAGGTGCAATTTTTACATTAAAATTTTGTTACCTCACCGCTTTGCGATACTGTGCTTATGGTGTGGGTAAACTATTCCCATTTTTGAATGCTGTACTGCTGCTGTATCACTTTATGAACAGCTCCTCCAGGTAGAAATGTCTGGACATACGCCCTCTGCTGCTTAGTGCATGATCCAATGGACAAAGTTTTTCTTATGCTGACTCCTGGATGGTTAAGGGTGTCCTCAGTTTACTGGAAAAGGACTATAAGTTTGGTTTTTTTCTTAGACACTATAAATTACACAGCAATCACAAGGAAGGATTAGCATAGAAATAGCTTTTGAATTAACTGGGGATATAGATTAAGCACTGCAGCATTTTGAAACAGAAGGATCGGATATTTTTTACATAGATTATTTTGCACTTAAAGGAACATTTATAAAACCAGCTGTGCTGTCTGTAGCCCAAAGCCCTATGATAAGACTTCCTGTTCAGTGTTATCATAGGGACATTGTTTATTGTGTTTCATGAATTCAAGACTGTAGTGATGTGAACATTTATGGGCATTATACTTATTTATTCTTTCTTGTCTATCTAAAACCTGTCACCTCTCCTGACATGTCTATGTGAGTTTTTGTGTTCCCCATGAAATAGCAATCCTGGAACATATTTGGCTAGAACTCTGCATTGTGACGTTCCTCTGTTATTACTCCTAGAAATTTATGAATACATTTATGAATACATTTATGACCATTCACTGTATCAAAGCGGTGTGTCTCTACACAGTCTCACTCTGACAGCACCGATTGGATAGTGTCAGAGTGTAGGGACATGCCCCCAACTGGTAATACCCAGTTGTCAATTTATTCATAAATTTCAAGGAGGAATAATAGAGGAACGGCACGGCATAGAGTTCTAAGAAAATATGCTCCAGAATTTTTATTTTATGGGAAATACAAGTATTTATTTAAACAGACATGACAGAAGGGGTGTAACAGGTCTTCTTTAAGAACAAATATCCCCTTTAAAAAAATGGATTAAAGAGGTTTTCTCATCAAGACAACCCTTTTTTAAATGGAAGCCCGCCCATCAATCAGCCGATCGCCGTGGGTCCAGCCTCAGAAACCCCCAGTGATAACAGCTGTTGTAGTATTACATGTAATGCATGGACAGGCTGCTCTTTGGGAGCAACTTTCAACTCTGTCTCATAGATGTGCTCCCACCTCTGTGACGTACAGATGCCCTATTTTATGAGACAACCCCTTAAAATATATGTGGGGAACCTGCTGACATATCCACTTTTAATATAGAAGTTTTTTGAGTATGACTGTTCTCTGATGTGGTAACTGAGTCCTCTTTTTACTTTATATTTTCCAGGGTGTCCATGAGTCTAAGGGGGTGTCAGAGGAATATTTGAACCTGGAATCGCTCATCCAGAAGGTGGTCTCTCCATACCTTGGTACATACGGGTTGTACTCCAGCGATGCTCCCTTCACACACGCCTCCTGTATTTTGGGTATGAGCCAGTATTGTACTTCACACCCTCAGACACATACATTTCAGCAGAATCGCCATATACTGTATTAATGCACACTTTGGGAAATTTATATAAAATAGGACAAAGAAAAGTTGTGGTTTTGTACCATAAAAATATGATTTCTTTATTATTCTGATTGCTGTAAATATTATTATGCATGCCGCCACCACTAGGGGGAGCTTAGGAGATTTCTGCATATTGTTTTATTATTCAGTTAAATTCATACAAGGGTATTCCGACCAAAAACAAACAGGGCATATCCCGAAATGTCTGATAGGTGGGAACCTACCTCTCCTATCGGAAGCACCCCATTTTGAAATACAAAGCCTGTGCCACCCCCAAAAATAAAATATCCCTTTAAATGTGATGTGTTCTACTTTAAGATCACTTTAAATTACTGTGTTGCCCGCCCAAAAAAATAGATCTCTGATTGCAGAACTCACCTATAACTTTTATAATGGATCCAAACGGACACTGACTTGAATGGGGTCTTTCGGAGTATGTCTGGATTCCGCTATTTGTGGGCAGCCAGTTTAACGCTGCAGACTACACTATTCTTTGTAATGACAGGGTAGGGAGACAGACAGGTGAGCCCTAATCTACCCGCCACTCAGTCCCTGCCTACTTGCAACGACCCGTCCTAAGCGACGGGGTACAACTGGGCGACGGTCCCTACGCTCAGTAAGTGCAAGACAGACAAACAGACAAGGGTACACAGAAGCTAGGGAAATGGGGCAGTTGCCCACGGAAACACCGTGAGCAACAAGAGTGGTGAACGAGCCGAGTCAAACCAGGAGAGAAAGAGGTACAAAACGCTGAGCAGGAGAGTGGTCAGAAAGCCAAGGTCAAATAACAAGCAGAGGATGAGTAGTACAAGCAGCAGCAGCAAGCCAGGAAACAAGCATAGAAGAATCACAGGCAAAGGAGGAACAGGAAAGGCAGGTATAAATAGACAGTGAGCGGGAGCTAGCTCCGTCTGGCCAGGCTGTGATAGGCTCTCCCACTCCTAAGCCTGCCATCCTGAGTGGTGGAAGTTGGAGTCAGTCTCACAGACATAGGAGCAGGTGCAGACTGATTGCCCACGGGCGTCGACACAGAAGCTGTGTCTGGCAGATCCTTTACAATACCCCCCCTTTTATGAGGGGCCACCGGACCTTTTCTAGGTGGACCTGGTTTATTGGGGAAATGAAGGTGGAACCTCCTGAGCAATACCCCAGCGTGAACATCCCGGGCGGGTACCCAAGTCCTCTCCTCAGGCCCATATCCTCTCCAATGGACCAGGTACTGGAGGGAGCCTTGGACCATCCTGCTGTCCACAATCTTGGCCACCTCAAATTCTACCCCCTCAGGGGTGAGAACAGGGACCGGGGGTTTCCTCGAGGGAGCCAAGGACGGGGAGCAGCATTTTAGGAGGGAGGCATGAAAGACGTCGTGCACTCGAAAAGACGGGGGCAACTCCAGTCGGAAGGAGACAGGGTTAAGGACTTCAATGACCTTGTATGGCCCTATAAACCGGGGAGCAAACTTCTTGGACGGGACTTTAAGGCGCAAATTTTTAGAAGATAGCCACACCAGATCCCCGACCATAAACAAGGGGTTAGCAGAACGTCTTTTATCTGCCTGAGTTTTTTGTATTCTCTGGGACGCCTCTAGGATCTTCTGAACCTGGGCCCAGACTGTGCACAGTTCCTGATGAACGACATCTACCTCGGGATTGTTGGAACTACCAGGTGAAACGGAGGAGAACCGTGGATTAAACCCAAAATTACAGAAAAAGGGGGAGACCCCTGACGAGTTACTGACCCGGTTATTAAGGGAAAATTCGGCGAGGGGAATAAATGAGACCCAATCATATTGACAGTCAGAGATAAAACACCTTAAATATTGTTCTAGAGACTGATTAGTCCTCTCAGTTTGGCCATTGGTTTCAGGATGGAAGGCAGAGGAGAAGGACAGATCAATCTCCAACTTTTTACAGAAGGCTCTCCAAAACAAAGAAACAAATTGTACCCCTCTGTCCGAAACAATATTGACAGGGACCCCATGTAGACGCAGGATGTGTTTGACAAACAAGGTAGCTAACGTCTTAGCATTAGGTAGTTTCTTGAGGGGCACAAAGTGGCACATCTTACTGAAGCGGTCTACTACCACCCACACCACCGACTGGCCTTGAGATGGAGGCAAATCGGTGATAAAATCCATGGAGATATGGGTCCAAGGTCTCTGGGGAATGGGCAACGAACGTAGTAAGCCCGCTGGTCGGGACCTGGGAGTCTTGGACCTAGCACAAACCTCACAAGCGGCGACATAGGCCTTAACGTCTTTAGGCAACCCAGGCCACCAATAGTTTCTGGCAATGAGGTGTTTGGTACCCAGGACGCCAGGATGACCAGATAGTGCGGAGTCATGATTCTCCCTAAGTACCCTTAGCCGGAATTGCAGGGGAACAAACAGCTTGTCCTCAGGAAGGTTCCCGGGAGCTGAACCTTGATCAGCCGCAATTTCGGAGACTAAATAAGAATCAATAGAGGAAATGATTATACCTGGAGGCAAAATACAAGCAGGATCTTCCTCCGAAGGAGGACTGGCCATGAAGCTACGCGACAGTGCATCGGCCTTAATATTTTTAGACCCAGCCCTATAGGTAACCAAAAAATTTAATCTGGTAAAAAATAACGCCCATCGAGCTTGTCTCGGGTTTAGCCTCCGGGCAGATTCTAAGAAAACCAGATTCTTGTGGTCGGTAAGGACCATTACCTGGTGCCTAGCCCCAGTGGCGGATTAAGTAGACCATGGGCCCTGGGCTGTTACCCAAACTTGGGCCCCCCTTCCTCACCGTAACTATTTTTAACACTACCTTTTTGGGCAAGCATTAACAGTGTTACGATTCCCCTTGTCACAGCGCGGTGTCCCTACATACTGACAGGATCACACTGTGCAGGGACACAACCTTCTGACAAGGGGAATTGTCTATCAGTCCTGGACCGCAGAAAGACTTTTTGTGAAATACAAGGATTTCCTATAATAAACATGTCAGGAGAGGTGACAGATTCTCTATAAATCTAGTGACTCACAGGTGACGACGTCTCAGATTCTAGTAGTTTTTTTCCTCTTTTCTTCTCCATCCGGTCCAGCGCTCATGACGACTTCTCCCGGCCATGACTCATTTCTGCAGAATTTGCCACTTAGACGTCTCCTCACTTTTCCAACATTTCCACACCTATAAACGAAAATAAAGTTATCATGGTGCCACATAGTGTACCCCTAAATATAATAGCACCAAACACTGCGCGCCTGAATATAATAATACCATACACTGTAAAACACCACATACACACAGCCCCCTGTACATAGTGCCACACACAGCCCCTGTAGATATTACACACCCCCATAGATATCGCCATACACAGCCCCCTCTATATATCACACATCCCCCTCGTAGAGAGCGTTACACACAGCCCCCTATAGATAGTGCCATACAGCCCCCCTGTAGAGAGCGCCACACAGCCCTCCCCCTCTTGTAAATAGCACCAAAAAGCCCCCCCTATAAAGAGCGCCACACACATACCACGGTGGATAGCACTACACAGCCCCCCCTTGCCTCACAGCGCTCCCCCTTGTATATAGTGCCTCACAGCGCTCCCCCTTGTATATAGTGCCTCACAGCGCTCCCCCTTGTATATAGTGCCTCACAGCGCTCCCCCTTGTATATAGTGTCACACAGCGCTCCCCCTTGTATATAGTGCCACACAGAGCTCCCCCTTGTATATAGTGCCACACAGCGCTCCCCCTTGTATATAGTGCCACAAGGTTATGTACACATTTAAAAACTTTATATTATAATTATATATATATATATAGTATGTCTGTGTATCAGTGTGATTGATTGATTTTATTAAAAAATATTTTTACTTTTTGAGATACGGCTGCTTTGTATCCTGTATCCGTCAGGTCAGCAGGACTGACGGGATCAGTGACACGCAGGATCCACCTCAAATCTATCACATCTAAGATTATAATTTAGCGCAGGGCCCGTTTCACTGATCCCGTCAGTCCTGCTGACCTGACGGATACAGGATACAAAGCAGCTGTATCTCAAAAAGTGAAAATATTTTTTAATAAAACGTAATTACAAAGTTGCACCAAACACACATTTTTATTAAAAAAAAATAAAACCGACGTTATTTTTGCGACGTTTTTTCCCTAGACAATGCAGGTTTCGTTTTTTTATCGTTTTTATGCACACATTTTTTGCCATTTTAGAATTTTTATTCATAAAGTTTGAAAATAATAGTAAAAAAAGAAGCTTTTTTACGTTTCAGCTATTTTTTTTTGGTAATAACATTGTTTTACCCTAAAATAGACCTTTTATCTGTGATCGTCATTGTCTACCGTAAATTTTAATATATTACATGTCTATATTAGGGTAATTGGGTCAGCGCTAGCGTTACAACAATGATTGGCGGGGGGGGAACGTTTTTTTTGGGGTGGGTATTTTATGTGTATTTATTATTATTTTTTTTTTTTGCACTTTACTATTTTTTATTACTATGTTCTGATCCTCAAAGGTCAAAAAAGACCTTTGGGGAACCTTATATCTACTTTCTCTTTGTTTTACACCATGTTTTTCCACTGTAACTGGAGCTGCACAGCAGCCCCAGTTACAGGGGAAATCAGCCCTCTCACAGTGACGATTGTCACTAATAGGGCTGTGCTGGGTCTAGTAAGACCCAGCAACAGTCTGCCACTAACGGCACCCGGCGATCATGTGACCTGTCACATGATCACCGGGAGGAATAGAGACAGCGCCGCTGCTGCTGTCTCTATTCCTGTACACAGCGTTCATTGAACGCTGTGTAAGAAGACATCGGAGAAGACAGAAGCAGCGAAAGCTGCTTCTGTCTTCTCCTCAGGGTCCCCGGCAGTCACTGACAGCCGGAGACCCGACATTCAGCTGCCCGATCGCGCGGGCAGCAAGTTAAAACCCGAGCCGTAGAAAGTCTATGGCTCGGGTTTTAAGCACCCGTCCCTGACCGCTGGCCGTAAAAATACAGCCAGCGGTCGGGAACCAGTTGGGCAGGAGGATAATCCTGTACTGACCTCAGCGCCGGTGACCGCCCGCCGGCTCTTCTCTTGCTGCTTTGGAGTAACAGAACAGCCGTCCGTCGCTGTTCTGTTACTCAATGGCGGCGGCCCGCACTGTCAGGGAGGCGTGTCCTACCCCTGGATCCCGGCGAATTCCCTGCTCCTCCCCATCTTCGGCCGTTAGCAGCGCTAGCGCGCTGAATAGATTTACGAGATAATGTGCGTTTCGGGCTGCCATGGGCCCCCTGGAAGCCTCGGGCCCCCTGGAAGCCTCGGGCCCCGGGCGGCCGCCCGAAACGCCCATATGATAATCCGCCACTGCCTAGCCCCCTCCAGGAAGTGGCGCCACTCTTCAAATTCCCATTTAATGGCTAAGAGTTAGCGGTTGCCAATATCATAGTTACTCTCAGTGGGCGAAAACTTCCTGGAGAAGTAGGCACAGGGACGGAGATGGGTGAGGGACCTGGTACCCTGGGACAAGACAGCCCCCACTCCCACCTCGGTGGCGTCAACCTCCACGATGAATGGCTCCATTTGGTTGGGCTGAACCAGCACCGGGGCCGAGATAAAGCACTTCTTAAGGACCTCAAAAGCCTGGACAGCCTCAGGAGGCAAGCGGAGGCGATCAGCACCCTTGCGAGTGAGGTCCGTAAGAGGCTTAGCGACGACCGAGAAGTTAGCAATAAACCTCCTGTAATAATTAGCGAACCCCAGGAAGCACTGTAACGCCTTCAGGGAGGCAGGTTGGACCCATTCCGCCACAGCCTGGGCCTTGGCGGGGTCCATGCGGAATTCATGAGGAGTGAGGATTTGACCCAAAAATGGTATCTCCTGTACCCCAAACACACATTTTTCGGTCTTAGCAAACAGTTTGTTTTCCCGAAGGACCTGGAGCACCTTCCTGACATGCTCAATGTGGGAGGACCAGTCCTTGGAAAACACCAGTATGTCATCAAGGTACACTACAAGAAAATTACCCAGGTACTCTCTTTAAATCTCATTTATGAAATTCTGGAAGACAGCAGGGGCATTACACAACCCAAAGGGCATGACGAGGTATTCGAAATGACCTTCGGGCGTGTTAAACGCAGTCTTCCACTCATCCCCCTCTCTGATGTGGATAAGGTTATAAGCCCCCCGTAGATCAAACTTAGAGAACCATTGGGCCCCCTGAACCTGATTGAAGAGATCAGGAATCAAAGGAAGGGGATACTGGTTCCTTACAGTGACCTTATTCAAGTTCCGGTAGTCGATGCACGGCCTAAGACCACCATCCTTCTTCCCTACGAAGAAGAAGCCAGCACCTACCGGAGAAGTAGAGGGGCGAATGTAACCCTTGGCCAGGCATTCCTGGATATACTCTCTCATAGCTTCACGTTCGAGTCAGTCTCACAGACATAGGAGCAGGTGCAGACTGATTGCCCACGGGCGTCGACACAGAAGCTGTGTCTGGCAAATCCTTTACATTCTTGCTGTCAAAAATATCAAAATGCCCCCCCCCCCATGCAGGTTCCTAACGCAAATGTGCTGCAACTAATCTAAACTGAGACTATCAGGTTTTTTTTATAATGCCTCAGCATTGACCTCAATGTTGGAAAAACGGATTATCACTCGACTAATAAAAATTTTGAGGCAATGGAAAAGATATACTAACTGATCCGTGATAATCCTTTTTTTCTCCAAAAACATTGCAAAAACCTGTAAGAACGCACTAGAAACATCAATGATTATTCAGTATTTGTTTTTTAAGTTAGGATTTGCTGCCACCAAGTGGCATTTATAGGTATTTGCACAGTAGACCTATTTCAATACATAAAAGTATGGTAGAGATCAGAGGTGGTAGCTGCCGCTGATCCCTGGTGCCTGAAAGGGCTTTAAGGCACCTCTGCCACGTAAGGGAGCAGCAATATAATATACAGTGTATGTGTGTATATGTATATATATACACATATATATATACATACGTGTGTGTGTGTGTGTGTGTGTGTGTGTGTGTGTATATATATATATGTATATAGTTTTAGGCTACACACAGTTTCTCACTTTTTATAACACAGCTACATACTACATATAAGTTATATTACATTATATTACTCTAATGCATCTGAGATAACAAATGAAGCAACTTTGCAAAGAGTCTTGATGAAAGATCTCCTACTGATTTGTGTATACAGCTCCCGTGCGGACCTATGTTGCTCCAGACAACAAACAAACCCTTAACGTCTGGATGTTAGTAAAAAAAAAAAAAGATGTACAAATAAATGACTGCAAGATCAGACTACGCAGGGTGTGTTTGTAGTCTGTCACCATGGAG